>NC_083724.1:96576061-96898478 GCF_028564815.1 Eubalaena glacialis
TCAGACCCGTAAGCCCATCAGGGTGCCCCTGGGTAGGCCGAGTGAAGGGTAACCCGCTGCACTCTTCCTTGGGCGAGCTAGATATCCCCAGCTCACCAACGGCTTCACGAACACGGTTCTAGCAAGGCCAGCATACCATGGAAGTCGTCCTCGTTGCCCTAGTCTGAGCGGTACTGAGAAAAACTCTCTGCATACAAGTCCTTCTAGGACCTCAACCCTGAAGTCACCGTATCTCTAGGAGAAAGGCAGCTTGCACAGCAACTTCCACTACAGCACAGTTTTGTGTGGAACACTTCAGGTTTTTGGGAGAGGCACAGGACCCTAGGAGACCTAGGGCAGTCTGTCATCGAAGCAGTTCGCTACACGCAGAGGGCCCTATGCAGAAAAGTTGAATCAGGGAAGAGCCAGGGAGGTAGCTAGGTCTCTTTTGACCTGCCAGTACCCACGGACACTTATGCTGCGTGTCAATCTGGTGATGGTGCCTGATGCGACTGGCCTTGTTTTCCCACCTTGAAAGCTCTTCTTATGCGCCTTGAAGCTCCCTTAAAAACACTGTGGTTGTCAGGCTTATACTCACGGCAGGCATGGCTGTGAGAGGGCAAAAGAGGTTTCACGACGAGACAGGGTATTTCAGTTTCTAAATCAGAGCTGATCCTGTCCTGTTTTATAGCTAAGGGGAAACTCAAAGTGAGCCCTCGCTTCGAAGGCGGCCCCTGATATGCCTTACAGCGGGGTAGGCGTGCAACAGCTTCCATGAGGCCTGAGTCGCTCTTCTGCTTTAGTTGAACGCCAGTAAGCTTTTCAGGCCTCCTAGATCCCTCGCGGCAGCACTCGTTTCCGTACAAGGATACTGAGTACCCCCAGGCTCCCCTGGGCTTGCTGGGCCACACTCAGACCCGTAGGCCCTTCAGGGTGCCCCTGGGTAGGCCGAGTGAAGGGTAACCCGCTGCACTCTTCCTTGGGCGAGCTAGATATCCCCAGCTCACCAACGGCTTCATGAACACGGTTCTAGCAAGGCCAGCATACCATGGAAGTCGTCCTCGTTGCCCTAGTCTGAGCGGTACTGAGAAAAACTCTCTGCTTACAAGTCCTTCTAGGACCTCATCCCTGAAGTCACCATATCTCTAGGAGAAAGGCAGCTTGCACAGCAACTTCCACTACAGCACAGTTTTGTGTGGAACACTTCAGGTTTTTGGGAGAGGCACAGGACCCTAGGAGACCTAGGGCAGTCTTTCATCTAAGCAGTTCGCTACACGCAGAGCGCCCTATGCAGAAAAGTTGAATCAGGGAAGAGCCAGGGAGGTAGCTAGGTCTCTTTTGACCTGCCAGTACCCACCGACACTTATGCTGCGTGTCAACCTGGTGATGGTGCCTCATGCGACTGGCTTTGTTTTCCCACCTTGAAAGCTCTTCTTCTGCGCCTTGAAGCTCCCTTAAAAACACTGTGGTTGTCAGGCTTATACTCACGGCAGGCATGGCTGTGAGAGGGAAAAAGAGGTTACACGAAGAGACAGGGTATTTCAGTTTCTGAGTCAGAGCTCATCCTGCCTTGTTATGTAGCTAAATGGAAACTCAAAGTGAGTCCTAGCTTCGAAGGAGGGCCCTGATATGCCATGCAGCGGGATAGGCGTACAACAGCTTCTATGAAGCCTTAGTCACTCTTCTGCTTTAGCTGAAGGCTAGTAAGCTTTTCTGGACTCCTAGACCCCTCGCGGCAGCACTCGCTTCCCTACAAAGGCACTGAGCACCCCCAGGCTCTCCTGAGTCGAAGATCAACATTCAGACACGTAGACCCTTCGGAGTACCCGTGTCTGTGCCGAGTGAAGGAGAGCATGATGCACACTTCGTCGCGGGACCTAGATTTTCTCAGCTCACCAATAGCCTCAGGAACATGATTCTAGGAGGTGCAGCATGCCATGCAAGTCTGCCTGCTTACAGTAGTCCGAGCTGTACTGAGAAAAACTCTTTGCTTACAATTCCTTCTACCACCTCATAGCTGAAGTCAACCTACCTCTAGGAGAAAGTCGGCTTGTGGTCCAAGTGCAACTAGAGCACACTTTCTGGTATAATGCTACAGGCTTTTGGAAGATGCCCAGGAGCCAGGACACCTAGGGAATTCTTTCATTTAGGCAGTTCGCTACACGCAGAACACCCGGCCTAGGAAAGTGGATTCTCCAAGACCCAGGGAGTAGCTAGGTCTCTTTTGACTTGTTAGAAAGCACAGATGCTTCTTCTGCGTGTCAACCTGGAAATGGCGGCCTTAGGAGTCAAGCCTTGTTTTCCCGTCTTGAAAGCTCCATTCAAGCGGCCTTAAAGCTACCTGAGAAACACTGTGGTTGTGGGACTTGTATTCACTCCAGGCATGGCTCTGGAAGAACATGAGTTATCTCGAAAGAAAGCGGGTGCTTCCAGGCTCTGGTTAGGAGCATATCCTGCCCTGCACTAGAGCTAAGGGGAATCTTGACGTGCACTCTACCCTGGCCTACAGCTCTGATTTGCCCTCCAGAAGGGTAGTTGTGCAGCCTTTTCCTTAAGTCCTTAGTCACAGTTCTGCATTAGTTTAAAGGTACTAATCTTCTCAGGACTCCAGGCCCACTCGTGCCAGTACCCGTTTCCGTACAAGAACTCTGAGTACCCCAGGGCTCCCCTGGGCTTGCCGGGCCACACTCACACCCGTAGGCCCTTCACTGTGCCCCTCTGTAGGCCGAGTGAAGCATAACAAACTGCACTCTTTCTTGGGAAAGCTAGATTTCCTCAGCTCACCAGCAGCCTCTGGAACACGGTTCTAGCAAGTCCAGCATACCATGGAAGTCTGCCTCATCGCCCTATTCTGAGCTGTACTGAGCAAAACTCTCTGCTTTGAAGTCCTTCGAGGACCTCATACCTGAAGTCACCGTATCTCAAGGAGAAAGACGGCTTGCATTCCAACTTCCACTAAAGCACAGTTTTCTGTGTAACACTTCAGGCTTTGGGGACATGCACAGGGCTCTTAGGAGACCTAGGGCAGTCTATTGTCTAGGCACGTCGCTACATGTACAACACCCTGTGCAGAAAACTTGATTCTGGGAAGAGCCAAGTAGCTAGCTAGGTCTCTTTTGTCCTCTTAGAAACCACAGATACTTACGCTGCGTGTCAATCTGGAAACAGGACCTGATGGGACTAGCCTTGTTTCCCATCATGAAAGCTCCTTTTATGCGCCTTGAAGCTAAGTGAAAAACACTGTTGGTGTCGGGCTTATACACACGACAGGCATGGCTGTGAGAGGGAAAAAGAGGTGTCACGAAGAAACATGGTATTCCAGTTTCTGAGTCAGAGCTGATCCTGTCCTGTTCTATAGCTAAGGGGAAACTCAAAGTGAGCCCTCGCTTCGAAGGCGGCCCCTGATATGCCTTACAGCGGGGTAGGCGTGCAACAGCTTCCATGAGGCCTGAGTCGCTCTTCTGCTTTAGTTGAACGCCAGTAAGCTTTTCAGGCCTCCTAGATCCCTCGCGGCAGCACTCGTTTCCGTACAAGGATACTGAGTACCCCCAGGCTCCCCTGGGCTTGCTGGGCCACACTCAGACCCGTAAGCCCATCAGGGTGCCCCTGGGTAGGCCGAGTGAAGGGTAACCCGCTGCACTCTTCCTTGGGCGAGCTAGATATCCCCAGCTCACCAACGGCTTCACGAACACGGTTCTAGCAAGGCCAGCATACCATGGAAGTCGTCCTCGTTGCCCTAGTCTGAGCGGTACTGAGAAAAACTCTCTGCATACAAGTCCTTCTAGGACCTCAACCCTGAAGTCACCGTATCTCTAGGAGAAAGGCAGCTTGCACAGCAACTTCCACTACAGCACAGTTTTGTGTGGAACACTTCAGGTTTTTGGGAGAGGCACAGGACCCTAGGAGACCTAGGGCAGTCTGTCATCGAAGCAGTTCGCTACACGCAGAGGGCCCTATGCAGAAAAGTTGAATCAGGGAAGAGCCAGGGAGGTAGCTAGGTCTCTTTTGACCTGCCAGTACCCACGGACACTTATGCTGCGTGTCAATCTGGTGATGGTGCCTGATGCGACTGGCCTTGTTTTCCCACCTTGAAAGCTCTTCTTATGCGCCTTGAAGCTCCCTTAAAAACACTGTGGTTGTCAGGCTTATACTCACGGCAGGCATGGCTGTGAGAGGGCAAAAGAGGTTTCACGACGAGACAGGGTATTTCAGTTTCTAAATCAGAGCTGATCCTGTCCTGTTTTATAGCTAAGGGGAAACTCAAAGTGAGCCCTCGCTTCGAAGGCGGCCCCTGATATGCCTTACAGCGGGGTAGGCGTGCAACAGCTTCCATGAGGCCTGAGTCGCTCTTCTGCTTTAGTTGAACGCCAGTAAGCTTTTCAGGCCTCCTAGATCCCTCGCGGCAGCACTCGTTTCCGTACAAGGATACTGAGTACCCCCAGGCTCCCCTGGGCTTGCTGGGCCACACTCAGACCCGTAGGCCCTTCAGGGTGCCCCTGGGTAGGCCGAGTGAAGGGTAACCCGCTGCACTCTTCCTTGGGCGAGCTAGATATCCCCAGCTCACCAACGGCTTCATGAACACGGTTCTAGCAAGGCCAGCATACCATGGAAGTCGTCCTCGTTGCCCTAGTCTGAGCGGTACTGAGAAAAACTCTCTGCTTACAAGTCCTTCTAGGACCTCATCCCTGAAGTCACCATATCTCTAGGAGAAAGGCAGCTTGCACAGCAACTTCCACTACAGCACAGTTTTGTGTGGAACACTTCAGGTTTTTGGGAGAGGCACAGGACCCTAGGAGACCTAGGGCAGTCTTTCATCTAAGCAGTTCGCTACACGCAGAGCGCCCTATGCAGAAAAGTTGAATCAGGGAAGAGCCAGGGAGGTAGCTAGGTCTCTTTTGACCTGCCAGTACCCACCGACACTTATGCTGCGTGTCAACCTGGTGATGGTGCCTCATGCGACTGGCTTTGTTTTCCCACCTTGAAAGCTCTTCTTCTGCGCCTTGAAGCTCCCTTAAAAACACTGTGGTTGTCAGGCTTATACTCACGGCAGGCATGGCTGTGAGAGGGAAAAAGAGGTTACACGAAGAGACAGGGTATTTCAGTTTCTGAGTCAGAGCTCATCCTGCCTTGTTATGTAGCTAAATGGAAACTCAAAGTGAGTCCTAGCTTCGAAGGAGGGCCCTGATATGCCATGCAGCGGGATAGGCGTACAACAGCTTCTATGAAGCCTTAGTCACTCTTCTGCTTTAGCTGAAGGCTAGTAAGCTTTTCTGGACTCCTAGACCCCTCGCGGCAGCACTCGCTTCCCTACAAAGGCACTGAGCACCCCCAGGCTCTCCTGAGTCGAAGATCAACATTCAGACACGTAGACCCTTCGGAGTACCCGTGTCTGTGCCGAGTGAAGGAGAGCATGATGCACACTTCGTCGCGGGACCTAGATTTTCTCAGCTCACCAATAGCCTCAGGAACATGATTCTAGGAGGTGCAGCATGCCATGCAAGTCTGCCTGCTTACAGTAGTCCGAGCTGTACTGAGAAAAACTCTTTGCTTACAATTCCTTCTACCACCTCATAGCTGAAGTCAACCTACCTCTAGGAGAAAGTCGGCTTGTGGTCCAAGTGCAACTAGAGCACACTTTCTGGTATAATGCTACAGGCTTTTGGAAGATGCCCAGGAGCCAGGACACCTAGGGAATTCTTTCATTTAGGCAGTTCGCTACACGCAGAACACCCGGCCTAGGAAAGTGGATTCTCCAAGACCCAGGGAGTAGCTAGGTCTCTTTTGACTTGTTAGAAAGCACAGATGCTTCTTCTGCGTGTCAACCTGGAAATGGCGGCCTTAGGAGTCAAGCCTTGTTTTCCCGTCTTGAAAGCTCCATTCAAGCGGCCTTAAAGCTACCTGAGAAACACTGTGGTTGTGGGACTTGTATTCACTCCAGGCATGGCTCTGGAAGAACATGAGTTATCTCGAAAGAAAGCGGGTGCTTCCAGGCTCTGGTTAGGAGCATATCCTGCCCTGCACTAGAGCTAAGGGGAATCTTGACGTGCACTCTACCCTGGCCTACAGCTCTGATTTGCCCTCCAGAAGGGTAGTTGTGCAGCCTTTTCCTTGAGTCCTTAGTCACAGTTCTGCATTAGTTTAAAGGTACTAATCTTCTCAGGACTCCAGGCCCACTCGTGCCAGTACCCGTTTCCGTACAAGAACTCTGAGTACCCCAGGGCTCCCCTGGGCTTGCCGGGCCACACTCACACCCGTAGGCCCTTCACTGTGCCCCTCTGTAGGCCGAGTGAAGCATAACAAACTGCACTCTTTCTTGGGAAAGCTAGATTTCCTCAGCTCACCAGCAGCCTCTGGAACACGGTTCTAGCAAGTCCAGCATACCATGGAAGTCTGCCTCATCGCCCTATTCTGAGCTGTACTGAGCAAAACTCTCTGCTTTGAAGTCCTTCGAGGACCTCATACCTGAAGTCACCGTATCTCAAGGAGAAAGACGGCTTGCATTCCAACTTCCACTAAAGCACAGTTTTCTGTGTAACACTTCAGGCTTTGGGGACATGCACAGGGCTCTTAGGAGACCTAGGGCAGTCTATTGTCTAGGCACGTCGCTACATGTACAACACCCTGTGCAGAAAACTTGATTCTGGGAAGAGCCAAGTAGCTAGCTAGGTCTCTTTTGTCCTCTTAGAAACCACAGATACTTACGCTGCGTGTCAATCTGGAAACAGGACCTGATGGGACTAGCCTTGTTTCCCATCATGAAAGCTCCTTTTATGCGCCTTGAAGCTAAGTGAAAAACACTGTTGGTGTCGGGCTTATACACACGACAGGCATGGCTGTGAGAGGGAAAAAGAGGTGTCACGAAGAAACATGGTATTCCAGTTTCTGAGTCAGAGCTGATCCTGTCCTGTTCTATAGCTAAGGGGAAACTCAAAGTGAGCCCTCGCTTCGAAGGCGGCCCCTGATATGCCTTACAGCGGGGTAGGCGTGCAACAGCTTCCATGAGGCCTGAGTCGCTCTTCTGCTTTAGTTGAACGCCAGTAAGCTTTTCAGGCCTCCTAGATCCCTCGCGGCAGCACTCGTTTCCGTACAAGGATACTGAGTACCCCCAGGCTCCCCTGGGCTTGCTGGGCCACACTCAGACCCGTAAGCCCATCAGGGTGCCCCTGGGTAGGCCGAGTGAAGGGTAACCCGCTGCACTCTTCCTTGGGCGAGCTAGATATCCCCAGCTCACCAACGGCTTCACGAACACGGTTCTAGCAAGGCCAGCATACCATGGAAGTCGTCCTCGTTGCCCTAGTCTGAGCGGTACTGAGAAAAACTCTCTGCATACAAGTCCTTCTAGGACCTCAACCCTGAAGTCACCGTATCTCTAGGAGAAAGGCAGCTTGCACAGCAACTTCCACTACAGCACAGTTTTGTGTGGAACACTTCAGGTTTTTGGGAGAGGCACAGGACCCTAGGAGACCTAGGGCAGTCTGTCATCGAAGCAGTTCGCTACACGCAGAGGGCCCTATGCAGAAAAGTTGAATCAGGGAAGAGCCAGGGAGGTAGCTAGGTCTCTTTTGACCTGCCAGTACCCACGGACACTTATGCTGCGTGTCAATCTGGTGATGGTGCCTGATGCGACTGGCCTTGTTTTCCCACCTTGAAAGCTCTTCTTATGCGCCTTGAAGCTCCCTTAAAAACACTGTGGTTGTCAGGCTTATACTCACGGCAGGCATGGCTGTGAGAGGGCAAAAGAGGTTTCACGACGAGACAGGGTATTTCAGTTTCTAAATCAGAGCTGATCCTGTCCTGTTTTATAGCTAAGGGGAAACTCAAAGTGAGCCCTCGCTTCGAAGGCGGCCCCTGATATGCCTTACAGCGGGGTAGGCGTGCAACAGCTTCCATGAGGCCTGAGTCGCTCTTCTGCTTTAGTTGAACGCCAGTAAGCTTTTCAGGCCTCCTAGATCCCTCGCGGCAGCACTCGTTTCCGTACAAGGATACTGAGTACCCCCAGGCTCCCCTGGGCTTGCTGGGCCACACTCAGACCCGTAGGCCCTTCAGGGTGCCCCTGGGTAGGCCGAGTGAAGGGTAACCCGCTGCACTCTTCCTTGGGCGAGCTAGATATCCCCAGCTCACCAACGGCTTCATGAACACGGTTCTAGCAAGGCCAGCATACCATGGAAGTCGTCCTCGTTGCCCTAGTCTGAGCGGTACTGAGAAAAACTCTCTGCTTACAAGTCCTTCTAGGACCTCATCCCTGAAGTCACCATATCTCTAGGAGAAAGGCAGCTTGCACAGCAACTTCCACTACAGCACAGTTTTGTGTGGAACACTTCAGGTTTTTGGGAGAGGCACAGGACCCTAGGAGACCTAGGGCAGTCTTTCATCTAAGCAGTTCGCTACACGCAGAGCGCCCTATGCAGAAAAGTTGAATCAGGGAAGAGCCAGGGAGGTAGCTAGGTCTCTTTTGACCTGCCAGTACCCACCGACACTTATGCTGCGTGTCAACCTGGTGATGGTGCCTCATGCGACTGGCTTTGTTTTCCCACCTTGAAAGCTCTTCTTCTGCGCCTTGAAGCTCCCTTAAAAACACTGTGGTTGTCAGGCTTATACTCACGGCAGGCATGGCTGTGAGAGGGAAAAAGAGGTTACACGAAGAGACAGGGTATTTCAGTTTCTGAGTCAGAGCTCATCCTGCCTTGTTATGTAGCTAAATGGAAACTCAAAGTGAGCCCTAGCTTCGAAGGAGGGCCCTGATATGCCATGCAGCGGGATAGGCGTACAACAGCTTCTATGAAGCCTTAGTCACTCTTCTGCTTTAGCTGAAGGCTAGTAAGCTTTTCTGGACTCCTAGACCCCTCGCGGCAGCACTCGCTTCCCTACCAAGGCACTGAGCACCCCCAGGCTCTCCTGAGTCGAAGATCAACATTCAGACACGTAGACCCTTCGGAGTACCCGTGTCTGTGCCGAGTGAAGGAGAGCATGATGCACACTTCGTCGCGGGACCTAGATTTTCTCAGCTCACCAATAGCCTCAGGAACATGATTCTAGGAGGTGCAGCATGCCATGCAAGTCTGCCTGCTTACAGTAGTCCGAGCTGTACTGAGAAAAACTCTTTGCTTACAATTCCTTCTACCACCTCATAGCTGAAGTCAACCTACCTCTAGGAGAAAGTCGGCTTGTGGTCCAAGTGCAACTAGAGCACACTTTCTGGTATAATGCTACAGGCTTTTGGAAGATGCCCAGGAGCCAGGACACCTAGGGAATTCTTTCATTTAGGCAGTTCGCTACACGCAGAACACCCGGCATAGGAAAGTGGATTCTCCAAGACCCAGGGAGTAGCTAGGTCTCTTTTGACTTGTTAGAAAGCACAGATGCTTCTTCTGCGTGTCAACCTGGAAACGGCGGCCTTAGGAGTCAAGGCTTGTTTTCCCGTCTTGAAAGCTCCATTCAAGCGGCCTTAAAGCTACCTGAGAAACACTGTGGTTGTGGGACTTGTATTCACTCCAGGCATGGCTCTGGAAGAACATGAGTTATCTCGAAAGAAAGCGGGTGCTTCCAGGCTCTGGTTAGGAGCATATCCTGCCCTGCACTAGAGCTAAGGGGAATCTTGACGTGCACTCTACCCTGGCCTACAGCTCTGATTTGCCCTCCAGAAGGGTAGTTGTGCAGCCTTTTCCTTGAGTCCTTAGTCACAGTTCTGCATTAGTTTAAAGGTACTAATCTTCTCAGGACTCCAGGCCCACTCGTGCCAGTACCCGTTTCCGTACAAGAACTCTGAGTACCCCAGGGCTCCCCTGGGCTTGCCGGGCCACACTCACACCCGTAGGCCCTTCACTGTGCCCCTCTGTAGGCCGAGTGAAGCATAACAAACTGCACTCTTTCTTGGGAAAGCTAGATTTCCTCAGCTCACCAGCAGCCTCTGGAACACGGTTCTAGCAAGTCCAGCATACCATGGAAGTCTGCCTCATCGCCCTATTCTGAGCTGTACTGAGCAAAACTCTCTGCTTTGAAGTCCTTCGAGGACCTCATACCTGAAGTCACCGTATCTCAAGGAGAAAGACGGCTTGCATTCCAACTTCCACTAAAGCACAGTTTTCTGTGTAACACTTCAGGCTTTGGGGACATGCACAGGGCTCTTAGGAGACCTAGGGCAGTCTATTGTCTAGGCACGTCGCTACATGTACAACACCCTGTGCAGAAAACTTGATTCTGGGAAGAGCCAAGTAGCTAGCTAGGTCTCTTTTGTCCTCTTAGAAACCACAGATACTTACGCTGCGTGTCAATCTGGAAACAGGACCTGATGGGACTAGCCTTGTTTCCCATCATGAAAGCTCCTTTTATGCGCCTTGAAGCTAAGTGAAAAACACTGTTGGTGTCGGGCTTATACACACGACAGGCATGGCTGTGAGAGGGAAAAAGAGGTGTCACGAAGAAACATGGTATTCCAGTTTCTGAGTCAGAGCTGATCCTGTCCTGTTCTATAGCTAAGGGGAAACTCAAAGTGAGCCCTCGCTTCGAAGGCGGCCCCTGATATGCCTTACAGCGGGGTAGGCGTGCAACAGCTTCCATGAGGCCTGAGTCGCTCTTCTGCTTTAGTTGAACGCCAGTAAGCTTTTCAGGCCTCCTAGATCCCTCGCGGCAGCACTCGTTTCCGTACAAGGATACTGAGTACCCCCAGGCTCCCCTGGGCTTGCTGGGCCACACTCAGACCCGTAAGCCCATCAGGGTGCCCCTGGGTAGGCCGAGTGAAGGGTAACCCGCTGCACTCTTCCTTGGGCGAGCTAGATATCCCCAGCTCACCAACGGCTTCACGAACACGGTTCTAGCAAGGCCAGCATACCATGGAAGTCGTCCTCGTTGCCCTAGTCTGAGCGGTACTGAGAAAAACTCTCTGCATACAAGTCCTTCTAGGACCTCATCCCTGAAGTCACCGTATCTCTAGGAGAAAGGCAGCTTGCACAGCAACTTCCACTACAGCACAGTTTTGTGTGGAACACTTCAGGTTTTTGGGAGAGGCACAGGACCCTAGGAGACCTAGGGCAGTCTGTCATCGAAGCAGTTCGCTACACGCAGAGGGCCCTATGCAGAAAAGTTGAATCAGGGAAGAGCTAGGGAGGTAGCTAGGTCTCTTTTGACCTGCCAGTACCCACAGACACTTATGCTGCATGTCAATCTGGTGATGGTGCCTGATGCGACTGGCCTTGTTTTCCCACCTTGAAAGCTCTTCTTCTGCGCCTTGAAGCTCCCTTAAAAACACTGTGGTTGTCAGGCTTATACTCACGGCAGGCATGGCTGTGAGAGGGCAAAAGAGGTTTCACGACGAGACAGGGTATTTCAGTTTCTAAATCAGAGCTGATCCTGTCCTGTTTTATAGCTAAGGGGAAACTCAAAGTGAGCCCTCGCTTCGAAGGTGGCCCCTGATATGCCTTACAGCGGGGTAGGCGTGCAACAGCTTCCATGAGGCCTGAGTCGCTCTTCTGCTTTAGTTGAACACCAGTAAGCTTTTCAGGCCTCCTAGATCCCTCGCGGCAGCACTCGTTTCCGTACAAGGATACTGAGTACCCCCAGGCTCCCCTGGGCTTGCTGGGCCACACTCAGACCCGTAGGCCCATCAGGGTGCCCCTGGGTAGGCCGAGTGAAGGGTAACCCGCTGCACTCTTCCTTGGGCGAGCTAGATATCCCCAGCTCACCAACGGCTTCATGAACACGGTTCTAGCAAGGCCAGCATACCATGGAAGTCGTCCTCGTTGCCCTAGTCTGAGCGGTACTGAGAAAAACTCTCTGCTTACAAGTCCTTCTAGGACCTCATCCCTGAAGTCACCATATCTCTAGGAGAAAGGCAGCTTGCACAGCAACTTCCACTACAGCACAGTTTTGTGTGGAACACTTCAGGTTTTTGGGAGAGGCACAGGACCCTAGGAGACCTAGGGCAGTCTTTCATCTAAGCAGTTCGCTACACGCAGAGCGCCCTATGCAGAAAAGTTGAATCAGGGAAGAGCCAGGGAGGTAGCTAGGTCTCTTTTGACCTGCCAGTACCCACGGACACTTATGCTGCGTGTCAACCTGGTGATGGTGCCTCATGCGACTGGCTTTGTTTTCCCACCTTGAAAGCTCTTCTTCTGCGCCTTGAAGCTCCCTTAAAAACACTGTGGTTGTCAGGCTTATACTCACGGCAGGCATGGCTGTGAGAGGGAAAAAGAGGTTACACGAAGAGACAGGGTATTTCAGTTTCTGAGTCAGAGCTCATCCTGCCTTGTTATGTAGCTAAATGGAAACTCAAAGTGAGCCCTAGCTTCGAAGGAGGGCCCTGATATGCCATGCAGCGGGATAGGCGTACAACAGCTTCTATGAAGCCTTAGTCACTCTTCTGCTTTAGCTGAAGGCTAGTAAGCTTTTCTGGACTCCTAGACCCCTCGCGGCAGCACTCGCTTCCCTACAAAGGCACTGAGCACCCCCAGGCTCTCCTGAGTCGAAGATCAACATTCAGACACGTAGACCCTTCGGAGTACCCGTGTCTGTGCCGAGTGAAGGAGAGCATGATGCACACTTCGTCGCGGGACCTAGATTTTCTCAGCTCACCAATAGCCTCAGGAACATGATTCTAGGAGGTGCAGCATGCCATGCAAGTCTGCCTGCTTACAGTAGTCCGAGCTGTACTGAGAAAAACTCTTTGCTTACAATTCCTTCTACCACCTCATAGCTGAAGTCAACCTACCTCTAGGAGAAAGTCGGCTTGTGGTCCAAGTGCAACTAGAGCACACTTTCTGGTATAATGCTACAGGCTTTTGGAAGATGCCCAGGAGCCAGGACACCTAGGGAATTCTTTCATTTAGGCAGTTCGCTACACGCAGAACACCCGGCATAGGAAAGTGGATTCTCCAAGACCCAGGGAGTAGCTAGGTCTCTTTTGACTTGTTAGAAAGCACAGATGCTTCTTCTGCGTGTCAACCTGGAAACGGCGGCCTTAGGAGTCAAGCCTTGTTTTCCCGTCTTGAAAGCTCCATTCAAGCGGCCTTAAAGCTACCTGAGAAACACTGTGGTTGTGGGACTTGTATTCACTCCAGGCATGGCTCTGGAAGAACATGAGTTATCTCGAAAGAAAGCGGGTGCTTCCAGGCTCTGGTTAGGAGCATATCCTGCCCTGCACTAGAGCTAAGGGGAATCTTGACGTGCACTCTACCCTGGCCTACAGCTCTGATTTGCCCTCCAGAAGGGTAGTTGTGCAGCCTTTTCCTTGAGTCCTTAGTCACAGTTCTGCATTAGTTTAAAGGTACTAATCTTCTCAGGACTCCAGGCCCACTCGTGCCAGTACCCGTTTCCGTACAAGAACTCTGAGTACCCCAGGGCTCCCCTGGGCTTGCCGGGCCACACTCACACCCGTAGGCCCTTCACTGTGCCCCTCTGTAGGCCGAGTGAAGCATAACAAACTGCACTCTTTCTTGGGAAAGCTAGATTTCCTCAGCTCACCAGCAGCCTCTGGAACACGGTTCTAGCAAGTCCAGCATACCATGGAAGTCTGCCTCATCGCCCTATTCTGAGCTGTACTGAGCAAAACTCTCTGCTTTGAAGTCCTTCGAGGACCTCATACCTGAAGTCACCGTATCTCAAGGAGAAAGACGGCTTGCATTCCAACTTCCACTAAAGCACAGTTTTCTGTGTAACACTTCAGGCTTTGGGGACATGCACAGGGCTCTTAGGAGACCTAGGGCAGTCTATTGTCTAGGCACGTCGCTACATGTACAACACCCTGTGCAGAAAACTTGATTCTGGGAAGAGCCAAGTAGCTAGCTAGGTCTCTTTTGTCCTCTTAGAAACCACAGATACTTACGCTGCGTGTCAATCTGGAAACAGGACCTGATGGGACTAGCCTTGTTTCCCATCATGAAAGCTCCTTTTATGCGCCTTGAAGCTAAGTGAAAAACACTGTTGGTGTCGGGCTTATACACACGACAGGCATGGCTGTGAGAGGGAAAAAGAGGTGTCACGAAGAAACATGGTATTCCAGTTTCTGAGTCAGAGCTGATCCTGTCCTGTTCTATAGCTAAGGGGAAACTCAAAGTGAGCCCTCGCTTCGAAGGCGGCCCCTGATATGCCTTACAGCGGGGTAGGCGTGCAACAGCTTCCATGAGGCCTGAGTCGCTCTTCTGCTTTAGTTGAACGCCAGTAAGCTTTTCAGGCCTCCTAGATCCCTCGCGGCAGCACTCGTTTCCGTACAAGGATACTGAGTACCCCCAGGCTCCCCTGGGCTTGCTGGGCCACACTCAGACCCGTAAGCCCATCAGGGTGCCCCTGGGTAGGCCGAGTGAAGGGTAACCCGCTGCACTCTTCCTTGGGCGAGCTAGATATCCCCAGCTCACCAACGGCTTCATGAACACGGTTCTAGCAAGGCCAGCATACCATGGAAGTCGTCCTCGTTGCCCTAGTCTGAGCGGTACTGAGAAAAACTCTCTGCTTACAAGTCCTTCTAGGACCTCATCCCTGAAGTCACCGTATCTCTAGGAGAAAGGCAGCTTGCACAGCAACTTCCATTACAGCACAATTTTGTGTGGAACACTTCAGGTTTTTGGGAGAGGCACAGGACCCTAGGAGACCTAGGGCAGTCTGTCATCGAAGCAGTTCGCTACACGCAGAGGGCCCTATGCAGAAAAGTTGAATCAGGGAAGAGCTAGGGAGGTAGCTAGGTCTCTTTTGACCTGCCAGTACCCACAGACACTTATGCTGCATGTCAATCTGGTGATGGTGCCTGATGCGACTGGCCTTGTTTTCCCACCTTGAAAGCTCTTCTTATGCGCCTTGAAGCTCCCTTAAAAACACTGTGGTTGTCAGGCTTATACTCACGGCAGGCATGGCTGTGAGAGGGCAAAAGAGGTTTCACGACGAGACAGGGTATTTCAGTTTCTAAATCAGAGCTGATCCTGTCCTGTTTTATAGCTAAGGGGAAACTCAAAGTGAGCCCTCGCTTCGAAGGCGGCCCCTGATATGCCTTACAGCGGGGTAGGCGTGCAACAGCTTCCATGAGGCCTGAGTCGCTCTTCTGCTTTAGTTGAACTCCAGTAAGCTTTTCAGGCCTCCTAGATCCCTCGCGGCAGCACTCGTTTCCGTACAAGGATACTGAGTACCCCCAGGCTCCCCTGGGCTTGCTGGGCCACACTCAGACCCGTAGGCCCATCAGGGTGCCCCTGGGTAGGCCGAGTGAAGGGTAACCCGCTGCACTCTTCCTTGGGCGAGCTAGATATCCCCAGCTCACCAACGGCTTCATGAACACGGTTCTAGCAAGGCCAGCATACCATGGAAGTCGTCCTCGTTGCCCTAGTCTGAGCGGTACTGAGAAAAACTCTCTGCTTACAAGTCCTTCTAGGACCTCATCCCTGAAGTCACCGTATCTCTAGGAGAAAGGCAGCTTGCACAGCAACTTCCACTACAGCACAGTTTTGTGTGGAACACTTCAGGTTTTTGGGAGAGGCACAGGACCCTAGGACACCTAGGGCAGTCTTTCATCTAAGCAGTTCGCTACACGCAGAGCGCCCTATGCAGAAAAGTTGAATCAGGGAAGAGCCAGGGAGGTAGCTAGGTCTCTTTTGACCTGCCAGTACCCACGGACACTTATGCTGCGTGTCAACCTGGTGATGGTGCCTGATGCGACTGGCCTTGTTTTCCCACCTTGAAAGCTCTTCTTCTGCGCCTTGAAGCTCCCTTAAAAACACTGTGGTTGTCAGGCTTATACTCACGGCAGGCATGGCTGTGAGAGGGAAAAAGAGGTTACACGAAGAGACAGGGTATTTCAGTTTCTGAGTCAGAGCTCATCCTGCCTTGTTATGTAGCTAAATGGAAACTCAAAGTGAGCCCTAGCTTCGAAGGAGGGCCCTGATATGCCATGCAGCGGGATAGGCGTACAACAGCTTCTATGAAGCCTTAGTCACTCTTCTGCTTTAGCTGAAGGCTAGTAAGCTTTTCTGGACTCCTAGACCCCTCGCGGCAGCACTCGCTTCCCTACAAAGGCACTGAGCACCCCCAGGCTCTCCTGAGTCGAAGATCAACATTCAGACACGTAGACCCTTCGGAGTACCCGTGTCTGTGCCGAGTGAAGGAGAGCATGATGCACACTTCGTCGCGGGACCTAGATTTTCTCAGCTCACCAATAGCCTCAGAAACATGATTCTAGGAGGTGCAGCATGCCATGCAAGTCTGCCTGCTTACAGTAGTCCGAGCTGTACTGAGAAAAACTCTTTGCTTACAATTCCTTCTACCACCTCATAGCTGAAGTCAACCTACCTCTAGGAGAAAGTCGGCTTGTGGTCCAAGTGCAACTAGATCACACTTTCTGGTATAATGCTACAGGCTTTTGGAAGATGCCCAGGAGCCAGGACACCTAGGGAATTCTTTCATTTAGGCAGTTCGCTACACGCAGAACACCCGGCATAGGAAAGTGAATTCTCCAAGACCCAGGGAGTAGCTAGGTCTCTTTTGACTTGTTAGAAAGCACAGATGCTTCTATTGCGTGTCAACCTGGAAATGGCGGCCTTAGGAGTCAAGCCTTGTTTTCCCGTCTTGAAAGCTCCATTCAAGCGGCCTTAAAGCTACCTGAGAAACACTGTGGTTGTGGGACTTGTATTCACTCCAGGCATGGCTCTGGAAGAACATGAGTTATCTCGAAAGAAAGCGGGTGCTTCCAGGCTCTGGTTAGGAGCATATCCTGCCCTGCACTAGAGCTAAGGGGAATCTTGACGTGCACTCTACCCTGGCCTACAGCTCTGATTTGCCCTCCAGAAGGGTAGTTGTGCAGCCTTTTCCTTGAGTCCTTAGTCACAGTTCTGCATTAGTTTAAAGGTACTAATCTTCTCAGGACTCCAGGCCCACTCGTGCCAGTACCCGTTTCCGTACAAGAACTCTGAGTACCCCAGGGCTCCCCTGGGCTTGCCGGGCCACACTCACACCCGTAGGCCCTTCACTGTGCCCCTCTGTAGGCCGAGTGAAGCATAACAAACTGCACTCTTTCTTGGGAAAGCTAGATTTCCTCAGCTCACCAGCAGCCTCTGGAACACGGTTCTAGCAAGTCCAGCATACCATGGAAGTCTGCCTCATCGCCCTATTCTGAGCTGTACTGAGCAAAACTCTCTGCTTTGAAGTCCTTCGAGGACCTCATACCTGAAGTCACCGTATCTCAAGGAGAAAGACGGCTTGCATTCCCACTTCCACTAAAGCACAGTTTTCTGTGTAACACTTCAGGCTTTGGGGACATGCACAGGGCTCTTAGGAGACCTAGGGCAGTCTATTGTCTAGGCACGTCGCTACATGTACAACACCCTGTGCAGAAAACTTGATTCTGGGAAGAGCCAAGTAGCTAGCTAGGTCTCTTTTGTCCTCTTAGAAACCACAGATACTTACGCTGCGTGTCAATCTGGAAACAGGACCTGATGGGACTAGCCTTGTTTCCCATCATGAAAGCTCCTTTTATGCGCCTTGAAGCTAAGTGAAAAACACTGTTGGTGTCGGGCTTATACACACGACAGGCATGGCTGTGAGAGGGAAAAAGAGGTGTCACGAAGAAACATGGTATTCCAGTTTCTGAGTCAGAGCTGATCCTGTCCTGTTCTATAGCTAAGGGGAAACTCAAAGTGAGCCCTCGCTTCGAAGGCGGCCCCTGATATGCCTTACAGCGGGGTAGGCGTGCAACAGCTTCCATGAGGCCTGAGTCGCTCTTCTGCTTTAGTTGAACGCCAGTAAGCTTTTCAGGCCTCCTAGATCCCTCGCGGCAGCACTCGTTTCCGTACAAGGATACTGAGTACCCCCAGGCTCCCGTGGGCTTGCTGGGCCACACTCAGACCCGTAAGCCCATCAGGGTGCCCCTGGGTAGGCCGAGTGAAGGGTAACCCGCTGCACTCTTCCTTGGGCGAGCTAGATATCCCCAGCTCACCAACGGCTTCACAAACACGGTTCTAGCAAGGCCAGCATACCATGGAAGTCGTCCTCGTTGCCCTAGTCTGAGCGGTACTGAGAAAAACTCTCTGCTTACAAGTCCTTCTAGGACCTCATCCCTGAAGTCACCGTATCTCTAGGAGAAAGGCAGCTTGCACAGCAACTTCCACTACAGCACAGTTTTGTGTGGAACACTTCAGGTTTTTGGGAGAGGCACAGGACCCTAGGAGACCTAGGGCAGTCTGTCATCGAAGCAGTTCGCTACACGCAGAGGGCCCTATGCAGAAAAGTTGAATCAGGGAAGAGCTAGGGAGGTAGCTAGGTCTCTTTTGACCTGCCAGTACCCACAGACACTTATGCTGCATGTCAATCTGGTGATGGTGCCTGATGCGACTGGCCTTGTTTTCCCACCTTGAAAGCTCTTCTTATGCGCCTTGAAGCTCCCTTAAAAACACTGTGGTTGTCAGGCTTATACTCACGGCAGGCATGGCTGTGAGAGGGCAAAAGAGGTTTCACGATGAGACAGGGTATTTCAGTTTCTAAATCAGAGCTGATCCTGTCCTGTTTTATAGCTAAGGGGAAACTCAAAGTGAGCCCTCGCTTCGAAGGCGGCCCCTGATATGCCTTACAGCGGGGTAGGTGTGCAACAGCTTCCATGAGGCCTGAGTCGCTCTTCTGCTTTAGTTGAACACCAGTAAGCTTTTCAGGCCTCCTAGATCCCTCGCGGCAGCACTCGTTTCCGTACAAGGATACTGAGTACCCCCAGGCTCCCCTGGGCTTGCTGGGCCACACTCAGACCCGTAGGCCCATCAGGGTGCCCCTGGGTAGGCCGAGTGAAGGGTAACCCGCTGCACTCTTCCTTGGGCGAGCTAGATATCCCCAGCTCACCAACGGCTTCATGAACACGGTTCTAGCAAGGCCAGCATACCATGGAAGTCGTCCTCGTTGCCCTAGTCTGAGCGGTACTGAGAAAAACTCTCTGCTTACAAGTCCTTCTAGGACCTCATCCCTGAAGTCACCGTATCTCTAGGAGAAAGGCAGCTTGCACAGCAACTTCCACTACAGCACAGTTTTGTGTGGAACACTTCAGGTTTTTGGGAGAGGCACAGGTCCCTAGGAGACCTAGGGCAGTCTTTCATCTAAGCAGTTCGCTACACGCAGAGCGCCCTATGCAGAAAAGTTGAATCAGGGAAGAGCCAGGGAGGTAGCTAGGTCTCTTTTGACCTGCCAGTACCCACGGACACTTATGCTGCGTGTCAACCTGGTGATGGTGCCTCATGCGACTGGCCTTGTTTTCCCACCTTGAAAGCTCTTCTTCTGCGCCTTGAAGCTCCCTTAAAAACACTGTGGTTGTCAGGCTTATACTCACGGCAGGCATGGCTGTGAGAGGGAAAAAGAGGTTACACGAAGAGACAGGGTATTTCAGTTTCTGAGTCAGAGCTCATCCTGCCTTGTTATGTAGCTAAATGGAAACTCAAAGTGAGCCCTAGCTTCGAAGGAGGGCCCTGATATGCCATGCAGCGGGATAGGCGTACAACAGCTTCTATGAAGCCTTAGTCACTCTTCTGCTTTAGCTGAAGGCTAGTAAGCTTTTCTGGACTCCTAGACCCCTCGCGGCAGCACTCGCTTCCCTACAAAGGCACTGAGCACCCCCAGCTCTCCTGAGTCGAAGATCAACATTCAGACACGTAGACCCTTCGGAGTACCCGTGTCTGTGACGAGTGAAGGAGAGCATGATGCACACTTCGTCGCGGGACCTAGATTTTCTCAGCTCACCAATAGCCTCAGAAACATGATTCTAGGAGGTGCAGCATGCCATGCAAGTCTGCCTGCTTACAGTAGTCCGAGCTGTACTGAGAAAAACTCTTTGCTTACAATTCCTTCTACCACCTCATAGCTGAAGTCAACCTACCTCTAGGAGAAAGTCGGCTTGTGGTCCAAGTGCAACTAGAGCACACTTTCTGGTATAATGCTACAGGCTTTTGGAAGATGCCCAGGAGCCAGGACACCTAGGGAATTCTTTCATTTAGGCAGTTCGCTACACGCAGAACACCCGGCATAGGAAAGTGAATTCTCCAAGACCCAGGGAGTAGCTAGGTCTCTTTTGACTTGTTAGAAAGCACAGATGCTTCTATTGCGTGTCAACCTGGAAATGGCGGCCTTAGGAGTCAAGCCTTGTTTTCCCGTCTTGAAAGCTCCATTCAAGCGGCCTTAAAGCTACCTGAGAAACACTGTGGTTGTGGGACTTGTATTCACTCCAGGCATGGCTCTGGAAGAACATGAGTTATCTCGAAAGAAAGCGGGTGCTTCCAGGCTCTGGTTAGGAGCATATCCTGCCCTGCACTAGAGCTAAGGGGAATCTTGACGTGCACTCTACCCTGGCCTACAGCTCTGATTTGCCATCCAGAAGGGTAGTTGTGCAGCCTTTTCCTTGAGTCCTTAGTCACAGTTCTGCATTAGTTTAAAGGTACTAATCTTCTCAGGACTCCAGGCCCACTCGTGCCAGTACCCGTTTCCGTACAAGAACTCTGAGTACCCCAGGGCTCCCCTGGGCTTGCCGGGCCACACTCACACCCGTAGGCCCTTCACTGTGCCCCTCTGTAGGCCGAGTGAAGCATAACAAACTGCACTCTTTCTTGGGAAAGCTAGATTTCCTCAGCTCACCAGCAGCCTCTGGAACACGGTTCTAGCAAGTCCAGCATACCATGGAAGTCTGCCTCATCGCCCTATTCTGAGCTGTACTGAGCAAAACTCTCTGCTTTGAAGTCCTTCGAGGACCTCATACCTGAAGTCACCGTATCTCAAGGAGAAAGACGGCTTGCATTCCCACTTCCACTAAAGCACAGTTTTCTGTGTAACACTTCAGGCTTTGGGGACATGCACAGGGCTCTTAGGAGACCTAGGGCAGTCTATTGTCTAGGCACGTCGCTACATGTACAACACCCTGTGCAGAAAACTTGATTCTGGGAAGAGCCAAGTAGCTAGCTAGGTCTCTTTTGTCCTCTTAGAAACCACAGATACTTACGCTGCGTGTCAATCTGGAAACAGGACCTGATGGGACTAGCCTTGTTTCCCATCATGAAAGCTCCTTTTATGCGCCTTGAAGCTAAGTGAAAAACACTGTTGGTGTTGGGCTTATACACACGACAGGCATGGCTGTGAGAGGGAAAAAGAGGTGTCACGAAGAAACATGGTATTCCAGTTTCTGAGTCAGAGCTGATCCTGTCCTGTTCTATAGCTAAAGGGAAACTCAAAGTGAGGCCTAACTTCGAAGGAGGGCCCTGATATGCCTTACAGCGGGTTAGGCGTGCAACAGCTTCCATGAGGCCTTAGTCGCTCTCCTGCTTTAGTTGAACGCTAGTAAGCTTTTCAGGCTGCCTAGATCCCTCGCGGCAGCACTCGTTTCCGTACAAGGATACTGAGTACCCCCAGGCTCCCCTGGGCTTGCTGGGCCGCACTCAGACCCGTAGGCCCATCAGGGTGCCCCTGGGTAGGCCGAGTGAAGGGTAACCCGCTGCACTCTTCCTTGGGCGAGCTAGATATCCCCAGCTCACCAACGGCTTCATGAACACGGTTCTAGCAAGGCCAGCATACCATGGAAGTCGTCCTCGTTGCCCTAGTCTGAGCGGTACTGAGAAAAACTCTCTGCTTACAAGTCCTTCTAGGACCTCATCCCTGAAGTCACCGTATCTCTAGGAGAAAGGCAGCTTGCACAGCAACTTCCACTACAGCACAGTTTTGTGTGGAACACTTCAGGTTTTTGGGAGAGGCACAGGACCCTAGGAGACCTAGGGCAGTCTGTCATCGAAGCAGTTCGCTACACGCAGAGGGCCCTATGCAGAAAAGTTGAATCAGGGAAGAGCTAGGGAGGTAGCTAGGTCTCTTTTGACCTGCCAGTACCCACAGACACTTATGCTGCATGTCAATCTGGTGATGGTGCCTGATGCGACTGGCCTTGTTTTCCCACCTTGAAAGCTCTTCTTATGCGCCTTGAAGCTCCCTTAAAAACACTGTGGTTGTCAGGCTTATACTCACGGCAGGCATGGCTGTGAGAGGGCAAAAGAGGTTTCACGACGAGACAGGGTATTTCAGTTTCTAAATCAGAGCTGATCCTGTCCTGTTTTATAGCTAAGGGGAAACTCAAAGTGAGCCCTCGCTTCGAAGGCGGCCCCTGATATGCCTTACAGCGGGGTAGGCGTGCAACAGCTTCCATGAGGCCTGAGTCGCTCTTCTGCTTTAGTTGAACGCCAGTAAGCTTTTCAGGCCTCCTAGATCCCTCGCGGCAGCACTCGTTTCCGTACAAGGATACTGAGTACCCCCAGGCTCCCCTGGGCTTGCTGGGCCACACTCAGACCCGTAGGCCCATCAGGGTGCCCCTGGGTAGGCCGAGTGAAGGGTAACCCGCTGCACTCTACCTTGGGCGAGCTAGATATCCCCAGCTCACCAACGGCTTCACGAACACGGTTCTAGCAAGGTCAGCATACCATGGAAGTCGTCCTCGTTGCCCTAGTCTGAGCGGTACTGAGAAAAACTCTCTGCTTACAAGTCCTTCTAGGACCTCATCCCTGAAGTCACCGTATCTCTAGGAGAAAGGCAGCTTGCACAGCAACTTCCACTACAGCACAGTTTTGTGTGGAACACTTCAGGTTTTTGGGAGAGGCACAGGACCCTAGGAGACCTAGGGCAGTCTGTCATTGAAGCAGTTTGCTACACGCAGAGGGCCCTATGCAGAAAAGTTGAATCAGGGAAGAGCTAGGGAGGTAGCTAGGTCTCTTTTGACCTGCAAGTACCCACAGACACTTATGCTGCATGTCAATCTGGTGATGGTGCCTGATGCGACTGGCCTTGTTTTCCCACCTTGAAAGCTCTTCTTATGCGCCTTGAAGCTCCCTTAAAAACACTGTGGTTGTCAGGCTTATACTCACGGCAGGCATGGCTGTGAGAGGGCAAAAGAGGTTTCACGATGAGACAGGGTATTTCAGTTTCTAAATCAGAGCTGATCCTGTCCTGTTTTATAGCTAAGGGGAAACTCAAAGTGAGCCCTCGCTTCGAAGGCGGCCCCTGATATGCCTTACAGCGGGGTAGGCCTGAAACAGCTTCCATGAGGCCTGAGTCGCTCTTCTGCTTTAGTTGAACACCAGTAAGGTTTTCAGGCCTCCTAGATCCCTCGCGGCAGCACTCGTTTCCGTACAAGGATACTGAGTACCCCCAGGCTCCCCTGGGCTTGCTGGGCCGCACTCAGACCCGTAGGCCCATCAGGGTGCCCCTGGGTAGGCCGAGTGAAGGGTAACCCGCTGCACTCTTCCTTGGGCGAGCTAGATATCCCCAGCTCACCAACGGCTTCACGAACACGGTTCTAGCAAGGCCAGCATACCATGGAAGTCGTCCTCGTTGCCCTAGTCTGAGCGGTACTGAGAAAAACTCTCTGCTTACAAGTCCTTCTAGGACCTCATCCCTGAAGTCACCGTATCTCTAGGAGAAAGGCAGCTTGCACAGCAACTTCCACTACAGCACAGTTTTGTGTGGAACACTTCAGGTTTTTGGGAGAGGCACAGGACCCTAGGAGACCTAGGGCAGTCTGTCATCGAAGCAGTTCGCTACACGTAGAGGGCCCTATGTAGAAAAGTTGAATCAGGGAAGAGCTAGGGAGGTAGCTAGGTCTCTTTTGACCTGCCAGTACCCACAGACACTTATGCTGCATGTCAATCTGGTGATGGTGCCTGATGCGACTGGCCTTGTTTTCCCACCTTGAAAGCTCTTCTTATGCGCCTTGAAGCTCCCTTAAAAACACTGTGGTTGTCAGGCTTATACTCACGGCAGGCATGGCTGTGAGAGGGCAAAAGAGGTTTCACGATGAGACAGGGTATTTCAGTTTCTAAATCAGAGCTGATCCTTTCCTGTTTTATAGCTAAGGGGAAACTCAAAGTGAGCCCTCGCTTCGAAGGCGGCCCCTGATATGCCTTACAGCGGGGTAGGCGTGCAACAGCTTCCATGAGGCCTGAGTCGCTCTTCTGCTTTAGTTGAACACCAGTAAGCTTTTCAGGCCTCCTAGATCCCTCGCGGCAGCACTCGTTTCCGTACAAGGATACTGAGTACCCCCAGGCTCCCCTGGGCTTGCTGGGCCACACTCAGACCCGTAGGCCCATCAGGGTGCCCCTGGGTAGGCCGAGTGAAGGGTAACCCGCTGCACTCTTCCTTGGGCGAGCTAGATATCCCCAGCTCACCAACGGCTTCATGAACACGGTTCTAGCAAGGCCAGCATACCATGGAAGTCGTCCTCGTTGCCCTAGTCTGAGCGGTACTGAGAAAAACTCTCTGCTTACAAGTCCTTCTAGGACCTCATCCCTGAAGTCACCGTATCTCTAGGAGAAAGGCAGCTTGCACAGCAACTTCCACTACAGCACAGTTTTGTGTGGAACACTTCAGGTTTTTGGGAGAGGCACAGGACCCTAGGAGACCTAGGGCAGTCTTTCATCTAAGCAGTTCGCTACACGCAGAGCGCCCTATGCAGAAAATTTGAATCAGGGAAGAGCCAGGGAGGTAGCTAGGTCTCTTTTGACCTGCCAGTACCCACGGACACTTATGCTGCGTGTCAACCTGGTGATGGTGCCTCATGCGACTGGCCTTGTTTTCCCACCTTGAAAGATCTTCTTCTGCGCCTTGAAGCTCCCTTAAAAACACTGTGGTTGTCAGGCTTATACTCACGGCAGGCATGGCTGTGAGAGGGAAAAAGAGGTTACACGAAGAGACAGGGTATTTCAGTTTCTGAGTCAGAGCTCATCCTGCCTTGTTATGTAGCTAAATGGAAACTCAAAGTGAGCCCTAGCTTCGAAGGAGGGCCCTGATATGCCATGCAGCGGGATAGGCGTACAACAGCTTCTATGAAGCCTTAGTCACTCTTCTGCTTTAGCTGAAGGCTAGTAAGCTTTTCTGGACTCCTAGACCCCTCGCGGCAGCACTCGCTTCCCTACAAAGGCACTGAGCACCCCCAGGCTCTCCTGAGTCGAAGATCAACATTCAGACACGTAGACCCTTCGGAGTACCCGTGTCTGTGCCGAGTGAAGGAGAGCATGATGCACACTTCGTCGCGGGACCTAGATTTTCTCAGCTCACCAATAGCCTCAGGAACATGATTCTAGGAGGTGCAGCATGCCATGCAAGTCTGCCTGCTTACAGTAGTCCGAGCTGTACTGAGAAAAACTCTTTGCTTACAATTCCTTCTACCACCTCATAGCTGAAGTCAACCTACCTCTAGGAGAAAGTCGGCTTGTGGTCCAAGTGCAACTAGAGCACACTTTCTGGTATAATGCTACAGGCTTTTGGAAGATGCCCAGGAGCCAGGACACCTAGGGAATTCTTTCATTTAGGCAGTTCGCTACACGCAGAACACCCGGCATAGGAAAGTGGATTCTCCAAGACCCAGGGAGTAGCTAGGTCTCTTTTGACTTGTTAGAAAGCACAGATGCTTCTTCTGCGTGTCAACCTGGAAATGGCGGCCTTAGGAGTCAAGCCTTGTTTTCCCGTCTTGAAAGCTCCATTCAAGCGGCCTTAAAGCTACCTGAGAAACACTGTGGTTGTGGGACTTGTATTCACTCCAGGCATGGCTCTGGAAGAACATGAGTTATCTCGAAAGAAAGCGGGTGCTTCCAGGCTCTGGTTAGGAGCATATCCTGCCCTGCACTAGAGCTAAGGGGAATCTTGACGTGCACTCTACCCTGGCCTACAGCTCTGATTTGCCATCCAGAAGGGTAGTTGTGCAGCCTTTTCCTTGAGTCCTTAGTCACAGTTCTGCATTAGTTTAAAGGTACTAATCTTCTCAGGACTCCAGGCCCACTCGTGCCAGTACCCGTTTCCGTACAAGAACTCTGAGTACCCCAGGGCTCCCCTGGGCTTGCCGGGCCACACTCACACCCGTAGGCCCTTCACTGTGCCCCTCTGTAGGCCGAGTGAAGCATAACAAACTGCACTCTTTCTTGGGAAAGCTAGATTTCCTCAGCTCACCAGCAGCCTCTGGAACACGGTTCTAGCAAGTCCAGCATACCATGGAAGTCTGCCTCATCGCCCTATTCTGAGCTGTACTGAGCAAAACTCTCTGCTTTGAAGTCCTTCGAGGACCTCATACCTGAAGTCACCGTATCTCAAGGAGAAAGACGGCTTGCATTCCCACTTCCACTAAAGCACAGTTTTCTGTGTAACACTTCAGGCTTTGGGGACATGCACAGGGCTCTTAGGAGACCTAGGGCAGTCTATTGTCTAGGCACGTCGCTACATGTACAACACCCTGTGCAGAAAACTTGATTCTGGGAAGAGCCAAGTAGCTAGCTAGGTCTCTTTTGTCCTCTTAGAAACCACAGATACTTACGCTGCGTGTCAATCTGGAAACAGGACCTGATGGGACTAGCCTTGTTTCCCATCATGAAAGCTCCTTTTATGCGCCTTGAAGCTAAGTGAAAAACACTGTTGGTGTCGGGCTTATACACACGACAGGCATGGCTGTGAGAGGGAAAAAGAGGTGTCACGAAGAAACATGGTATTCCAGTTTCTGAGTCAGAGCTGATCCTGTCCTGTTCTATAGCTAAAGGGAAACTCAAAGTGAGGCCTAACTTCGAAGGAGGGCCCTGATATGCCTTACAGCGGGTTAGGCGTGCAACAGCTTCCATGAGGCCTTAGTCGCTCTCCTGCTTTAGTTGAACGCTAGTAAGCTTTTCAGGCCGCCTAGATCCCTCGCGGCAGCACTCGTTTCCGTACAAGGATACTGAGTACCCCCAGGCTCCCCTGGGCTTGCTGGGCCGCACTCAGACCCGTAGGCCCATCAGGGTGCCCCTGGGTAGGCCGAGTGAAGGGTAACCCGCTGCACTCTTCCTTGGGCGAGCTAGATATCCCCAGCTCACCAACGGCTTCATGAACACGGTTCTAGCAAGGCCAGCATACCATGGAAGTCGTCCTCGTTGCCCTAGTCTGAGCGGTACTGAGAAAAACTCTCTGCTTACAAGTCCTTCTAGGACCTCATCCCTGAAGTCACCGTATCTCTAGGAGAAAGGCAGCTTGCACAGCAACTTCCACTACAGCACAGTTTTGTGTGGAACACTTCAGGTTTTTGGGAGAGGCACAGGACCCTAGGAGACCTAGGGCAGTCTTTCATCTAAGCAGTTCGCTACACGCAGAGCGCCCTATGCAGAAAAGTTGAATCAGGGAAGAGCCAGGGAGGTAGCTAGGTCTCTTTTGACCTGCCAGTACCCACGGACACTTATGCTGCGTGTCAACCTGGTGATGGTGCCTCATGCGACTGGCTTTGTTTTCCCACCTTGAAAGCTCTTCTTCTGCGCCTTGAAGCTCCCTTAAAAACACTGTGGTTGTCAGGCTTATACTCACGGCAGGCATGGCTGTGAGAGGGAAAAAGAGGTTACACGAAGAGACAGGGTATTTCAGTTTCTGAGTCAGAGCTCATCCTGCCTTGTTATGTAGCTAAATGGAAACTCAAAGTGAGCCCTAGCTTCGAAGGAGGGCCCTGATATGCCATGCAGCGGGATAGGCGTACAACAGCTTCTATGAAGCCTTAGTCACTCTTCTGCTTTAGCTGAAGGCTAGTAAGCTTTTCTGGACTCCTAGACCCCTCGCGGCAGCACTCGCTTCCCTACAAAGGCACTGAGCACCCCCAGGCTCTCCTGAGTCGAAGATCAACATTCAGACACGTAGACCCTTCGGAGTACCCGTGTCTGTGCCGAGTGAAGGAGAGCATGATGCACACTTCGTCGCGGGACCTAGATTTTCTCAGCTCACCAATAGCCTCAGGAACATGATTCTAGGAGGTGCAGCATGCCATGCAAGTCTGCCTGCTTACAGTAGTCCGAGCTGTACTGAGAAAAACTCTTTGCTTACAATTCCTTCTACCACCTCATAGCTGAAGTCAACCTACCTCTAGGAGAAAGTCGGCTTGTGGTCCAAGTGCAACTAGAGCACACTTTCTGGTATAATGCTACAGGCTTTTGGAAGATGCCCAGGAGCCAGGACACCTAGGGAATTCTTTCATTTAGGCAGTTCGCTACACGCAGAACACCCGGCATAGGAAAGTGGATTCTCCAAGACCCAGGGAGTAGCTAGGTCTCTTTTGACTTGTTAGAAAGCACAGATGCTTCTTCTGCGTGTCAACCTGGAAATGGCGGCCTTAGGAGTCAAGCCTTGTTTTCCCGTCTTGAAAGCTCCATTCAAGCGGCCTTAAAGCTACCTGAGAAACACTGTGGTTGTGGGACTTGTATTCACTCCAGGCATGGCTCTGGAAGAACATGAGTTATCTCGAAAGAAAGCGGGTGCTTCCAGGCTCTGGTTAGGAGCATATCCTGCCCTGCACTAGAGCTAAGGGGAATCTTGACGTGCACTCTACCCTGGCCTACAGCTCTGATTTGCCATCCAGAAGGGTAGTTGTGCAGCCTTTTCCTTGAGTCCTTAGTCACAGTTCTGCATTAGTTTAAAGGTACTAATCTTCTCAGGACTCCAGGCCCACTCGTGCCAGTACCCGTTTCCGTACAAGAACTCTGAGTACCCCAGGGCTCCCCTGGGCTTGCCGGGCCACACTCACACCCGTAGGCCCTTCACTGTGCCCCTCTGTAGGCCGAGTGAAGCATAACAAACTGCACTCTTTCTTGGGAAAGCTAGATTTCCTCAGCTCACCAGCAGCCTCTGGAACACGGTTCTAGCAAGTCCAGCATACCATGGAAGTCTGCCTCATCACCCTATTCTGAGCTGTACTGAGCAAAACTCTCTGCTTTGAAGTCCTTCGAGGACCTCATACCTGAAGTCACCGTATCTCAAGGAGAAAGACGGCTTGCATTCCCACTTCCACTAAAGCACAGTTTTCTGTGTAACACTTCAGGCTTTGGGGACATGCACAGGGCTCTTAGGAGACCTAGGGCAGTCTATTGTCTAGGCACGTCGCTACATGTACAACACCCTGTGCAGAAAACTTGATTCTGGGAAGAGCCAAGTAGCTAGCTAGGTCTCTTTTGTCCTCTTAGAAACCACAGATACTTACGCTGCGTGTCAATCTGGAAACAGGACCTGATGGGACTAGCCTTGTTTCCCATCATGAAAGCTCCTTTTATGCGCCTTGAAGCTAAGTGAAAAACACTGTTGGTGTCGGGCTTATACACACGACAGGCATGGCTGTGAGAGGGAAAAAGAGGTGTCACGAAGAAACATGGTATTCCAGTTTCTGAGTCAGAGCTGATCCTGTCCTGTTCTATAGCTAAAGGGAAACTCAAAGTGAGGCCTAACTTCGAAGGAGGGCCCTGATATGCCTTACAGCGGGTTAGGCGTGCAACAGCTTCCATGAGGCCTTAGTCGCTCTCCTGCTTTAGTTGAACGCTAGTAAGCTTTTCAGGCCGCCTAGATCCCTCGCGGCAGCACTCGTTTCCGTACAAGGATACTGAGTACCCCCAGGCTCCCCTGGGCTTGCTGGGCCGCACTCAGACCCGTAGGCCCATCAGGGTGCCCCTGGGTAGGCCGAGTGAAGGGTAACCCGCTGCACTCTTCCTTGGGCGAGCTAGATATCCCCAGCTCACCAACGGCTTCATGAACACGGTTCTAGCAAGGCCAGCATACCATGGAAGTCGTCCTCGTTGCCCTAGTCTGAGCGGTACTGAGAAAAACTCTCTGCTTACAAGTCCTTCTAGGACCTCATCCCTGAAGTCACCATATCTCTAGGAGAAAGGCAGTTTGCACAGCAACTTCCACTACAGCACAGTTTTGTGTGGAACACTTCAGGTTTTTGGGAGAGGCACAGGACCCTAGGAGACCTAGGGCAGTCTTTCATCTAAGCAGTTCGCTACACGCAGAGCGCCCTATGCAGAAAAGTTGAATCAGGGAAGAGCCAGGGAGGTAGCTAGGTCTCTTTTGACCTGCCAGTACCCACGGACACTTATGCTGCGTGTCAACCTGGTGATGGTGCCTCATGCGACTGGCTTTGTTTTCCCACCTTGAAAGCTCTTCTTCTGCGCCTTGAAGCTCCCTTAAAAACACTGTGGTTGTCAGGCTTATACTCACGGCAGGCATGGCTGTGAGAGGGAAAAAGAGGTTACACGAAGAGACAGGGTATTTCAGTTTCTGAGTCAGAGCTCATCCTGCCTTGTTATGTAGCTAAATGGAAACTCAAAGTGAGCCCTAGCTTCGAAGGAGGGCCCTGATATGCCATGCAGCGGGATAGGCGTACAACAGCTTCTATGAAGCCTTAGTCACTCTTCTGCTTTAGCTGAAGGCTAGTAAGCTTTTCTGGACTCCTAGACCCCTCGCGGCAGCACTCGCTTCCCTACAAAGGCACTGAGCACCCCCAGGCTCTCCTGAGTCGAAGATCAACATTCAGACACGTAGACCCTTCGGAGTACCCGTGTCTGTGCCGAGTGAAGGAGAGCATGATGCACACTTCGTCGCGGGACCTAGATTTTCTCAGCTCACCAATAGCCTCAGGAACATGATTCTAGGAGGTGCAGCATGCCATGCAAGTCTGCCTGCTTACAGTAGTCCGAGCTGTACTGAGAAAAACTCTTTGCTTACAATTCCTTCTACCACCTCATAGCTGAAGTCAACCTACCTCTAGGAGAAAGTCGGCTTGTGGTCCAAGTGCAACTAGAGCACACTTTCTGGTATAATGCTACAGGCTTTTGGAAGATGCCCAGGAGCCAGGACACCTAGGGAATTCTTTCATTTAGGCAGTTCGCTACACGCAGAACACCCGGCATAGGAAAGTGGATTCTCCAAGACCCAGGGAGTAGCTAGGTCTCTTTTGACTTGTTAGAAAGCACAGATGCTTCTTCTGCGTGTCAACCTGGAAATGGCGGCCTTAGGAGTCAAGCCTTGTTTTCCCGTCTTGAAAGCTCCATTCAAGCGGCCTTAAAGCTACCTGAGAAACACTGTGGTTGTGGGACTTGTATTCACTCCAGGCATGGCTCTGGAAGAACATGAGTTATCTCGAAAGAAAGCGGGTGCTTCCAGGCTCTGGTTAGGAGCATATCCTGCCCTGCACTAGAGCTAAGGGGAATCTTGACGTGCACTCTACCCTGGCCTACAGCTCTGATTTGCCATCCAGAAGGGTAGTTGTGCAGCCTTTTCCTTGAGTCCTTAGTCACAGTTCTGCATTAGTTTAAAGGTACTAATCTTCTCAGGACTCCAGGCCCACTCGTGCCAGTACCCGTTTCCGTACAAGAACTCTGAGTACCCCAGGGCTCCCCTGGGCTTGCCGGGCCACACTCACACCCGTAGGCCCTTCACTGTGCCCCTCTGTAGGCCGAGTGAAGCATAACAAACTGCACTCTTTCTTGGGAAAGCTAGATTTCCTCAGCTCACCAGCAGCCTCTGGAACACGGTTCTAGCAAGTCCAGCATACCATGGAAGTCTGCCTCATCACCCTATTCTGAGCTGTACTGAGCAAAACTCTCTGCTTTGAAGTCCTTCGAGGACCTCATACCTGAAGTCACCGTATCTCAAGGAGAAAGACGGCTTGCATTCCCACTTCCACTAAAGCACAGTTTTCTGTGTAACACTTCAGGCTTTGGGGACATGCACAGGGCTCTTAGGAGACCTAGGGCAGTCTATTGTCTAGGCACGTCGCTACATGTACAACACCCTGTGCAGAAAACTTGATTCTGGGAAGAGCCAAGTAGCTAGCTAGGTCTCTTTTGTCCTCTTAGAAACCACAGATACTTACGCTGCGTGTCAATCTGGAAACAGGACCTGATGGGACTAGCCTTGTTTCCCATCATGAAAGCTCCTTTTATGCGCCTTGAAGCTAAGTGAAAAACACTGTTGGTGTCGGGCTTATACACACGACAGGCATGGCTGTGAGAGGGAAAAAGAGGTGTCACGAAGAAACATGGTATTCCAGTTTCTGAGTCAGAGCTGATCCTGTCCTGTTCTATAGCTAAAGGGAAACTCAAAGTGAGGCCTAACTTCGAAGGAGGGCCCTGATATGCCTTACAGCGGGTTAGGCGTGCAACAGCTTCCATGAGGCCTTAGTCGCTCTCCTGCTTTAGTTGAACGCTAGTAAGCTTTTCAGGCCGCCTAGATCCCTCGCGGCAGCACTCGTTTCCGTACAAGGATACTGAGTACCCCCAGGCTCCCCTGGGCTTGCTGGGCCGCACTCAGACCCGTAGGCCCATCAGGGTGCCCCTGGGTAGGCCGAGTGAAGGGTAACCCGCTGCACTCTTCCTTGGGCGAGCTAGATATCCCCAGCTCACCAACGGCTTCATGAACACGGTTCTAGCAAGGCCAGCATACCATGGAAGTCGTCCTCGTTGCCCTAGTCTGAGCGGTACTGAGAAAAACTCTCTGCTTACAAGTCCTTCTAGGACCTCATCCCTGAAGTCACCATATCTCTAGGAGAAAGGCAGTTTGCACAGCAACTTCCACTACAGCACAGTTTTGTGTGGAACACTTCAGGTTTTTGGGAGAGGCACAGGACCCTAGGAGACCTAGGGCAGTCTTTCATCTAAGCAGTTCGCTACACGCAGAGCGCCCTATGCAGAAAAGTTGAATCAGGGAAGAGCCAGGGAGGTAGCTAGGTCTCTTTTGACCTGCCAGTACCCACGGACACTTATGCTGCGTGTCAACCTGGTGATGGTGCCTCATGCGACTGGCTTTGTTTTCCCACCTTGAAAGCTCTTCTTCTGCGCCTTGAAGCTCCCTTAAAAACACTGTGGTTGTCAGGCTTATACTCACGGCAGGCATGGCTGTGAGAGGGAAAAAGAGGTTACACGAAGAGACAGGGTATTTCAGTTTCTGAGTCAGAGCTCATCCTGCCTTGTTATGTAGCTAAATGGAAACTCAAAGTGAGCCCTAGCTTCGAAGGAGGGCCCTGATATGCCATGCAGCGGGATAGGCGTACAACAGCTTCTATGAAGCCTTAGTCACTCTTCTGCTTTAGCTGAAGGCTAGTAAGCTTTTCTGGACTCCTAGACCCCTCGCGGCAGCACTCGCTTCCCTACCAAGGCACTGAGCACCCCCAGGCTCTCCTGAGTCGAAGATCAACATTCAGACACGTAGACCCTTCGGAGTACCCGTGTCTGTGCCGAGTGAAGGAGAGCATGATGCACACTTCGTCGCGGGACCTAGATTTTCTCAGCTCACCAATAGCCTCAGGAACATGATTCTAGGAGGTGCAGCATGCCATGCAAGTCTGCCTGCTTACAGTAGTCCGAGCTGTACTGAGAAAAACTCTTTGCTTACAATTCCTTCTACCACCTCATAGCTGAAGTCAACCTACCTCTAGGAGAAAGTCGGCTTGTGGTCCAAGTGCAACTAGAGCACACTTTCTGGTATAATGCTACAGGCTTTTGGAAGATGCCCAGGAGCCAGGACACCTAGGGAATTCTTTCATTTAGGCAGTTCGCTACACGCAGAACACCCGGCATAGGAAAGTGGATTCTCCAAGACCCAGGGAGTAGCTAGGTCTCTTTTGACTTGTTAGAAAGCACAGATGCTTCTTCTGCGTGTCAACCTGGAAATGGCGGCCTTAGGAGTCAAGCCTTGTTTTCCCGTCTTGAAAGCTCCATTCAAGCGGCCTTAAAGCTACCTGAGAAACACTGTGGTTGTGGGACTTGTATTCACTCCAGGCATGGCTCTGGAAGAACATGAGTTATCTCGAAAGAAAGCGGGTGCTTCCAGGCTCTGGTTAGGAGCATATCCTGCCCTGCACTAGAGCTAAGGGGAATCTTGACGTGCACTCTACCCTGGCCTACAGCTCTGATTTGCCATCCAGAAGGGTAGTTGTGCAGCCTTTTCCTTGAGTCCTTAGTCACAGTTCTGCATTAGTTTAAAGGTACTAATCTTCTCAGGACTCCAGGCCCACTCGTGCCAGTACCCGTTTCCGTACAAGAACTCTGAGTACCCCAGGGCTCCCCTGGGCTTGCCGGGCCACACTCACACCCGTAGGCCCTTCACTGTGCCCCTCTGTAGGCCGAGTGAAGCATAACAAACTGCACTCTTTCTTGGGAAAGCTAGATTTCCTCAGCTCACCAGCAGCCTCTGGAACACGGTTCTAGCAAGTCCAGCATACCATGGAAGTCTGCCTCATCGCCCTATTCTGAGCTGTACTGAGCAAAACTCTCTGCTTTGAAGTCCTTCGAGGACCTCATACCTGAAGTCACCGTATCTCAAGGAGAAAGACGGCTTGCATTCCCACTTCCACTAAAGCACAGTTTTCTGTGTAACACTTCAGGCTTTGGGGACATGCACAGGGCTCTTAGGAGACCTAGGGCAGTCTATTGTCTAGGCACGTCGCTACATGTACAACACCCTGTGCAGAAAACTTGATTCTGGGAAGAGCCAAGTAGCTAGCTAGGTCTCTTTTGTCCTCTTAGAAACCACAGATACTTACGCTGCGTGTCAATCTGGAAACAGGACCTGATGGGACTAGCCTTGTTTCCCATCATGAAAGCTCCTTTTATGCGCCTTGAAGCTAAGTGAAAAACACTGTTGGTGTCGGGCTTATACACACGACAGGCATGGCTGTGAGAGGGAAAAAGAGGTGTCACGAAGAAACATGGTATTCCAGTTTCTGAGTCAGAGCTGATCCTGTCCTGTTCTATAGCTAAGGGGAAACTCAAAGTGAGCCCTCGCTTCGAAGGCGGCCCCTGATATGCCTTACAGCGGGGTAGGCGTGCAACAGCTTCCATGAGGCCTGAGTCGCTCTTCTGCTTTAGTTGAACGCCAGTAAGCTTTTCAGGCCTCCTAGATCCCTCGCGGCAGCACTCGTTTCCGTACAAGGATACTGAGTACCCCCAGGCTCCCCTGGGCTTGCTGGGCCACACTCAGACCCGTAGGCCCATCAGGGTGCCCCTGGGTAGGCCGAGTGAAGGGTAACCCGCTGCACTCTTCCTTGGGCGAGCTAGATATCCCCAGCTCACCAACGGCTTCATGAACACGGTTCTAGCAAGGCCAGCATACCATGGAAGTCGTCCTCGTTGCCCTAGTCTGAGCGGTACTGAGAAAAACTCTCTGCTTACAAGTCCTTCTAGGACCTCATCCCTGAAGTCACCGTATCTCTAGGAGAAAGGCAGCTTGCACAGCAACTTCCACTACAGCACAGTTTTGTGTGGAACACTTCAGGTTTTTGGGAGAGGCACAGGACCCTAGGAGACCTAGGGCAGTCTGTCATCGAAGCAGTTCGCTACACGCAGAGGGCCCTATGCAGAAAAGTTGAATCAGGGAAGAACCAGGGAGGTAGCTAGGTCTCTTTTGACCTGCCAGTACCCACAGACACTTATGCTGCATGTCAATCTGGTGATGGTGCCTGATGCGACTGGCCTTGTTTTCCCACCTTGAAAGCTCTTCTTCTGCGCCTTGAAGCTCCCTTAAAAACACTGTGGTTGTCAGGCTTATACTCACGGCAGGCATGGCTGTGAGAGGGCAAAAGAGGTTTCACGACGAGACAGGGTATTTCAGTTTCTAAATCAGAGCTGATCCTGTCCTGTTTTATAGCTAAGGGGAAACTCAAAGTGAGCCCTCGCTTCGAAGGCGGCCCCTGATATGCCTTACAGCGGGGTAGGCGTGCAACAGCTTCCATGAGGCCTGAGTCGCTCTTCTGCTTTAGTTGAACGCCAGTAAGCTTTTCAGGCCTCCTAGATCCCTCGCGGCAGCACTCGTTTCCGTACAAGGATACTGAGTACCCCCAGGCTCCCCTGGGCTTGCTGGGCCGCACTCAGACCCGTAGGCCCATCAGGGTGCCCCTGGGTAGGCCGAGTGAAGGGTAACCCGCTGCACTCTTCCTTGGGCGAGCTAGATATCCCCAGCTCACCAACGGCTTCATGAACACGGTTCTAGCAAGGCCAGCATACCATGGAAGTCGTCCTCGTTGCCCTAGTCTGAGCGGTACTGAGAAAAACTCTCTGCTTACAAGTCCTTCTAGGACCTCATCCCTGAAGTCACCGTATCTCTAGGAGAAAGGCAGCTTGCACAGCAACTTCCACTACAGCACAGTTTTGTGTGGAACACTTCAGGTTTTTGGGAGAGGCACAGGACCCTAGGAGACCTAGGGCAGTCTTTCATCTAAGCAGTTCGCTACACGCAGAGCGCCCTATGCAGAAAAGTTGAATCAGGGAAGAGCCAGGGAGGTAGCTAGGTCTCTTTTGACCTGCCAGTACCCACGGACACTTATGCTGCGTGTCAACCTGGTGATGGTGCCTCATGCGACTGGCTTTGTTTTCCCACCTTGAAAGCTCTTCTTCTGCGCCTTGAAGCTCCCTTAAAAACACTGTGGTTGTCAGGCTTATACTCACGGCAGGCATGGCTGTGAGAGGGAAAAAGAGGTTACACGAAGAGACAGGGTATTTCAGTTTCTGAGTCAGAGCTCATCCTGCCTTGTTATGTAGCTAAATGGAAACTCAAAGTGAGCCCTAGCTTCGAAGGAGGGCCCTGATATGCCATGCAGCGGGATAGGCGTACAACAGCTTCTATGAAGCCTTAGTCACTCTTCTGCTTTAGCTGAAGGCTAGTAAGCTTTTCTGGACTCCTAGACCCCTCGCGGCAGCACTCGCTTCCCTACAAAGGCACTGAGCACCCCCAGGCTCTCCTGAGTCGAAGATCAACATTCAGACACGTAGACCCTTCGGAGTACCCGTGTCTGTGCCGAGTGAAGGAGAGCATGATGCACACTTCGTCGCGGGACCTAGATTTTCTCAGCTCACCAATAGCCTCAGGAACATGATTCTAGGAGGTGCAGCATGCCATGCAAGTCTGCCTGCTTACAGTAGTCCGAGCTGTACTGAGAAAAACTCTTTGCTTACAATTCCTTCTACCACCTCATAGCTGAAGTCAACCTACCTCTAGGAGAAAGTCGGCTTGTGGTCCAAGTGCAACTAGAGCACACTTTCTGGTATAATGCTACAGGCTTTTGGAAGATGCCCAGGAGCCAGGACACCTAGGGAATTCTTTCATTTAGGCAGTTCGCTACACGCAGAACACCCGGCATAGGAAAGTGGATTCTCCAAGACCCAGGGAGTAGCTAGGTCTCTTTTGACTTGTTAGAAAGCACAGATGCTTCTTCTGCGTGTCAACCTGGAAATGGCGGCCTTAGGAGTCAAGCCTTGTTTTCCCGTCTTGAAAGCTCCATTCAAGCGGCCTTAAAGCTACCTGAGAAACACTGTGGTTGTGGGACTTGTATTCACTCCAGGCATGGCTCTGGAAGAACATGAGTTATCTCGAAAGAAAGCGGGTGCTTCCAGGCTCTGGTTAGGAGCATATCCTGCCCTGCACTAGAGCTAAGGGGAATCTTGACGTGCACTCTACCCTGGCCTACAGCTCTGATTTGCCATCCAGAAGGGTAGTTGTGCAGCCTTTTCCTTGAGTCCTTAGTCACAGTTCTGCATTAGTTTAAAGGTACTAATCTTCTCAGGACTCCAGTCCCACTCGTGCCAGTACCCGTTTCCGTACAAGAACTCTGAGTACCCCAGGGCTCCCCTGGGCTTGCCGGGCCACACTCACACCCGTAGGCCCTTCACTGTGCCCCTCTGTAGGCCGAGTGAAGCATAACAAACTGCACTCTTTCTTGGGAAAGCTAGATTTCCTCAGCTCACCAGCAGCCTCTGGAACACGGTTCTAGCAAGTCCAGCATACCATGGAAGTCTGCCTCATCGCCCTATTCTGAGCTGTACTGAGCAAAACTCTCTGCTTTGAAGTCCTTCGAGGACCTCATACCTGAAGTCACCGTATCTCAAGGAGAAAGACGGCTTGCATTCCCACTTCCACTAAAGCACAGTTTTCTGTGTAACACTTCAGGCTTTGGGGACATGCACAGGGCTCTTAGGAGACCTAGGGCAGTCTATTGTCTAGGCACGTCGCTACATGTACAACACCCTGTGCAGAAAACTTGATTCTGGGAAGAGCCAAGTAGCTAGCTAGGTCTCTTTTGTCCTCTTAGAAACCACAGATACTTACGCTGCGTGTCAATCTGGAAACAGGACCTGATGGGACTAGCCTTGTTTCCCATCATGAAAGCTCCTTTTATGCGCCTTGAAGCTAAGTGAAAAACACTGTTGGTGTCGGGCTTATACACACGACAGGCATGGCTGTGAGAGGGAAAAAGAGGTGTCACGAAGAAACATGGTATTCCAGTTTCTGAGTCAGAGCTGATCCTGTCCTGTTCTATAGCTAAAGGGAAACTCAAAGTGAGGCCTAACTTCGAAGGAGGGCCCTGATATGCCTTACAGCGGGTTAGGCGTGCAACAGCTTCCATGAGGCCTTAGTCGCTCTCCTGCTTTAGTTGAACGCTAGTAAGCTTTTCAGGCCGCCTAGATCCCTCGCGGCAGCACTCGTTTCCGTACAAGGATACTGAGTACCCCCAGGCTCCCCTGGGCTTGCTGGGCCGCACTCAGACCCGTAGGCCCATCAGGGTGCCCCTGGGTAGGCCGAGTGAAGGGTAACCCGCTGCACTCTTCCTTGGGCGAGCTAGATATCCCCAGCTCACCAACGGCTTCATGAACACGGTTCTAGCAAGGCCAGCATACCATGGAAGTCGTCCTCGTTGCCCTAGTCTGAGCGGTACTGAGAAAAACTCTCTGCTTACAAGTCCTTCTAGGACCTCATCCCTGAAGTCACCGTATCTCTAGGAGAAAGGCAGCTTGCACAGCAACTTCCACTACAGCACAGTTTTGTGTGGAACACTTCAGGTTTTTGGGAGAGGCACAGGACCCTAGGAGACCTAGGGCAGTCTGTCATCGAAGCAGTTCGCTACACGCAGAGGGCCCTATGCAGAAAAGTTGAATCAGGGAAGAGCCAGGGAGGTAGCTAGGTCTCTTTTGACCTGCCAGTACCCACAGACACTTATGCTGCATGTCAATCTGGTGATGGTGCCTGATGCGACTGGCCTTGTTTTCCCACCTTGAAAGCTCTTCTTATGCGCCTTGAAGCTCCCTTAAAAACACTGTGGTTGTCAGGCTTATACTCACGGCAGGCATGGCTGTGAGAGGGCAAAAGAGGTTTCACGACGAGACAGGGTATTTCAGTTTCTAAATCAGAGCTGATCCTGTCCTGTTTTATAGCTAAGGGGAAACTCAAAGTGAGCCCTCGCTTCGAAGGCGGCCCCTGATATGCCTTACAGCGGGGTAGGCGTGCAACAGCTTCCATGAGGCCTGAGTCGCTCTTCTGCTTTAGTTGAACGCCAGTAAGCTTTTCAGGCCTCCTAGATCCCTCGCGGCAGCACTCGTTTCCGTACAAGGATACTGAGTACCCCCAGGCTCCCCTGGGCTTGCTGGGCCACACTCAGACCCGTAGGCCCATCAGGGTGCCCCTGGGTAGGCCGAGTGAAGGGTAACCCGCTGCACTCTTCCTTGGGCGAGCTAGATATCCCCAGCTCACCAACGGCTTCATGAACACGGTTCTAGCAAGGCCAGCATACCATGGAAGTCGTCCTCGTTGCCCTAGTCTGAGCGGTACTGAGAAAAACTCTCTGCTTACAAGTCCTTCTAGGACCTCATCCCTGAAGTCACCATATCTCTAGGAGAAAGGCAGCTTGCACAGCAACTTCCACTACAGCACAGTTTTGTGTGGAACACTTCAGGTTTTTGGGAGAGGCACAGGACCCTAGGAGACCTAGGGCAGTCTGTCATCGAAGCAGTTCGCTACACGCAGAGGGCCCTATGCAGAAAAGTTGAATCAGGGAAGAGCCAGGGAGGTAGCTAGGTCTCTTTTGACCTGCCAGTACCCACAGACACTTATGCTGCATGTCAATCTGGTGATGGTGCCTGATGCGACTGGCCTTGTTTTCCCACCTTGAAAGCTCTTCTTATGCGCCTTGAAGCTCCCTTAAAAACACTGTGGTTGTCAGGCTTATACTCACGGCAGGCATGGCTGTGAGAGGGCAAAAGAGGTTTCACGACGAGACAGGGTATTTCAGTTTCTAAATCAGAGCTGATCCTGTCCTGTTTTATAGCTAAGGGGAAACTCAAAGTGAGCCCTCGCTTCGAAGGCGGCCCCTGATATGCCTTACAGCGGGGTAGGCGTGCAACAGCTTCCATGAGGCCTGAGTCGCTCTTCTGCTTTAGTTGAACGCCAGTAAGCTTTTCAGGCCTCCTAGATACCTCGCGGCAGCACTCGTTTCCGTACAAGGATACTGAGTACCCCCAGGCTCCCCTGGGCTTGCTGGGCCGCACTCAGACCCGTAGGCCCATCAGGGTGCCCCTGGGTAGGCCGAGTGAAGGGTAACCCGCTGCACTCTTCCTTGGGCGAGCTAGATATCCCCAGCTCACCAACGGCTTCATGAACACGGTTCTAGCAAGGCCAGCATACCATGGAAGTCGTCCTCGTTGCCCTAGTCTGAGCGGTACTGAGAAAAACTCTCTGCTTACAAGTCCTTCTAGGACCTCATCCCTGAAGTCACCGTATCTCTAGGAGAAAGGCAGCTTGCACAGCAACTTCCACTACAGCACAGTTTTGTGTGGAACACTTCAGGTTTTTGGGAGAGGCACAGGACCCTAGGAGACCTAGGGCAGTCTTTCATCGAAGCAGTTCGCTACACGCAGAGCGCCCTATGCAGAAAAGTTGAATCAGGGAAGAGCCAGGGAGGTAGCTAGGTCTCTTTTGACCTGCCAGTACCCACGGACACTTATGCTGCGTGTCAACCTGGTGATGGTGCCTCATGCGACTGGCTTTGTTTTCCCACCTTGAAAGCTCTTCTTCTGCGCCTTGAAGCTCCCTTAAAAACACTGTGGTTGTCAGGCTTATACTCACGGCAGGCATGGCTGTGAGAGGGAAAAAGAGGTTACACGAAGAGACAGGGTATTTCAGTTTCTGAGTCAGAGCTCATCCTGCCTTGTTATGTAGCTAAATGGAAACTCAAAGTGAGCCCTAGCTTCGAAGGAGGGCCCTGATATGCCATGCAGCGGGATAGGCGTACAACAGCTTCTATGAAGCCTTAGTCACTCTTCTGCTTTAGCTGAAGGCTAGTAAGCTTTTCTGGACTCCTAGACCCCTCGCGGCAGCACTCGCTTCCCTACAAAGGCACTGAGCACCCCCAGGCTCTCCTGAGTCGAAGATCAACATTCAGACACGTAGACCCTTCGGAGTACCCGTGTCTGTGCCGAGTGAAGGAGAGCATGATGCACACTTCGTCGCGGGACCTAGATTTTCTCAGCTCACCAATAGCCTCAGGAACATGATTCTAGGAGGTGCAGCATGCCATGCAAGTCTGCCTGCTTACAGTAGTCCGAGCTGTACTGAGAAAAACTCTTTGCTTACAATTCCTTCTACCACCTCATAGCTGAAGTCAACCTACCTCTAGGAGAAAGTCGGCTTGTGGTCCAAGTGCAACTAGAGCACACTTTCTGGTATAATGCTCCAGGCTTTTGGAAGATGCCCAGGAGCCAGGACACCTAGGGAATTCTTTCATTTAGGCAGTTCGCTACACGCAGAACACCCGGCATAGGAAAGTGGATTCTCCAAGACCCAGGGAGTAGCTAGGTCTCTTTTGACTTGTTAGAAAGCACAGATGCTTCTTCTGCGTGTCAACCTGGAAATGGCGGCCTTAGGAGTCAAGCCTTGTTTTCCCGTCTTGAAAGCTCCATTCAAGCGGCCTTAAAGCTACCTGAGAAACACTGTGGTTGTGGGACTTGTATTCACTCCAGGCATGGCTCTGGAAGAACATGAGTTATCTCGAAAGAAAGCGGGTGCTTCCAGGCTCTGGTTAGGAGCATATCCTGCCCTGCACTAGAGCTAAGGGGAATCTTGACGTGCACTCTACCCTGGCCTACAGCTCTGATTTGCCCTCCAGAAGGGTAGTTGTGCAGCCTTTTCCTTGAGTCCTTAGTCACAGTTCTGCATTAGTTTAAAGGTACTAATCTTCTCAGGACTCCAGTCCCACTCGTGCCAGTACCCGTTTCCGTACAAGAACTCTGAGTACCCCAGGGCTCCCCTGGGCTTGCCGGGCCACACTCACACCCGTAGGCCCTTCACTGTGCCCCTCTGTAGGCCGAGTGAAGCATAACAAACTGCACTCTTTCTTGGGAAAGCTAGATTTCCTCAGCTCACCAGCAGCCTCTGGAACACGGTTCTAGCAAGTCCAGCATACCATGGAAGTCTGCCTCATCGCCCTATTCTGAGCTGTACTGAGCAAAACTCTCTGCTTTGAAGTCCTTCGAGGACCTCATACCTGAAGTCACCGTATCTCAAGGAGAAAGACGGCTTGCATTCCAACTTCCACTAAAGCACAGTTTTCTGTGTAACACTTCAGGCTTTGGGGACATGCACAGGGCTCTTAGGAGACCTAGGGCAGTCTATTGTCTAGGCACGTCGCTACATGTACAACACCCTGTGCAGAAAACTTGATTCTGGGAAGAGCCAAGTAGCTAGCTAGGTCTCTTTTGTCCTCTTAGAAACCACAGACACTTACGCTGCGTGTCAATCTGGAAACAGGACCTGATGGGACTAGCCTTGTTTCCCATCATGAAAGCTCCTTTTATGCGCCTTGAAGCTCCCTTAAAAACACTGTGGTTGTCAGGCTTATACTCACGGCAGGCATGGCTGTGAGAGGGCAAAAGAGGTTTCACGACGAGACAGGGTATTTCAGTTTCTAAATCAGAGCTGATCCTGTCCTGTTTTATAGCTAAGGGGAAACTCAAAGTGAGCCCTCGCTTCGAAGGCGGCCCCTGATATGCCTTACAGCGGGGTAGGCGTTCAACAGCTTCCATGAGGCCTGAGTCGCTCTTCTGCTTTAGTTGAACGCCAGTAAGCTTTTCAGGCCTCCTAGATCCCTCGCGGCAGCACTCGTTTCCGTACAAGGATACTGAGTACCCCCAGGCTCCCCTGGGCTTGCTGGGCCACACTCAGACCCGTAGGCCCATCAGGGTGCCCCTGGGTAGGCCGAGTGAAGGGTAACCCGCTGCACTCTTCCTTGGGCGAGCTAGATATCCCCAGCTCACCAACGGCTTCATGAACACGGTTCTAGCAAGGCCAGCATACCATGGAAATCGTCCTCGTTGCCCTAGTCTGAGCGGTACTGAGAAAAACTCTCTGCTTACAAGTCCTTCTAGGACCTCATCCCTGAAGTCACCGTATCTCTAGGAGAAAGGCAGCTTGCACAGCAACTTCCACTACAGCACAGTTTTGTGTGGAACACTTCAGGTTTTTGGGAGAGGCACAGGACCCTAGGAGACCTAGGGCAGTCTTTCATCTAAGCAGTTCGCTACACGCAGAGCGCCCTATGCAGAAAAGTTGAATCAGGGAAGAGCCAGGGAGGTAGCTAGGTCTCTTTTGACCTGCCAGTACCCACGGACACTTATGCTGCGTGTCAACCTGGTGATGGTGCCTCATGTGACTGGCTTTGTTTTCCCACCTTGAAAGCTCTTCTTCTGCGCCTTGAAGCTCCCTTAAAAACACTGTGGTTGTCAGGCTTATACTCACGGCAGGCATGGCTGTGAGAGGGAAAAAGAGGTTACACGAAGAGACAGGGTATTTCAGTTTCTGAGTCAGAGCTCATCCTGCCTTGTTATGTAGCTAAATGGAAACTCAAAGTGAGCCCTAGCTTCGAAGGAGGGCCCTGATATGCCATGCAGCGGGATAGGCGTACAACAGCTTCTATGAAGCCTTAGTCACTCTTCTGCTTTAGCTGAAGGCTAGTAAGCTTTTCTGGACTCCTAGACCCCTCGCGGCAGCACTCGCTTCCCTACAAAGGCACTGAGCACCCCCAGGCTCTCCTGAGTCGAAGATCAACATTCAGACACATAGACCCTTCGGAGTACCCGTGTCTGTGCCGAGTGAAGGAGAGCATGATGCACACTTCGTCGCGGGACCTAGATTTTCTCAGCTCACCAATAGCCTCAGGAACATGATTCTAGGAGGTGCAGCATGCCATGCAAGTCTGCCTGCTTACAGTAGTCCGAGCTGTACTGAGAAAAACTCTTTGCTTACAATTCCTTCTACCACCTCATAGCTGAAGTCAACCTACCTCTAGGAGAAAGTCGGCTTGTGGTCCAAGTGCAACTAGAGCACACTTTCTGGTATAATGCTACAGGCTTTTGGAAGATGCCCAGGAGCCAGGACACCTAGGGAATTCTTTCATTTAGGCAGTTCGCTACACGCAGAACACCCGGCATAGGAAAGTGGATTCTCCAAGACCCAGGGAGTAGCTAGGTCTCTTTTGACTTGTTAGAAAGCACAGATGCTTCTTCTGCGTGTCAACCTGGAAATGGCGGCCTTAGGAGTCAAGCCTTGTTTTCCCGTCTTGAAAGCTCCATTCAAGCGGCCTTAAAGCTACCTGAGAAACACTGTGGTTGTGGGACTTGTATTCACTCCAGGCATGGCTCTGGAAGAACATGAGTTATCTCGAAAGAAAGCGGGTGCTTCCAGGCTCTGGTTAGGAGCATATCCTGCCCTGCACTAGAGCTAAGGGGAATCTTGACGTGCACTCTACCCTGGCCTACAGCTCTGATTTGCCCTCCAGAAGGGTAGTTGTGCAGCCTTTTCCTTGAGTCCTTAGTCACAGTTCTGCATTAGTTTAAAGGTACTAATCTTCTCAGGACTCCAGTCCCACTCGTGCCAGTACCCGTTTCCGTACAAGAACTCTGAGTACCCCAGGGCTCCCCTGGGCTTGCCGGGCCACACTCACACCCGTAGGCCCTTCACTGTGCCCCTCTGTAGGCCGAGTGAAGCATAACAAACTGCACTCTTTCTTGGGAAAGCTAGATTTCCTCAGCTCACCAGCAGCCTCTGGAACACGGTTCTAGCAAGTCCAGCATACCATGGAAGTCTGCCTCATCGCCCTATTCTGAGCTGTACTGAGCAAAACTCTCTGCTTTGAAGTCCTTCGAGGACCTCATACCTGAAGTCACCGTATCTCAAGGAGAAAGACGGCTTGCATTCCAACTTCCACTAAAGCACAGTTTTCTGTGTAACACTTCAGGCTTTGGGGACATGCACAGGGCTCTTAGGAGACCTAGGGCAGTCTATTGTCTAGGCACGTCGCTACATGTACAACACCCTGTGCAGAAAACTTGATTCTGGGAAGAGCCAAGTAGCTAGCTAGGTCTCTTTTGTCCTCTTAGAAACCACAGACACTTACGCTGCGTGTCAATCTGGAAACAGGACCTGATGGGACTAGCCTTGTTTCCCATCATGAAAGCTCCTTTTATGCGCCTTGAAGCTCCCTTAAAAACACTGTGGTTGTCAGGCTTATACTCACGGCAGGCATGGCTGTGAGAGGGCAAAAGAGGTTTCACGACGAGACAGGGTATTTCAGTTTCTAAATCAGAGCTGATCCTGTCCTGTTTTATAGCTAAGGGGAAACTCAAAGTGAGCCCTCGCTTCGAAGGCGGCCCCTGATATGCCTTACAGCGGGGTAGGCGTGCAACAGCTTCCATGAGGCCTGAGTCGCTCTTCTGCTTTAGTTGAACGCCAGTAAGCTTTTCAGGCCTCCTAGATCCCTCGCGGCAGCACTCGTTTCCGTACAAGGATACTGAGTACCCCCAGGCTCCCCTGGGCTTGCTGGGCCGCACTCAGACCCGTAGGCCCATCAGGGTGCCCCTGGGTAGGCCGAGTGAAGGGTAACCCGCTGCACTCTTCCTTGGGCGAGCTAGATATCCCCAGCTCACCAACGGCTTCATGAACACGGTTCTAGCAAGGCCAGCATACCATGGAAATCGTCCTTGTTGCCCTAGTCTGAGCGGTACTGAGAAAAACTCTCTGCTTACAAGTCCTTCTAGGACCTCATCCCTGAAGTCACCGTATCTCTAGGAGAAAGGCAGCTTGCACAGCAACTTCCACTACAGCACAGTTTTGTGTGGAACACTTCAGGTTTTTGGGAGAGGCACAGGACCCTAGGAGACCTAGGGCAGTCTTTCATCTAAGCAGTTCGCTACACGCAGAGCGCCCTATGCAGAAAAGTTGAATCAGGGAAGAGCCAGGGAGGTAGCTAGGTCTCTTTTGACCTGCCAGTACCCACGGACACTTATGCTGCGTGTCAACCTGGTGATGGTGCCTCATGCGACTGGCTTTGTTTTCCCACCTTGAAAGCTCTTCTTCTGCGCCTTGAAGCTCCCTTAAAAACACTGTGGTTGTCAGGCTTATACTCACGGCAGGCATGGCTGTGAGAGGGAAAAAGAGGTTACACGAAGAGACAGGGTATTTCAGTTTCTGAGTCAGAGCTCATCCTGCCTTGTTATGTAGCTAAATGGAAACTCAAAGTGAGCCCTAGCTTCGAAGGAGGGCCCTGATATGCCATGCAGCGGGATAGGCGTACAACAGCTTCTATGAAGCCTTAGTCACTCTTCTGCTTTAGCTGAAGGCTAGTAAGCTTTTCTGGACTCCTAGACCCCTCGCGGCAGCACTCGCTTCCCTACCAAGGCACTGAGCACCCCCAGGCTCTCCTGAGTCGAAGATCAACATTCAGACACGTAGACCCTTCGGAGTACCCGTGTCTGTGCCGAGTGAAGGAGAGCATGATGCACACTTCGTCGCGGGACCTAGATTTTCTCAGCTCACCAATAGCCTCAGGAACATGATTCTAGGAGGTGCAGCATGCCATGCAAGTCTGCCTGCTTACAGTAGTCCGAGCTGTACTGAGAAAAACTCTTTGCTTACAATTCCTTCTACCACCTCATAGCTGAAGTCAACCTACCTCTAGGAGAAAGTCGGCTTGTGGTCCAAGTGCAACTAGAGCACACTTTCTGGTATAATGCTACAGGCTTTTGGAAGATGCCCAGGAGCCAGGACACCTAGGGAATTCTTTCATTTAGGCAGTTCGCTACACGCAGAACACCCGGCATAGGAAAGTGGATTCTCCAAGACCCAGGGAGTAGCTAGGTCTCTTTTGACTTGTTAGAAAGCACAGATGCTTCTTCTGCGTGTCAACCTGGAAACGGCGGCCTTAGGAGTCAAGCCTTGTTTTCCCGTCTTGAAAGCTCCATTCAAGCGGCCTTAAAGCTACCTGAGAAACACTGTGGTTGTGGGACTTGTATTCACTCCAGGCATGGCTCTGGAAGAACATGAGTTATCTCGAAAGAAAGCGGGTGCTTCCAGGCTCTGGTTAGGAGCATATCCTGCCCTGCACTAGAGCTAAGGGGAATCTTGACGTGCACTCTACCCTGGCCTACAGCTCTGATTTGCCCTCCAGAAGGGTAGTTGTGCAGCCTTTTCCTTGAGTCCTTAGTCACAGTTCTGCATTAGTTTAAAGGTACTAATCTTCTCAGGACTCCAGTCCCGCTCGTGCCAGTACCCGTTTCCGTACAAGAACTCTGAGTACCCCAGGGCTCCCCTGGGCTTGCCGGGCCACACTCACACCCGTAGGCCCTTCACTGTGCCCCTCTGTAGGCCGAGTGAAGCATAACAAACTGCACTCTTTCTTGGGAAAGCTAGATTTCCTCAGCTCACCAGCAGCCTCTGGAACACGGTTCTAGCAAGTCCAGCATACCATGGAAGTCTGCCTCATCGCCCTATTCTGAGCTGTACTGAGCAAAACTCTCTGCTTTGAAGTCCTTCGAGGACCTCATACCTGAAGTCACCGTATCTCAAGGAGAAAGACGGCTTGCATTCCAACTTCCACTAAAGCACAGTTTTCTGTGTAACACTTCAGGCTTTGGGGACATGCACAGGGCTCTTAGGAGACCTAGGGCAGTCTATTGTCTAGGCACGTCGCTACATGTACAACACCCTGTGCAGAAAACTTGATTCTGGGAAGAGCCAAGTAGCTAGCTAGGTCTCTTTTGTCCTCTTAGAAACCACAGACACTTACGCTGCGTGTCAATCTGGAAACAGGACCTGATGGGACTAGCCTTGTTTCCCATCATGAAAGCTCCTTTTATGCGCCTTGAAGCTCCCTTAAAAACACTGTGGTTGTCAGGCTTATACTCACGGCAGGCATGGCTGTGAGAGGGCAAAAGAGGTTTCACGACGAGACAGGGTATTTCAGTTTCTAAATCAGAGCTGATCCTGTCCTGTTTTATAGCTAAGGGGAAACTCAAAGTGAGCCCTCGCTTCGAAGGCGGCCCCTGATATGCCTTACAGCGGGGTAGGCGTTCAACAGCTTCCATGAGGCCTGAGTCGCTCTTCTGCTTTAGTTGAACGCCAGTAAGCTTTTCAGGCCTCCTAGATCCCTCGCGGCAGCACTCGTTTCCGTACAAGGATACTGAGTACCCCCAGGCTCCCCTGGGCTTGCTGGGCCGCACTCAGACCCGTAGGCCCATCAGGGTGCCCCTGGGTAGGCCGAGTGAAGGGTAACCCGCTGCACTCTTCCTTGGGCGAGCTAGATATCCCCAGCTCACCAACGGCTTCATGAACACGGTTCTAGCAAGGCCAGCATACCATGGAAATCGTCCTCGTTGCCCTAGTCTGAGCGGTACTGAGAAAAACTCTCTGCTTACAAGTCCTTCTAGGACCTCATCCCTGAAGTCACCGTATCTCTAGGAGAAAGGCAGCTTGCACAGCAACTTCCACTACAGCACAGTTTTGTGTGGAACACTTCAGGTTTTTGGGAGAGGCACAGGACCCTAGGAGACCTAGGGCAGTCTTTCATCTAAGCAGTTCGCTACACGCAGAGCGCCCTATGCAGAAAAGTTGAATCAGGGAAGAGCCAGGGAGGTAGCTAGGTCTCTTTTGACCTGCCAGTACCCACGGACACTTATGCTGCGTGTCAACCTGGTGATGGTGCCTCATGCGACTGGCTTTGTTTTCCCACCTTGAAAGCTCTTCTTCTGCGCCTTGAAGCTCCCTTAAAAACACTGTGGTTGTCAGGCTTATACTCACGGCAGGCATGGCTGTGAGAGGGAAAAAGAGGTTACACGAAGAGACAGGGTATTTCAGTTTCTGAGTCAGAGCTCATCCTGCCTTGTTATGTAGCTAAATGGAAACTCAAAGTGAGCCCTAGCTTCGAAGGAGGGCCCTGATATGCCATGCAGCGGGATAGGCGTACAACAGCTTCTATGAAGCCTTAGTCACTCTTCTGCTTTAGCTGAAGGCTAGTAAGCTTTTCTGGACTCCTAGACCCCTCGCGGCAGCACTCGCTTCCCTACCAAGGCACTGAGCACCCCCAGGCTCTCCTGAGTCGAAGATCAACATTCAGACACGTAGACCCTTCGGAGTACCCGTGTCTGTGCCGAGTGAAGGAGAGCATGATGCACACTTCGTCGCGGGACCTAGATTTTCTCAGCTCACCAATAGCCTCAGGAACATGATTCTAGGAGGTGCAGCATGCCATGCAAGTCTGCCTGCTTACAGTAGTCCGAGCTGTACTGAGAAAAACTCTTTGCTTACAATTCCTTCTACCACCTCATAGCTGAAGTCAACCTACCTCTAGGAGAAAGTCGGCTTGTGGTCCAAGTGCAACTAGAGCACACTTTCTGGTATAATGCTACAGGCTTTTGGAAGATGCCCAGGAGCCAGGACACCTAGGGAATTCTTTCATTTAGGCAGTTCGCTACACGCAGAACACCCGGCATAGGAAAGTGGATTCTCCAAGACCCAGGGAGTAGCTAGGTCTCTTTTGACTTGTTAGAAAGCACAGATGCTTCTTCTGCGTGTCAACCTGGAAATGGCGGCCTTAGGAGTCAAGGCTTGTTTTCCCGTCTTGAAAGCTCCATTCAAGCGGCCTTAAAGCTACCTGAGAAACACTGTGGTTGTGGGACTTGTATTCACTCCAGGCATGGCTCTGGAAGAACATGAGTTATCTCGAAAGAAAGCGGGTGCTTCCAGGCTCTGGTTAGGAGCATATCCTGCCCTGCACTAGAGCTAAGGGGAATCTTGACGTGCACTCTACCCTGGCCTACAGCTCTGATTTGCCCTCCAGAAGGGTAGTTGTGCAGCCTTTTCCTTGAGTCCTTAGTCACAGTTCTGCATTAGTTTAAAGGTACTAATCTTCTCAGGACTCCAGTCCCACTCGTGCCAGTACCCGTTTCCGTACAAGAACTCTGAGTACCCCAGGGCTCCCCTGGGCTTGCCGGGCCACACTCACACCCGTAGGCCCTTCACTGTGCCCCTCTGTAGGCCGAGTGAAGCATAACAAACTGCACTCTTTCTTGGGAAAGCTAGATTTCCTCAGCTCACCAGCAGCCTCTGGAACACGGTTCTAGCAAGTCCAGCATACCATGGAAGTCTGCCTCATCGCCCTATTCTGAGCTGTACTGAGCAAAACTCTCTGCTTTGAAGTCCTTCGAGGACCTCATACCTGAAGTCACCGTATCTCAAGGAGAAAGACGGCTTGCATTCCCACTTCCACTAAAGCACAGTTTTCTGTGTAACACTTCAGGCTTTGGGGACATGCACAGGGCTCTTAGGAGACCTAGGGCAGTCTATTGTCTAGGCACGTCACTACATGTACAACACCCTGTGCAGAAAACTTGATTCTGGGAAGAGCCAAGTAGCTAGCTAGGTCTCTTTTGTCCTCTTAGAAACCACAGATACTTACGCTGCGTGTCAATCTGGAAACAGGACCTGATGGGACTAGCCTTGTTTCCCATCATGAAAGCTCCTTTTATGCGCCTTGAAGCTAAGTGAAAAACACTGTTGGTGTCGGGCTTATACACACGACAGGCATGGCTGTGAGAGGGAAAAAGAGGTGTCACGAAGAAACATGGTATTCCAGTTTCTGAGTCAGAGCTGATCCTGTCCTGTTCTATAGCTAAAGGGAAACTCAAAGTGAGGCCTAACTTCGAAGGAGGGCCCTGATATGCCTTACAGCGGGTTAGGCGTGCAACAGCTTCCATGAGGCCTTAGTCGCTCTCCTGCTTTAGTTGAACGCTAGTAAGCTTTTCAGGCCGCCTAGATCCCTCGCGGCAGCACTCGTTTCCGTACAAGGATACTGAGTAACCCCAGGCTCCCCTGGGCTTGCTGGGCCGCACTCAGACCCGTAGGCCCATCAGGGTGCCCCTGGGTAGGCCGAGTGAAGGGTAACCCGCTGCACTCTTCCTTGGGCGAGCTAGATATCCCCAGCTCACCAACGGCTTCATGAACACGGTTCTAGCAAGGCCAGCATACCATGGAAGTCGTCCTCGTTGCCCTAGTCTGAGTGGTACTGAGAAAAACTCTCTGCTTACAAGTCCTTCTAGGACCTCATCCCTGAAGTCACCGTATCTCTAGGAGAAAGGCAGCTTGCACAGCAACTTCCACTACAGCACAGTTTTGTGTGGAACACTTCAGGTTTTTGGGAGAGGCACAGGACCCTAGGAGACCTAGGGCAGTCTGTCATCGAAGCAGTTCGCTACACGCAGAGGGCCCTATGCAGAAAAGTTGAATCAGGGAAGAGCCAGGGAGGTAGCTAGGTCTCTTTTGACCTGCCAGTACCCACAGACACTTATGCTGCATGTCAATCTGGTGATGGTGCCTGATGCGACTGGCCTTGTTTTCCCACCTTGAAAGCTCTTCTTATGCGCCTTGAAGCTCCCTTAAAAACACTGTGGTTGTCAGGCTTATACTCACGGCAGGCATGGCTGTGAGAGGGCAAAAGAGGTTTCACGACGAGACAGGGTATTTCAGTTTCTAAATCAGAGCTGATCCTGTCCTGTTTTATAGCTAAGGGGAAACTCAAAGTGAGCCCTCGCTTCGAAGGCGGCCCCTGATATGCCTTACAGTGGGGTAGGCGTGCAACAGCTTCCATGAGGCCTGAGTCGCTCTTCTGCTTTAGTTGAACGCCAGTAAGCTTTTCAGGCCTCCTAGATCCCTCGCGGCAGCACTCGTTTCCGTACAAGGATACTGAGTACCCCCAGGCTCCCCTGGGCTTGCTGGGCCACACTCAGACCCGTAGGCCCATCAGGGTGCCCCTGGGTAGGCCGAGTGAAGGGTAACCCGCTGCACTCTTCCTTGGGCGAGCTAGATATCCCCAGCTCACCAACGGCTTCATGAACACGGTTCTAGCAAGGCCAGCATACCATGGAAGTCGTCCTCGTTGCCCTAGTCTGAGCGGTACTGAGAAAAACTCTCTGCTTACAAGTCCTTCTAGGACCTCATCCCTGAAGTCACCGTATCTCTAGGAGAAAGGCAGCTTGCACAGCAACTTCCACTACAGCACAGTTTTGTGTGGAACACTTCAGGTTTTTGGGAGAGGCACAGGACCCTAGGAGACCTAGGGCAGTCTTTCATCTAAGCAGTTCGCTACACGCAGAGCGCCCTATGCAGAAAAGTTGAATCAGGGAAGAGCCAGGGAGGTAGCTAGGTCTCTTTTGACCTGCCAGTACCCACGGACACTTATGCTGCGTGTCAACCTGGTGATGGTGCCTCATGCGACTGGCTTTGTTTTCCCACCTTGAAAGCTCTTCTTCTGCGCCTTGAAGCTCCCTTAAAAACACTGTGGTTGTCAGGCTTATACTCACGGCAGGCATGGCTGTGAGAGGGAAAAAGAGGTTACACGAAGAGACAGGGTATTTCAGTTTCTGAGTCAGAGCTCATCCTGCCTTGTTATGTAGCTAAATGGAAACTCAAAGTGAGCCCTAGCTTCGAAGGAGGGCCCTGATATGCCATGCAGCGGGATAGGCGTACAACAGCTTCTATGAAGCCTTAGTCACTCTTCTGCTTTAGCTGAAGGCTAGTAAGCTTTTCTGGACTCCTAGACCCCTCGCGGCAGCACTCGCTTCCCTACAAAGGCACTGAGCACCCCCAGGCTCTCCTGAGTCGAAGATCAACATTCAGACACGTAGACCCTTCGGAGTACCCGTGTCTGTGCCGAGTGAAGGAGAGCATGATGCACACTTCGTCGCGGGACCTAGATTTTCTCAGCTCACCAATAGCCTCAGGAACATGATTCTAGGAGGTGCAGCATGCCATGCAAGTCTGCCTGCTTACAGTAGTCCGAGCTGTACTGAGAAAAACTCTTTGCTTACAATTCCTTCTACCACCTCATAGCTGAAGTCAACCTACCTCTAGGAGAAAGTCGGCTTGTGGTCCAAGTGCAACTAGAGCACACTTTCTCGTATAATGCTACAGGCTTTTGGAAGATGCCCAGGAGCCAGGACACCTAGGGAATTCTTTCATTTAGGCAGTTCGCTACACGCAGAACACCCGGCATAGGAAAGTGGATTCTCCAAGACCCAGGGAGTAGCTAGGTCTCTTTTGACTTGTTAGAAAGCACAGATGCTTCTTCTGCGTGTCAACCTGGAAATGGCGGCCTTAGGAGTCAAGCCTTGTTTTCCCGTCTTGAAAGCTCCATTCAAGCGGCCTTAAAGCTACCTGAGAAACACTGTGGTTGTGGGACTTGTATTCACTCCAGGCATGGCTCTGGAAGAACATGAGTTATCTCGAAAGAAAGCGGGTGCTTCCAGGCTCTGGTTAGGAGCATATCCTGCCCTGCACTAGAGCTAAGGGGAATCTTGACGTGCACTCTACCCTGGCCTACAGCTCTGATTTGCCCTCCAGAAGGGTAGTTGTGCAGCCTTTTCCTTGAGTCCTTAGTCACAGTTCTGCATTAGTTTAAAGGTACTAATCTTCTCAGGACTCCAGTCCCACTCGTGCCAGTACCCGTTTCCGTACAAGAACTCTGAGTACCCCAGGGCTCCCCTGGGCTTGCCGGGCCACACTCACACCCGTAGGCCCTTCACTGTGCCCCTCTGTAGGCCGAGTGAAGCATAACAAACTGCACTCTTTCTTGGGAAAGCTAGATTTCCTCAGCTCACCAGCAGCCTCTGGAACACGGTTCTAGCAAGGCCAGCATACCATGGAAGTCTGCCTCATCGCCCTATTCTGAGCTGTACTGAGCAAAACTCTCTGCTTTGAAGTCCTTCGAGGACCTCATACCTGAAGTCACCGTATCTCAAGGAGAAAGACGGCTTGCATTCCCACTTCCACTAAAGCACAGTTTTCTGTGTAACACTTCAGGCTTTGGGGACATGCACAGGGCTCTTAGGAGACCTAGGGCAGTCTATTGTCTAGGCACGTCGCTACATGTACAACACCCTGTGCAGAAAACTTGATTCTGGGACGAGCCAAGTAGCTAGCTAGGTCTCTTTTGTCCTCTTAGAAACCACAGATACTTACGCTGCGTGTCAATCTGGAAACAGGACCTGATGGGACTAGCCTTGTTTCCCATCATGAAAGCTCCTTTTATGCGCCTTGAAGCTAAGTGAAAAACACTGTTGGTGTCGGGCTTATACACACGACAGGCATGGCTGTGAGAGGGAAAAAGAGGTGTCACGAAGAAACATGGTATTCCAGTTTCTGAGTCAGAGCTGATCCTGTCCTGTTCTATAGCTAAAGGGAAACTCAAAGTGAGGCCTAACTTCGAAGGAGGGCCCTGATATGCCTTACAGCGGGTTAGGCGTGCAACAGCTTCCATGAGGCCTTAGTCGCTCTCCTGCTTTAGTTGAACGCTAGTAAGCTTTTCAGGCCGCCTAGATCCCTCGCGGCAGCACTCGTTTCCGTACAAGGATACTGAGTACCCCCAGGCTCCCCTGGGCTTGCTGGGCCGCACTCAGACCCGTAGGCCCATCAGGGTGCCCCTGGGTAGGCCGAGTGAAGGGTAACCCGCTGCACTCTTCCTTGGGCGAGCTAGATATCCCCAGCTCACCAACGGCTTCATGAACACGGTTCTAGCAAGGCCAGCATACCATGGAAGTCGTCCTCGTTGCCCTAGTCTGAGCGGTACTGAGAAAAACTCTCTGCTTACAAGTCCTTCTAGGACCTCATCCCTGAAGTCACCGTATCTCTAGGAGAAAGGCAGCTTGCACAGCAACTTCCACTACAGCACAGTTTTGTGTGGAACACTTCAGGTTTTTGGGAGAGGCACAGGACCCTAGGAGACCTAGGGCAGTCTGTCATCGAAGCAGTTCGCTACACGCAGAGGGCCCTATGCAGAAAAGTTGAATCAGGGAAGAGCCAGGGAGGTAGCTAGGTCTCTTTTGACCTGCCAGTACCCACAGACACTTATGCTGCATGTCAATCTGGTGATGGTGCCTGATGCGACTGGCCTTGTTTTCCCACCTTGAAAGCTCTTCTTCTGCGCCTTGAAGCTCCCTTAAAAACACTGTGGTTGTCAGGCTTATACTCACGGCAGGCATGGCTGTGAGAGGGCAAAAGAGGTTTCACGACGAGACAGGGTATTTCAGTTTCTAAATCAGAGCTGATCCTGTCCTGTTTTATAGCTAAGGGGAAACTCAAAGTGAGCCCTCGCTTCGAAGGCGGCCCCTGATATGCCTTACAGCGGGGTAGGCGTGCAACAGCTTCCATGAGGCCTGAGTCGCTCTTCTGCTTTAGTTGAACGCCAGTAAGCTTTTCAGGCCTCCTAGATCCCTCGCGGCAGCACTCGTTTCCGTACAAGGATACTGAGTACCCCCAGGCTCCCCTGGGCTTGCTGGGCCACACTCAGACCCGTAGGCCCATCAGGGTGCCCCTGGGTAGGCCGAGTGAAGGGTAACCCGCTGCACTCTTCCTTGGGCGAGCTAGATATCCCCAGCTCACCAACGGCTTCATGAACACGGTTCTAGCAAGGCCAGCATACCATGGAAGTCGTCCTCGTTGCCCTAGTCTGAGCGGTACTGAGAAAAACTCTCTGCTTACAAGTCCTTCTAGGACCTCATCCCTGAAGTCACCGTATCTCTAGGAGAAAGGCAGCTTGCACAGCAACTTCCACTACAGCACAGTTTTGTGTGGAACACTTCAGGTTTTTGGGAGAGGCACAGGACCCTAGGAGACCTAGGGCAGTCTTTCATCTAAGCAGTTCGCTACACGCAGAGCGCCCTATGCAGAAAAGTTGAATCAGGGAAGAGCCAGGGAGGTAGCTAGGTCTCTTTTGACCTGCCAGTACCCACGGACACTTATGCTGCGTGTCAACCTGGTGATGGTGCCTCATGCGACTGGCTTTGTTTTCCCACCTTGAAAGCTCTTCTTCTGCGCCTTGAAGCTCCCTTAAAAACACTGTGGTTGTCAGGCTTATACTCACGGCAGGCATGGCTGTGAGAGGGAAAAAGAGGTTACACGAAGAGACAGGGTATTTCAGTTTCTGAGTCAGAGCTCATCCTGCCTTGTTATGTAGCTAAATGGAAACTCAAAGTGAGCCCTAGCTTCGAAGGAGGGCCCTGATATGCCATGCAGCGGGATAGGCGTACAACAGCTTCTATGAAGCCTTAGTCACTCTTCTGCTTTAGCTGAAGGCTAGTAAGCTTTTCTGGACTCCTAGACCCCTCGTGGCAGCACTCGCTTCCCTACAAAGGCACTGAGCACCCCCAGGCTCTCCTGAGTCGAAGATCAACATTCAGACACGTAGACCCTTCGGAGTACCCGTGTCTGTGCCGAGTGAAGGAGAGCATGATGCACACTTCGTCGCGGGACCTAGATTTTCTCAGCTCACCAATAGCCTCAGGAACATGATTCTAGGAGGTGCAGCATGCCATGCAAGTCTGCCTGCTTACAGTAGTCCGAGCTGTACTGAGAAAAACTCTTTGCTTACAATTCCTTCTACCACCTCATAGCTGAAGTCAACCTACCTCTAGGAGAAAGTCGGCTTGTGGTCCAAGTGCAACTAGAGCACACTTTCTGGTATAATGCTACAGGCTTTTGGAAGATGCCCAGGAGCCAGGACACCTAGGGAATTCTTTCATTTAGGCAGTTCGCTACACGCAGAACACCCGGCATAGGAAAGTGGATTCTCCAAGACCCAGGGAGTAGCTAGGTCTCTTTTGACTTGTTAGAAAGCACAGATGCTTCTTCTGCGTGTCAACCTGGAAACGGCGGCCTTAGGAGTCAAGCCTTGTTTTCCCGTCTTGAAAGCTCCATTCAAGCGGCCTTAAAGCTACCTGAGAAACACTGTGGTTGTGGGACTTGTATTCACTCCAGGCATGGCTCTGGAAGAACATGAGTTATCTCGAAAGAAAGCGGGTGCTTCCAGGCTCTGGTTAGGAGCATATCCTGCCCTGCACTAGAGCTAAGGGGAATCTTGACGTGCACTCTACCCTGGCCTACAGCTCTGATTTGCCCTCCAGAAGGGTAGTTGTGCAGCCTTTTCCTTGAGTCCTTAGTCACAGTTCTGCATTAGTTTAAAGGTACTAATCTTCTCAGGACTCCAGTCCCACTCGTGCCAGTACCCGTTTCCGTACAAGAACTCTGAGTACCCCAGGGCTCCCCTGGGCTTGCCGGGCCACACTCACACCCGTAGGCCCTTCACTGTGCCCCTCTGTAGGCCGAGTGAAGCATAACAAACTGCACTCTTTCTTGGGAAAGCTAGATTTCCTCAGCTCACCAGCAGCCTCTGGAACACGGTTCTAGCAAGTCCAGCATACCATGGAAGTCTGCCTCATCGCCCTATTCTGAGCTGTACTGAGCAAAACTCTCTGCTTTGAAGTCCTTCGAGGACCTCATACCTGAAGTCACCGTATCTCAAGGAGAAAGACGGCTTGCATTCCAACTTCCACTAAAGCACAGTTTTCTGTGTAACACTTCAGGCTTTGGGGACATGCACAGGGCTCTTAGGAGACCTAGGGCAGTCTATTGTCTAGGCACGTCGCTACATGTACAACACCCTGTGCAGAAAACTTGATTCTGGGAAGAGCCAAGTAGCTAGCTAGGTCTCTTTTGTCCTCTTAGAAACCACAGATACTTACGCTGCGTGTCAATCTGGAAACAGGACCTGATGGGACTAGCCTTGTTTCCCATCATGAAAGCTCCTTTTATGCGCCTTGAAGCTAAGTGAAAAACACTGTTGGTGTCGGGCTTATACACATGACAGGCATGGCTGTGAGAGGGAAAAAGAGGTGTCACGAAGAAACATGGTATTCCAGTTTCTGAGTCAGAGCTGATCCTGTCCTGTTCTATAGCTAAAGGGAAACTCAAAGTGAGGACTAACTTCGAAGGAGGGCCCTGATATGCCTTACAGCGGGTTAGGCGTGCAACAGCTTCCATGAGGCCTTAGTCACTCTCCTGCTTTAGTTGAACGCTAGTAAGCTTTTCAGGCCGCCTAGATCCCTCGCGGCAGCACTCGTTTCCATACAAGGATACTGAGTACCCCCAGGCTCCCCTGGGCTTGCTGGGCCGCACTCAGACCCGTAGGCCCATCAGGGTGCCCCTGGGTAGGCCGAGTGAAGGGTAACCCGCTGCACTCTTCCTTGGGCGAGCTAGATATCCCCAGCTCACCAACGGCTTCATGAACACGGTTCTAGCAAGGCCAGCATACCATGGAAGTCGTCCTCGTTGCCCTAGTCTGAGCGGTACTGAGAAAAACTCTCTGCTTACAAGTCCTTCTAGGACCTCATCCCTGAAGTCACCGTATCTCTAGGAGAAAGGCAGCTTGCACAGCAACTTCCACTACAGCACAGTTTTGTGTGGAACACTTCAGGTTTTTGGGAGAGGCACAGGACCCTAGGAGACCTAGGGCAGTCTGTCATCGAAGCAGTTCGCTACACGCAGAGGGCCCTATGCAGAAAAGTTGAATCAGGGAAGAGCCAGGGAGGTAGCTAGGTCTCTTTTGACCTGCCAGTACCCACAGACACTTATGCTGCATGTCAATCTGGTGATGGTGCCTGATGCGACTGGCCTTGTTTTCCCACCTTGAAAGCTCTTCTTATGCGCCTTGAAGCTCCCTTAAAAACACTGTGGTTGTCAGGCTTATACTCACGGCAGGCATGGCTGTGAGAGGGCAAAAGAGGTTTCACGACGAGACAGGGTATTTCAGTTTCTAAATCAGAGCTGATCCTGTCCTGTTTTATAGCTAAGGGGAAACTCAAAGTGAGCCCTCGCTTCGAAGGCGGCCCCTGATATGCCTTACAGCGGGGTAGGCGTGCAACAGCTTCCATGAGGCCTGAGTCGCTCTTCTGCTTTAGTTGAACGCCAGTAAGCTTTTCAGGCCTCCTAGATCCCTCGCGGCAGCACTCGTTTCCGTACAAGGATACTGAGTACCCCCAGGCTCCCCTGGGCTTGCTGGGCCACACTCAGACCCGTAGGCCCATCAGGGTGCCCCTGGGTAGGCCGAGTGAAGGGTAACCCGCTGCACTCTTCCTTGGGCGAGCTAGATATCCCCAGCTCACCAACGGCTTCATGAACACGGTTCTAGCAAGGCCAGCATACCATGGAAGTCGTCCTCGTTGCCCTAGTCTGAGCGGTACTGAGAAAAACTCTCTGCTTACAAGTCCTTCTAGGACCTCATCCCTGAAGTCACCGTATCTCTAGGAGAAAGGCAGCTTGCACAGCAACTTCCACTACAGCACAGTTTTGTGTGGAACACTTCAGGTTTTTGGGAGAGGCACAGGACCCTAGGAGACCTAGGGCAGTCTTTCATCTAAGCAGTTCGCTACACGCAGAGCGCCCTATGCAGAAAAGTTGAATCAGGGAAGAGCCAGGGAGGTAGCTAGGTCTCTTTTGACCTGCCAGTACCCACGGACACTTATGCTGCGTGTCAACCTGGTGATGGTGCCTCATGCGACTGGCTTTGTTTTCCCACCTTGAAAGCTCTTCTTCTGCGCCTTGAAGCTCCCTTAAAAACACTGTGGTTGTCAGGCTTATACTCACGGCAGGCATGGCTATGAGAGGGAAAAAGAGGTTACACGAAGAGACAGGGTATTTCAGTTTCTGAGTCAGAGCTCATCCTGCCTTGTTATGTAGCTAAATGGAAACTCAAAGTGAGCCTTAGCTTCGAAGGAGGGCCCTGATATGCCATGCAGCGGGATAGGCGTACAACAGCTTCTATGAAGCCTTAGTCACTCTTCTGCTTTAGCTGAAGGCTAGTAAGCTTTTCTGGACTCCTAGACCCCTCGCGGCAGCACTCGCTTCCCTACAAAGGCACTGAGCACCCCCAGGCTCTCCTGAGTCGAAGATCAACATTCAGACACGTAGACCCTTCGGAGTACCCGTGTCTGTGCCGAGTGAAGGAGAGCATGATGCACACTTCGTCGCGGGACCTAGATTTTCTCAGCTCACCAATAGCCTCAGGAACATGATTCTAGGAGGTGCAGCATGCCATGCAAGTCTGCCTGCTTACAGTAGTCCGAGCTGTACTGAGAAAAACTCTTTGCTTACAATTCCTTCTACCACCTCATAGCTGAAGTCAACCTACCTCTAGGAGAAAGTCGGCTTGTGGTCCAAGTGCAACTAGAGCACACTTTCTGGTATAATGCTACAGGCTTTTGGAAGATGCCCAGGAGCCAGGACACCTAGGGAATTCTTTCATTTAGGCAGTTCGCTACACGCAGAACACCCGGCATAGGAAAGTGGATTCTCCAAGACCCAGGGAGTAGCTAGGTCTCTTTTGACTTGTTAGAAAGCACAGATGCTTCTTCTGCGTGTCAACCTGGAAACGGCGGCCTTAGGAGTCAAGCCTTGTTTTCCCGTCTTGAAAGCTCCATTCAAGCGGCCTTAAAGCTACCTGAGAAACACTGTGGTTGTGGGACTTGTATTCACTCCAGGCATGGCTCTGGAAGAACATGAGTTATCTCGAAAGAAAGCGGGTGCTTCCAGGCTCTGGTTAGGAGCATATCCTGCCCTGCACTAGAGCTAAGGGGAATCTTGACGTGCACTCTACCCTGGCCTACAGCTCTGATTTGCCATCCAGAAGGGTAGTTGTGCAGCCTTTTCCTTGAGTCCTTAGTCACAGTTCTGCATTAGTTTAAAGGTACTAATCTTCTCAGGACTCCAGTCCCACTCGTGCCAGTACCCGTTTCCGTACAAGAACTCTGAGTACCCCAGGGCTCCCCTGGGCTTGCCGGGCCACACTCACACCCGTAGGCCCTTCACTGTGCCCCTCTGTAGGCCGAGTGAAGCATAACAAACTGCACTCTTTCTTGGGAAAGCTAGATTTCCTCAGCTCACCAGCAGCCTCTGGAACACGGTTCTAGCAAGTCCAGCATACCATGGAAGTCTGCCTCATCGCCCTATTCTGAGCTGTACTGAGCAAAACTCTCTGCTTGGAAGTCCTTCGAGGACCTCATACCTGAAGTCACCGTATCTCAAGGAGAAAGACGGCTTGCATTCCAACTTCCACTAAAGCACAGTTTTCTGTGTAACACTTCAGGCTTTGGGGACATGCACAGGGCTCTTAGGAGACCTAGGGCAGTCTATTGTCTAGGCACGTCGCTACATGTACAACACCCTGTGCAGAAAACTTGATTCTGGGAAGAGCCAAGTAGCTAGCTAGGTCTCTTTTGTCCTCTTAGAAACCACAGATACTTACGCTGCGTGTCAATCTGGAAACAGGACCTGATGGGACTAGCCTTGTTTCCCATCATGAAAGCTCCTTTTATGCGCCTTGAAGCTAAGTGAAAAACACTGTTGGTGTCGGGCTTATACACACGACAGGCATGGCTGTGAGAGGGAAAAAGAGGTGTCACGAAGAAACATGGTATTCCAGTTTCTGAGTCAGAGCTGATCCTGTCCTGTTCTATAGCTAAAGGGAAACTCAAAGTGAGGCCTAACTTCGAAGGAGGGCCCTGATATGCCTTACAGCGGGTTAGGCGTGCAACAGCTTCCATGAGGCCTTAGTCGCTCTCCTGCTTTAGTTGAACGCTAGTAAGCTTTTCAGGCCGCCTAGATCCCTCGCGGCAGCACTCGTTTCCAACAAGGATACTGAGTACCCCCAGGCTCCCCTGGGCTTGCTGGGCCGCACTCAGACCCGTAGGCCCATCAGGGTGCCCCTGGGTAGGCCGAGTGAAGGGTAACCCGCTGCACTCTTCCTTGGGCGAGCTAGATATCCCCAGCTCACCAACGGCTTCATGAACACGGTTCTAGCAAGGCCAGCATACCATGGAAGTCGTCCTCGTTGCCCTAGTCTGAGCGGTACTGAGAAAAACTCTCTGCTTACAAGTCCTTCTAGGACCTCATCCCTGAAGTCACCGTATCTCTAGGAGAAAGGCAGCTTGCACAGCAACTTCCACTACAGCACAGTTTTGTGTGGAACACTTCAGGTTTTTGGGAGAGGCACAGGACCCTAGGAGACCTAGGGCAGTCTGTCATCGAAGCAGTTCGCTACACGCAGAGGGCCCTATGCAGAAAAGTTGAATCAGGGAAGAGCCAGGGAGGTAGCTAGGTCTCTTTTGACCTGCCAGTACCCACAGACACTTATGCTGCATGTCAATCTGGTGATGGTGCCTGATGCGACTGGCCTTGTTTTCCCACCTTGAAAGCTCTTCTTATGCGCCTTGAAGCTCCCTTAAAAACACTGTGGTTGTCAGGCTTATACTCACGGCAGGCATGGCTGTGAGAGGGCAAAAGAGGTTTCACGACGAGACAGGGTATTTCAGTTTCTAAATCAGAGCTGATCCTGTCCTGTTTTATAGCTAAGGGGAAACTCAAAGTGAGCCCTCGCTTCGAAGGCGGCCCCTGATATGCCTTACAGCGGGGTAGGCGTGCAACAGCTTCCATGAGGCCTGAGTCGCTCTTCTGCTTTAGTTGAACGCCAGTAAGCTTTTCAGGCCTCCTAGATCCCTCGCGGCAGCACTCGTTTCCGTACAAGGATACTGAGTACCCCCAGGCTCCCCTGGGCTTGCTGGGCCACACTCAGACCCGTAGGCCCATCAGGGTGCCCCTGGGTAGGCCGAGTGAAGGGTAACCCGCTGCACTCTTCCTTGGGCGAGCTAGATATCCCCAGCTCACCAACGGCTTCATGAACACGGTTCTAGCAAGGCCAGCATACCATGGAAGTCGTCCTCGTTGCCCTAGTCTGAGCGGTACTGAGAAAAACTCTCTGCTTACAAGTCCTTCTAGGACCTCATCCCTGAAGTCACCGTATCTCTAGGAGAAAGGCAGCTTGCACAGCAACTTCCACTACAGCACAGTTTTGTGTGGAACACTTCAGGTTTTTGGGAGAGGCACAGGACCCTAGGAGACCTAGGGCAGTCTTTCATCTAAGCAGTTCGCTACACGCAGAGCGCCCTATGCAGAAAAGTTGAATCAGGGAAGAGCCAGGGAGGTAGCTAGGTCTCTTTTGACCTGCCAGTACCCACGGACACTTATGCTGCGTGTCAACCTGGTGATGGTGCCTCATGCGACTGGCTTTGTTTTCCCACCTTGAAAGCTCTTCTTCTGCGCCTTGAAGCTCCCTTAAAAACACTGTGGTTGTCAGGCTTATACTCACGGCAGGCATGGCTGTGAGAGGGAAAAAGAGGTTACACGAAGAGACAGGGTATTTCAGTTTCTGAGTCAGAGCTCATCCTGCCTTGTTATGTAGCTAAATGGAAACTCAAAGTGAGCCCTAGCTTCGAAGGAGGGCCCTGATATGCCATGCAGCGGGATAGGCGTACAACAGCTTCTATGAAGCCTTAGTCACTCTTCTGCTTTAGCTGAAGGCTAGTAAGCTTTTCTGGACTCCTAGACCCCTCGCGGCAGCACTCGCTTCCCTACAAAGGCACTGAGCACCCCCAGGCTCTCCTGAGTCGAAGATCAACATTCAGACACGTAGACCCTTCGGAGTACCCGTGTCTGTGCCGAGTGAAGGAGAGCATGATGCACACTTCGTCGCGGGACCTAGATTTTCTCAGCTCACCAATAGCCTCAGGAACATGATTCTAGGAGGTGCAGCATGCCATGCAAGTCTGCCTGCTTACAGTAGTCCGAGCTGTACTGAGAAAAACTCTTTGCTTACAATTCCTTCTACCACCTCATAGCTGAAGTCAACCTACCTCTAGGAGAAAGTCGGCTTGTGGTCCAAGTGCAACTAGAGCACACTTTCTGGTATAATGCTACAGGCTTTTGGAAGATGCCCAGGAGCCAGGACACCTAGGGAATTCTTTCATTTAGGCAGTTCGCTACACGCAGAACACCCGGCATAGGAAAGTGGATTCTCCAAGACCCAGGGAGTAGCTAAGTCTCTTTTGACTTGTTAGAAAGCACAGATGCTTCTTCTGCGTGTCAACCTGGAAACGGCGGCCTTAGGAGTCAAGCCTTGTTTTCCCGTCTTGAAAGCTCCATTCAAGCGGCCTTAAAGCTACCTGAGAAACACTGTGGTTGTGGGACTTGTATTCACTCCAGGCATGGCTCTGGAAGAACATGAGTTATCTCGAAAGAAAGCGGGTGCTTCCAGGCTCTGGTTAGGAGCATATCCTGCCCTGCACTAGAGCTAAGGGGAATCTTGACGTGCACTCTACCCTGGCCTACAGCTCTGATTTGCCCTCCAGAAGGGTAGTTGTGCAGCCTTTTCCTTGAGTCCTTAGTCACAGTTCTGCATTAGTTTAAAGGTACTAATCTTCTCAGGACTCCAGTCCCACTCGTGCCAGTACCCGTTTCCGTACAAGAACTCTGAGTACCCCAGGGCTCCCCTGGGCTTGCCGGGCCACACTCACACCCGTAGGCCCTTCACTGTGCCCCTCTGTAGGCCGAGTGAAGCATAACAAACTGCACTCTTTCTTGGGAAAGCTAGATTTCCTCAGCTCACCAGCAGCCTCTGGAACACGGTTCTAGCAAGTCCAGCATACCATGGAAGTCTGCCTCATCGCCCTATTCTGAGCTGTACTGAGCAAAACTCTCTGCTTGGAAGTCCTTCGAGGACCTCATACCTGAAGTCACCGTATCTCAAGGAGAAAGACGGCTTGCATTCCAACTTCCACTAAAGCACAGTTTTCTGTGTAACACTTCAGGCTTTGGGGACATGCACAGGGCTCTTAGGAGACCTAGGGCAGTCTATTGTCTAGGCACGTCGCTACATGTACAACACCCTGTGCAGAAAACTTGATTCTGGGACGAGCCAAGTAGCTAGCTAGGTCTCTTTTGTCCTCTTAGAAACCACAGATACTTACGCTGCGTGTCAATCTGGAAACAGGACCTGATGGGACTAGCCTTGTTTCCCATCATGAAAGCTCCTTTTATGCGCCTTGAAGCTAAGTGAAAAACACTGTTGGTGTCGGGCTTATACACACGACAGGCATGGCTGTGAGAGGGAAAAAGAGGTGTCACGAAGAAACATGGTATTCCAGTTTCTGAGTCAGAGCTGATCCTGTCCTGTTCTATAGCTAAAGGGAAACTCAAAGTGAGGCCTAACTTCGAAGGAGGGCCCTGATATGCCTTACAGCGGGTTAGGCGTGCAACAGCTTCCATGAGGCCTTAGTAGCTCTCCTGCTTTAGTTGAACGCTAGTAAGCTTTTCAGGCCGCCTAGATCCCTCGCGGCAGCACTCGTTTCCGTACAAGGATACTGAGTACCCCCAGGCTCCCCTGGGCTTGCTGGGCCGCACTCAGACCCGTAGGCCCATCAGGGTGCCCCTGGGTAGGCCGAGTGAAGGGTAACCCGCTGCACTCTTCCTTGGGCGAGCTAGATATCCCCAGCTCACCAACGGCTTCATGAACACGGTTCTAGCAAGGCCAGCATACCATGGAAGTCGTCCTCGTTGCCCTAGTCTGAGCGGTACTGAGAAAAACTCTCTGCTTACAAGTCCTTCTAGGACCTCATCCCTGAAGTCACCGTATCTCTAGGAGAAAGGCAGCTTGCACAGCAACTTCCACTACAGCACAGTTTTCTGTGGAACACTTCAGGTTTTTGGGAGAGGCACAGGACCCTAGGAGACCTAGGGCAGTCTGTCATCGAAGCAGTTCGCTACACGCAGAGGGCCCTATGCAGAAAAGTTGAATCAGGGAAGAGCCAGGGAGGTAGCTAGGTCTCTTTTGACCTGCCAGTACCCACAGACACTTATGCTGCATGTCAATCTGGTGATGGTGCCTGATGCGACTGGCCTTGTTTTCCCACCTTGAAAGCTCTTCTTCTGCGCCTTGAAGCTCCCTTAAAAACACTGTGGTTGTCAGGCTTATACTCACGGCAGGCATGGCTGTGAGAGGGCAAAAGAGGTTTCACGACGAGACAGGGTATTTCAGTTTCTAAATCAGAGCTGATCCTGTCCTGTTTTATAGCTAAGGGGAAACTCAAAGTGAGCCCTCGCTTCGAAGGCGGCCCCTGATATGCCTTACAGTGGGGTAGGCGTGCAACAGCTTCCATGAGGCCTGAGTCGCTCTTCTGCTTTAGTTGAACGCCAGTAAGCTTTTCAGGCCTCCTAGATCCCTCGCGGCAGCACTCGTTTCCGTACAAGGATACTGAGTACCCCCAGGCTCCCCTGGGCTTGCTGGGCCACACTCAGACCCGTAGGCCCATCAGGGTGCCCCTGGGTAGGCCGAGTGAAGGGTAACCCGCTGCACTCTTCCTTGGGCGAGCTAGATATCCCCAGCTCACCAACGGCTTCATGAACACGGTTCTAGCAAGGCCAGCATACCATGGAAGTCGTCCTCGTTGCCCTAGTCTGAGCAGTACTGAGAAAAACTCTCTGCTTACAAGTCCTTCTAGGACCTCATCCCTGAAGTCACCGTATCTCTAGGAGAAAGGCAGCTTGCACAGCAACTTCCACTACAGCACAGTTTTGTGTGGAACACTTCAGGTTTTTGGGAGAGGCACAGGACCCTAGGAGACCTAGGGCAGTCTGTCATCGAAGCAGTTCGCTACACGCAGAGCGCCCTATGCAGAAAAGTTGAATCAGGGAAGAGCCAGGGAGGTAGCTAGGTCTCTTTTGACCTGCCAGTACCCACGGACACTTATGCTGCGTGTCAACCTGGTGATGGTGCCTCATGCGACTGGCTTTGTTTTCCCACCTTGAAAGCTCTTCTTCTGCGCCTTGAAGCTCCCTTAAAAACACTGTGGTTGTCAGGCTTATACTCACGGCAGGCATGGCTGTGAGAGGGAAAAAGAGGTTACACGAAGAGACAGGGTATTTCAGTTTCTGAGTCAGAGCTCATCCTGCCTTGTTATGTAGCTAAATGGAAACTCAAAGTGAGCCCTAGCTTCGAAGGAGGGCCCTGATATGCCATGCAGCGGGATAGGCGTACAACAGCTTCTATGAAGCCTTAGTCACTCTTCTGCTTTAGCTGAAGGCTAGTAAGCTTTTCTGGACTCCTAGACCCCTCGCGGCAGCACTCGCTTCCCTACAAAGGCACTGAGCACCCCCAGGCTCTCCTGAGTCGAAGATCAACATTCAGACACGTAGACCCTTCGGAGTACCCGTGTCTGTGCCGAGTGAAGGAGAGCATGATGCACACTTCGTCGCGGGACCTAGATTTTCTCAGCTCACCAATAGCCTCAGGAACATGATTCTAGGAGGTGCAGCATGCCATGCAAGTCTGCCTGCTTACAGTAGTCCGAGCTGTACTGAGAAAAACTCTTTGCTTACAATTCCTTCTACCACCTCATAGCTGAAGTCAACCTACCTCTAGGAGAAAGTCGGCTTGTGGTCCAAGTGCAACTAGAGCACACTTTCTGGTATAATGCTACAGGCTTTTGGAAGATGCCCAGGAGCCAGGACACCTAGGGAATTCTTTCATTTAGGCAGTTCGCTACACGCAGAACACCCGGCATAGGAAAGTGGATTCTCCAAGACCCAGGGAGTAGCTAGGTCTCTTTTGACTTGTTAGAAAGCACAGATGCTTCTTCTGCGTGTCAACCTGGAAACGGCGGCCTTAGGAGTCAAGCCTTGTTTTCCCGTCTTGAAAGCTCCATTCAAGCGGCCTTAAAGCTACCTGAGAAACACTGTGGTTGTGGGACTTGTATTCACTCCAGGCATGGCTCTGGAAGAACATGAGTTATCTCGAAAGAAAGCGGGTGCTTCCAGGCTCTGGTTAGGAGCATATCCTGCCCTGCACTAGAGCTAAGGGGAATCTTGACGTGCACTCTACCCTGGCCTACAGCTCTGATTTGCCCTCCAGAAGGGTAGTTGTGCAGCCTTTTCCTTGAGTCCTTAGTCACAGTTCTGCATTAGTTTAAAGGTACTAATCTTCTCAGGACTCCAGTCCCACTCGTGCCAGTACCCGTTTCCGTACAAGAACTCTGAGTACCCCAGGGCTCCCCTGGGCTTGCCGGGCCACACTCACACCCGTAGGCCCTTCACTGTGCCCCTCTGTAGGCCGAGTGAAGCATAACAAACTGCACTCTTTCTTGGGAAAGCTAGATTTCCTCAGCTCACCAGCAGCCTCTGGAACACGGTTCTAGCAAGTCCAGCATACCATGGAAGTCTGCCTCATCGCCCTATTCTGAGCTGTACTGAGCAAAACTCTCTGCTTTGAAGTCCTTCGAGGACCTCATACCTGAAGTCACCGTATCTCAAGGAGAAAGACGGCTTGCATTCCAACTTCCACTAAAGCACAGTTTTCTGTGTAACACTTCAGGCTTTGGGGACATGCACAGGGCTCTTAGGAGACCTAGGGCAGTCTATTGTCTAGGCACGTCGCTACATGTACAACACCCTGTGCAGAAAACTTGATTCTGGGACGAGCCAAGTAGCTAGCTAGGTCTCTTTTGTCCTCTTAGAAACCACAGATACTTACGCTGCGTGTCAATCTGGAAACAGGACCTGATGGGACTAGCCTTGTTTCCCATCATGAAAGCTCCTTTTATGCGCCTTGAAGCTAAGTGAAAAACACTGTTGGTGTCGGGCTTATACACACGACAGGCATGGCTGTGAGAGGGAAAAAGAGGTGTCACGAAGAAACATGGTATTCCAGTTTCTGAGTCAGAGCTGATCCTGTCCTGTTCTATAGCTAAAGGGAAACTCAAAGTGAGGCCTAACTTCGAAGGAGGGCCCTGATATGCCTTACAGCGGGTTAGGCGTGCAACAGCTTCCATGAGGCCTTAGTCGCTCTCCTGCTTTAGTTGAACGCTAGTAAGCTTTTCAGGCCGCCTAGATCCCTCGCGGCAGCACTCGTTTCCGTACAAGGATACTGAGTACCCCCAGGCTCCCCTGGGCTTGCTGGGCCGCACTCAGACCCGTAGGCCCATCAGGGTGCCCCTGGGTAGGCCGAGTGAAGGGTAACCCGCTGCACTCTTCCTTGGGCGAGCTAGATATCCCCAGCTCACCAACGGCTTCATGAACACGGTTCTAGCAAGGCCAGCATACCATGGAAGTCGTCCTCGTTGCCCTAGTCTGAGCGGTACTGAGAAAAACTCTCTGCTTACAAGTCCTTCTAGGACCTCATCCCTGAAGTCACCGTATCTCTAGGGGAAAGGCAGCTTGCACAGCAACTTCCACTACAGCACAGTTTTGTGTGGAACACTTCAGGTTTTTGGGAGAGGCACAGGACCCTAGGAGACCTAGGGCAGTCTGTCATCGAAGCAGTTCGCTACACGCAGAGCGCCCTATGCAGAAAAGTTGAATCAGGGAAGAGCCAGGGAGGTAGCTAGGTCTCTTTTGACCTGCCAGTACCCACGGACACTTATGCTGCGTGTCAACCTGGTGATGGTGCCTCATGCGACTGGCTTTGTTTTCCCACCTTGAAAGCTCTTCTTCTGCGCCTTGAAGCTCCCTTAAAAACACTGTGGTTGTCAGGCTTATACTCACGGCAGGCATGGCTGTGAGAGGGAAAAAGAGGTTACACGAAGAGACAGGGTATTTCAGTTTCTGAGTCAGAGCTCATCCTGCCTTGTTATGTAGCTAAATGGAAACTCAAAGTGAGCCCTAGCTTCGAAGGAGGGCCCTGATATGCCATGCAGCGGGATAGGCGTACAACAGCTTCTATGAAGCCTTAGTCACTCTTCTGCTTTAGCTGAAGGCTAGTAAGCTTTTCTGGACTCCTAGACCCCTCGCGGCAGCACTCGCTTCCCTACAAAGGCACTGAGCACCCCCAGGCTCTCCTGAGTCGAAGATCAACATTCAGACACGTAGACCCTTCGGAGTACCCGTGTCTGTGCCGAGTGAAGGAGAGCATGATGCACACTTCGTCGCGGGACCTAGATTTTCTCAGCTCACCAATAGCCTCAGGAACATGATTCTAGGAGGTGCAGCATGCCATGCAAGTCTGCCTGCTTACAGTAGTCCGAGCTGTACTGAGAAAAACTCTTTGCTTACAATTCCTTCTACCACCTCATAGCTGAAGTCAACCTACCTCTAGGAGAAAGTCGGCTTGTGGTCCAAGTGCAACTAGAGCACACTTTCTGGTATAATGCTACAGGCTTTTGGAAGATGCCCAGGAGCCAGGACACCTAGGGAATTCTTTCATTTAGGCAGTTCGCTACACGCAGAACACCCGGCATAGGAAAGTGGATTCTCCAAGACCCAGGGAGTAGCTAGGTCTCTTTTGACTTGTTAGAAAGCACAGATGCTTCTTCTGCGTGTCAACCTGGAAACGGCGGCCTTAGGAGTCAAGCCTTGTTTTCCCGTCTTGAAAGCTCCATTCAAGCGGCCTTAAAGCTACCTGAGAAACACTGTGGTTGTGGGACTTGTATTCACTCCAGGCATGGCTCTGGAAGAACATGAGTTATCTCGAAAGAAAGCGGGTGCTTCCAGGCTCTGGTTAGGAGCATATCCTGCCCTGCACTAGAGCTAAGGGGAATCTTGACGTGCACTCTACCCTGGCCTACAGCTCTGATTTGCCCTCCAGAAGGGTAGTTGTGCAGCCTTTTCCTTGAGTCCTTAGTCACAGTTCTGCATTAGTTTAAAGGTACTAATCTTCTCAGGACTCCAGTCCCACTCGTGCCAGTACCCGTTTCCGTACAAGAACTCTGAGTACCCCAGGGCTCCCCTGGGCTTGCCGGGCCACACTCACACCCGTAGGCCCTTCACTGTGCCCCTCTGTAGGCCGAGTGAAGCATAACAAACTGCACTCTTTCTTGGGAAAGCTAGATTTCCTCAGCTCACCAGCAGCCTCTGGAACACGGTTCTAGCAAGTCCAGCATACCATGGAAGTCTGCCTCATCGCCCTATTCTGAGCTGTACTGAGCAAAACTCTCTGCTTTGAAGTCCTTCGAGGACCTCATACCTGAAGTCACCGTATCTCAAGGAGAAAGACGGCTTGCATTCCCACTTCCACTAAAGCACAGTTTTCTGTGTAACACTTCAGGCTTTGGGGACATGCACAGGGCTCTTAGGAGACCTAGGGCAGTCTATTGTCTAGGCACGTCGCTACACGTACAACACCCTGTGCAGAAAACTTGATTCTGGGACGAGCCAAGTAGCTAGCTAGGTCTCTTTTGTCCTCTTAGAAACCACAGATACTTACGCTGCGTGTCAATCTGGAAACAGGACCTGATGGGACTAGCCTTGTTTCCCATCATGAAAGCTCCTTTTATGCGCCTTGAAGCTAAGTGAAAAACACTGTTGGTGTCGGGCTTATACACACGACAGGCATGGCTGTGAGAGGGAAAAAGAGGTGTCACGAAGAAACATGGTATTCCAGTTTCTGAGTCAGAGCTGATCCTGTCCTGTTCTATAGCTAAAGGGAAACTCAAAGTGAGGCCTAACTTCGAAGGAGGGCCCTGATATGCCTTACAGCGGGTTAGGCGTGCAACAGCTTCCATGAGGCCTTAGTCGCTCTCCTGCTTTAGTTGAACGCTAGTAAGCTTTTCAGGCCGCCTAGATCCCTCGCGGCAGCACTCGTTTCCGTACAAGGATACTGAGTACCCCCAGGCTCCCCTGGGCTTGCTGGGCCGCACTCAGACCCGTAGGCCCATCAGGGTGCCCCTGGGTAGGCCGAGTGAAGGGTAACCCGCTGCACTCTTCCTTGGGCGAGCTAGATATCCCCAGCTCACCAACGGCTTCATGAACACGGTTCTAGCAAGGCCAGCATACCATGGAAGTCGTCCTCGTTGCCCTAGTCTGAGCGGTACTGAGAAAAACTCTCTGCTTACAAGTCCTTCTAGGACCTCATCCCTGAAGTCACCGTATCTCTAGGAGAAAGGCAGCTTGCACAGCAACTTCCACTACAGCACAGTTTTGTGTGGAACACTTCAGGTTTTTGGGAGAGGCACAGGACCCTAGGAGACCTAGGGCAGTCTGTCATCGAAGCAGTTCGCTACACGCAGAGCGCCCTATGCAGAAAAGTTGAATCAGGGAAGAGCCAGGGAGGTAGCTAGGTCTCTTTTGACCTGCCAGTACCCACGGACACTTATGCTGCGTGTCAACCTGGTGATGGTGCCTCATGCGACTGGCTTTGTTTTCCCACCTTGAAAGCTCTTCTTCTGCGCCTTGAAGCTCCCTTAAAAACACTGTGGTTGTCAGGCTTATACTCACGGCAGGCATGGCTGTGAGAGGGAAAAAGAGGTTACACGAAGAGACAGGGTATTTCAGTTTCTGAGTCAGAGCTCATCCTGCCTTGTTATGTAGCTAAATGGAAACTCAAAGTGAGCCCTAGCTTCGAAGGAGGGCCCTGATATGCCATGCAGCGGGATAGGCGTACAACAGCTTCTATGAAGCCTTAGTCACTCTTCTGCTTTAGCTGAAGGCTAGTAAGCTTTTCTGGACTCCTAGACCCCTCGCGGCAGCACTCGCTTCCCTACAAAGGCACTGAGCACCCCCAGGCTCTCCTGAGTCGAAGATCAACATTCAGACACGTAGACCCTTCGGAGTACCCGTGTCTGTGCCGAGTGAAGGAGAGCATGATGCACACTTCGTCGCGGGACCTAGATTTTCTCAGCTCACCAATAGCCTCAGGAACATGATTCTAGGAGGTGCAGCATGCCATGCAAGTCTGCCTGCTTACAGTAGTCCGAGCTGTACTGAGAAAAACTCTTTGCTTACAATTCCTTCTACCACCTCATAGCTGAAGTCAACCTACCTCTAGGAGAAAGTCGGCTTGTGGTCCAAGTGCAACTAGAGCACACTTTCTGGTATAATGCTACAGGCTTTTGGAAGATGCCCAGGAGCCAGGACACCTAGGGAATTCTTTCATTTAGGCAGTTCGCTACACGCAGAACACCCGGCATAAGAAAGTGGATTCTCCAAGACCCAGGGAGTAGCTAGGTCTCTTTTGACTTGTTAGAAAGCACAGATGCTTCTTCTGCGTGTCAACCTGGAAATGGCGGCCTTAGGAGTCAAGCCTTGTTTTCCCGTCTTGAAAGCTCCATTCAAGCGGCCTTAAAGCTACCTGAGAAACACTGTGGTTGTGGGACTTGTATTCACTCCAGGCATGGCTCTGGAAGAACATGAGTTATCTCGAAAGAAAGCGGGTGCTTCCAGGCTCTGGTTAGGAGCATATCCTGCCCTGCACTAGAGCTAAGGGGAATCTTGACGTGCACTCTACCCTGGCCTACAGCTCTGATTTGCCCTCCAGAAGGGTAGTTGTGCAGCCTTTTCCTTGAGTCCTTAGTCACAGTTCTGCATTAGTTTAAAGGTACTAATCTTCTCAGGACTCCAGTCCCACTCGTGCCAGTACCCGTTTCCGTACAAGAACTCTGAGTACCCCAGGGCTCCCCTGGGCTTGCCGGGCCACACTCACACCCGTAGGCCCTTCACTGTGCCCCTCTGTAGGCCGAGTGAAGCATAACAAACTGCACTCTTTCTTGGGAAAGCTAGATTTCCTCAGCTCACCAGCAGCCTCTGGAACACGGTTCTAGCAAGTCCAGCATACCATGGAAGTCTGCCTCATCGCCCTATTCTGAGCTGTACTGAGCAAAACTCTCTGCTTTGAAGTCCTTCGAGGACCTCATACCTGAAGTCACCGTATCTCAAGGAGAAAGACGGCTTGCATTCCACTTCCACTAAAGCACAGTTTTCTGTGTAACACTTCAGGCTTTGGGGACATGCACAGGGCTCTTAGGAGACCTAGGGCAGTCTATTGTCTAGGCACGTCGCTACATGTACAACACCCTGTGCAGAAAACTTGATTCTGGGACGAGCCAAGTAGCTAGCTAGGTCTCTTTTGTCCTCTTAGAAACCACAGATACTTACGCTGCGTGTCAATCTGGAAACAGGACCTGATGGGACTAGCCTTGTTTCCCATCATGAAAGCTCCTTTTATGCGCCTTGAAGCTAAGTGAAAAACACTGTTGGTGTCGGGCTTATACACACGACAGGCATGGCTGTGAGAGGGAAAAAGAGGTGTCACGAAGAAACATGGTATTCCAGTTTCTGAGTCAGAGCTGATCCTGTCCTGTTCTATAGCTAAAGGGAAACTCAAAGTGAGGCCTAACTTCGAAGGAGGGCCCTGATATGCCTTACAGCGGGTTAGGCGTGCAACAGCTTCCATGAGGCCTTAGTCGCTCTCCTGCTTTAGTTGAACGCTAGTAAGCTTTTCAGGCCGCCTAGATCCCTCGCGGCAGCACTCGTTTCCGTACAAGGATACTGAGTACCCCCAGGCTCCCCTGGGCTTGCTGGGCCACACTCAGACCCGTAGGCCCATCAGGGTGCCCCTGGGTAGGCCGAGTGAAGGGTAACCCGCTGCACTCTTCCTTGGGCGAGCTAGATATCCCCAGCTCACCAACGGCTTCATGAACACGGTTCTAGCAAGGCCAGCATACCATGGAAGTCGTCCTCGTTGCCCTAGTCTGAGCGGTACTGAGAAAAACTCTCTGCTTACAAGTCCTTCTAGGACCTCATCCCTGAAGTCACCGTATCTCTAGGAGAAAGGCAGCTTGCACAGCAACTTCCACTACAGCACAGTTTTGTGTGGAACACTTCAGGTTTTTGGGAGAGGCACAGGACCCTAGGAGACCTAGGGCAGTCTGTCATCGAAGCAGTTCGCTACACGCAGAGCGCCCTATGCAGAAAAGTTGAATCAGGGAAGAGCCAGGGAGGTAGCTAGGTCTCTTTTGACCTGCCAGTACCCACGGACACTTATGCTGCGTGTCAACCTGGTGATGGTGCCTCATGCGACTGGCTTTGTTTTCCCACCTTGAAAGCTCTTCTTCTGCGCCTTGAAGCTCCCTTAAAAACACTGTGGTTGTCAGGCTTATACTCACGGCAGGCATGGCTGTGAGAGGGAAAAAGAGGTTACACGAAGAGACAGGATATTTCAGTTTCTGAGTCAGAGCTCATCCTGCCTTGTTATGTAGCTAAATGGAAACTCAAAGTGAGCCCTAGCTTCGAAGGAGGGCCCTGATATGCCATGCAGCGGGATAGGCGTACAACAGCTTCTATGAAGCCTTAGTCACTCTTCTGCTTTAGCTGAAGGCTAGTAAGCTTTTCTGGACTCCTAGACCCCTCGCGGCAGCACTCGCTTCCCTACAAAGGCACTGAGCACCCCCAGGCTCTCCTGAGTCGAAGATCAACATTCAGACACGTAGACCCTTCGGAGTACCCGTGTCTGTGCCGAGTGAAGGAGAGCATGATGCACACTTCGTCGCGGGACCTAGATTTTCTCAGCTCACCAATAGCCTCAGGAACATGATTCTAGGAGGTGCAGCATGCCATGCAAGTCTGCCTGCTTACAGTAGTCCGAGCTGTACTGAGAAAAACTCTTTGCTTACAATTCCTTCTACCACCTCATAGCTGAAGTCAACCTACCTCTAGGAGAAAGTCGGCTTGTGGTCCAAGTGCAACTAGAGCACACTTTCTGGTATAATGCTACAGGCTTTTGGAAGATGCCCAGGAGCCAGGACACCTAGGGAATTCTTTCATTTAGGCAGTTCGCTACACGCAGAACACCCGGCATAGGAAAGTGGATTCTCCAAGACCCAGGGAGTAGCTAGGTCTCTTTTGACTTGTTAGAAAGCACAGATGCTTCTTCTGCGTGTCAACCTGGAAACGGCGGCCTTAGGAGTCAAGCCTTGTTTTCCCGTCTTGAAAGCTCCATTCAAGCGGCCTTAAAGCTACCTGAGAAACACTGTGGTTGTGGGACTTGTATTCACTCCAGGCATGGCTCTGGAAGAACATGAGTTATCTCGAAAGAAAGCGGGTGCTTCCAGGCTCTGGTTAGGAGCATATCCTGCCCTGCACTAGAGCTAAGGGGAATCTTGACGTGCACTCTACCCTGGCCTACAGCTCTGATTTGCCCTCCAGAAGGGTAGTTGTGCAGCCTTTTCCTTGAGTCCTTAGTCACAGTTCTGCATTAGTTTAAAGGTACTAATCTTCTCAGGACTCCAGTCCCACTCGTGCCAGTACCCGTTTCCGTACAAGAACTCTGAGTACCCCAGGGCTCCCCTGGGCTTGCCGGGCCACACTCACACCCGTAGGCCCTTCACTGTGCCCCTCTGTAGGCCGAGTGAAGCATAACAAACTGCACTCTTTCTTGGGAAAGCTAGATTTCCTCAGCTCACCAGCAGCCTCTGGAACACGGTTCTAGCAAGTCCAGCATACCATGGAAGTCTGCCTCATCGCCCTATTCTGAGCTGTACTGAGCAAAACTCTCTGCTTGGAAGTCCTTCGAGGACCTCATACCTGAAGTCACCGTATCTCAAGGAGAAAGACGGCTTGCATTCCCACTTCCACTAAAGCACAGTTTTCTGTGTAACACTTCAGGCTTTGGGGACATGCACAGGGCTCTTAGGAGACCTAGGGCAGTCTATTGTCTAGGCACGTCGCTACATGTACAACACCCTGTGCAGAAAACTTGATTCTGGGACGAGCCAAGTAGCTAGCTAGGTCTCTTTTGTCCTCTTAGAAACCACAGATACTTACGCTGCGTGTCAATCTGGAAACAGGACCTGATGGGACTAGCCTTGTTTCCCATCATGAAAGCTCCTTTTATGCGCCTTGAAGCTAAGTGAAAAACACTGTTGGTGTCGGGCTTATACACACGACAGGCATGGCTGTGAGAGGGAAAAAGAGGTGTCACGAAGAAACATGGTATTCCAGTTTCTGAGTCAGAGCTGATCCTGTCCTGTTCTATAGCTAAAGGGAAACTCAAAGTGAGGCCTAACTTCGAAGGAGGGCCCTGATATGCCTTACAGCGGGTTAGGCGTGCAACAGCTTCCATGAGGCCTTAGTCGCTCTCCTGCTTTAGTTGAACGCTAGTAAGCTTTTCAGGCCGCCTAGATCCCTCGCGGCAGCACTCGTTTCCGTACAAGGATACTGAGTACCCCCAGGCTCCCCTGGGCTTGCTGGGCCGCACTCAGACCCGTAGGCCCATCAGGGTGCCCCTGGGTAGGCCGAGTGAAGGGTAACCCGCTGCACTCTTCCTTGGGCGAGCTAGATATCCCCAGCTCACCAACGGCTTCATGAACACGGTTCTAGCAAGGCCAGCATACCATGGAAGTCGTCCTCGTTGCCCTAGTCTGAGCGGTACTGAGAAAAACTCTCTGCTTACAAGTCCTTCTAGGACCTCATCCCTGAAGTCACCGTATCTCTAGGAGAAAGGCAGCTTGCACAGCAACTTCCACTACAGCACAGTTTTGTGTGGAACACTTCAGGTTTTTGGGAGAGGCACAGGACCCTAGGAGACCTAGGGCAGTCTTTCATCTAAGCAGTTCGCTACACGCAGAGCGCCCTATGCAGAAAAGTTGAATCAGGGAAGAGCCAGGGAGGTAGCTAGGTCTCTTTTGACCTGCCAGTACCCACGGACACTTATGCTGCGTGTCAACCTGGTGATGGTGCCTCATGCGACTGGCTTTGTTTTCCCACCTTGAAAGCTCTTCTTCTGCGCCTTGAAGCTCCCTTAAAAACACTGTGGTTGTCAGGCTTATACTCACGGCAGGCATGGCTGTGAGAGGGAAAAAGAGGTTACACGAAGAGACAGGGTATTTCAGTTTCTGAGTCAGAGCTCATCCTGCCTTGTTATGTAGCTAAATGGAAACTCAAAGTGAGCCCTAGCTTCGAAGGAGGGCCCTGATATGCCATGCAGCGGGATAGGCGTACAACAGCTTCTATGAAGCCTTAGTCACTCTTCTGCTTTAGCTGAAGGCTAGTAAGCTTTTCTGGACTCCTAGACCCCTCGCGGCAGCACTCGCTTCCCTACAAAGGCACTGAGCACCCCCAGGCTCTCCTGAGTCGAAGATCAACATTCAGACACGTAGACCCTTCGGAGTACCTGTGTCTGTGCCGAGTGAAGGAGAGCATGATGCACACTTCGTCGCGGGACCTAGATTTTCTCAGCTCACCAATAGCCTCAGGAACATGATTCTAGGAGGTGCAGCATGCCATGCAAGTCTGCCTGCTTACAGTAGTCCGAGCTGTACTGAGAAAAACTCTTTGCTTACAATTCCTTCTACCACCTCATAGCTGAAGTCAACCTACCTCTAGGAGAAAGTCGGCTTGTGGTCCAAGTGCAACTAGAGCACACTTTCTGGTATAATGCTACAGGCTTTTGGAAGATGCCCAGGAGCCAGGACACCTAGGGAATTCTTTCATTTAGGCAGTTCGCTACACGCAGAACACCCGGCATAGGAAAGTGGATTCTCCAAGACCCAGGGAGTAGCTAGGTCTCTTTTGACTTGTTAGAAAGCACAGATGCTTCTTCTGCGTGTCAACCTGGAAACGGCGGCCTTAGGAGTCAAGCCTTGTTTTCCCGTCTTGAAAGCTCCATTCAAGCGGCCTTAAAGCTACCTGAGAAACACTGTGGTTGTGGGACTTGTATTCACTCCAGGCATGGCTCTGGAAGAACATGAGTTATCTCGAAAGAAAGCGGGTGCTTCCAGGCTCTGGTTAGGAGCATATCCTGCCCTGCACTAGAGCTAAGGGGAATCTTGACGTGCACTCTACCCTGGCCTACAGCTCTGATTTGCCCTCCAGAAGGGTAGTTGTGCAGCCTTTTCCTTGAGTCCTTAGTCACAGTTCTGCATTAGTTTAAAGGTACTAATCTTCTCAGGACTCCAGTCCCACTCGTGCCAGTACCCGTTTCCGTACAAGAACTCTGAGTACCCCAGGGCTCCCCTGGGCTTGCCGGGCCACACTCACACCCGTAGGCCCTTCACTGTGCCCCTCTGTAGGCCGAGTGAAGCATAACAAACTGCACTCTTTCTTGGGAAAGCTAGATTTCCTCAGCTCACCAGCAGCCTCTGGAACACGGTTCTAGCAAGTCCAGCATACCATGGAAGTCTGCCTCATCGCCCTATTCTGAGCTGTACTGAGCAAAACTCTCTGCTTGGAAGTCCTTCGAGGACCTCATACCTGAAGTCACCGTATCTCAAGGAGAAAGACGGCTTGCATTCCCACTTCCACTAAAGCACAGTTTTCTGTGTAACACTTCAGGCTTTGGGGACATGCACAGGGCTCTTAGGAGACCTAGGGCAGTCTATTGTCTAGGCACGTCGCTACATGTACAACACCCTGTGCAGAAAACTTGATTCTGGGACGAGCCAAGTAGCTAGCTAGGTCTCTTTTGTCCTCTTAGAAACCACAGATACTTACGCTGCGTGTCAATCTGGAAACAGGACCTGATGGGACTAGCCTTGTTTCCCATCATGAAAGCTCCTTTTATGCGCCTTGAAGCTAAGTGAAAAACACTGTTGGTGTCGGGCTTATACACACGACAGGCATGGCTGTGAGAGGGAAAAAGAGGTGTCACGAAGAAACATGGTATTCCAGTTTCTGAGTCAGAGCTGATCCTGTCCTGTTCTATAGCTAAAGGGAAACTCAAAGTGAGGCCTAACTTCGAAGGAGGGCCCTGATATGCCTTACAGCGGGTTAGGCGTGCAACAGCTTCCATGAGGCCTTAGTCGCTCTCCTGCTTTAGTTGAACGCTAGTAAGCTTTTCAGGCCGCCTAGATCCCTCGCGGCAGCACTCGTTTCCGTACAAGGATACTGAGTACCCCCAGGCTCCCCTGGGCTTGCTGGGCCGCACTCAGACCCGTAGGCCCATCAGGGTGCCCCTGGGTAGGCCGAGTGAAGGGTAACCCGCTGCACTCTTCCTTGGGCGAGCTAGATATCCCCAGCTCACCAACGGCTTCATGAACACGGTTCTAGCAAGGCCAGCATACCATGGAAGTCGTCCTCGTTGCCCTAGTCTGAGCGGTACTGAGAAAAACTCTCTGCTTACAAGTCCTTCTAGGACCTCATCCCTGAAGTCACCGTATCTCTAGGAGAAAGGCAGCTTGCACAGCAACTTCCACTACAGCACAGTTTTGTGTGGAACACTTCAGGTTTTTGGGAGAGGCACAGGACCCTAGGAGACCTAGGGCAGTCTTTCATCGAAGCAGTTCGCTACACGCAGAGCGCCCTATGCAGAAAAGTTGAATCAGGGAAGAGCCAGGGAGGTAGCTAGGTCTCTTTTGACCTGCCAGTACCCACGGACACTTATGCTGCGTGTCAACCTGGTGATGGTGCCTCATGCGACTGGCTTTGTTTTCCCACCTTGAAAGCTCTTCTTCTGCGCCTTGAAGCTCCCTTAAAAACACTGTGGTTGTCAGGCTTATACTCACGGCAGGCATGGCTGTGAGAGGGAAAAAGAGGTTACACGAAGAGACAGGGTATTTCAGTTTCTGAGTCAGAGCTCATCCTGCCTTGTTATGTAGCTAAATGGAAACTCAAAGTGAGCCCTAGCTTCGAAGGAGGGCCCTGATATGCCATGCAGCGGGATAGGCGTACAACAGCTTCTATGAAGCCTTAGTCACTCTTCTGCTTTAGCTGAAGGCTAGTAAGCTTTTCTGGACTCCTAGACCCCTCGCGGCAGCACTCGCTTCCCTACAAAGGCACTGAGCACCCCCAGGCTCTCCTGAGTCGAAGATCAACATTCAGACACGTAGACCCTTCGGAGTACCCGTGTCTGTGCCGAGTGAAGGAGAGCATGATGCACACTTCGTCGCGGGACCTAGATTTTCTCAGCTCACCAATAGCCTCAGGAACATGATTCTAGGAGGTGCAGCATGCCATGCAAGTCTGCCTGCTTACAGTAGTCCGAGCTGTACTGAGAAAAACTCTTTGCTTACAATTCCTTCTACCACCTCATAGCTGAAGTCAACCTACCTCTAGGAGAAAGTCGGCTTGTGGTCCAAGTGCAACTAGAGCACACTTTCTGGTATAATGCTACAGGCTTTTGGAAGATGCCCAGGAGCCAGGACACCTAGGGAATTCTTTCATTTAGGCAGTTCGCTACACGCAGAACACCCGGCATAGGAAAGTGGATTCTCCAAGACCCAGGGAGTAGCTAGGTCTCTTTTGACTTGTTAGAAAGCACAGATGCTTCTTCTGCGTGTCAACCTGGAAACGGCGGCCTTAGGAGTCAAGCCTTGTTTTCCCGTCTTGAAAGCTCCATTCAAGCGGCCTTAAAGCTACCTGAGAAACACTGTGGTTGTGGGACTTGTATTCACTCCAGGCATGGCTCTGGAAGAACATGAGTTATCTCGAAAGAAAGCGGGTGCTTCCAGGCTCTGGTTAGGAGCATATCCTGCCCTGCACTAGAGCTAAGGGGAATCTTGACGTGCACTCTACCCTGGCCTACAGCTCTGATTTGCCCTCCAGAAGGGTAGTTGTGCAGCCTTTTCCTTGAGTCCTTAGTCACAGTTCTGCATTAGTTTAAAGGTACTAATCTTCTCAGGACTCCAGTCCCACTCGTGCCAGTACCCGTTTCCGTACAAGAACTCTGAGTACCCCAGGGCTCCCCTGGGCTTGCCGGGCCACACTCACACCCGTAGGCCCTTCACTGTGCCCCTCTGTAGGCCGAGTGAAGCATAACAAACTGCACTCTTTCTTGGGAAAGCTAGATTTCCTCAGCTCACCAGCAGCCTCTGGAACACGGTTCTAGCAAGTCCAGCATACCATGGAAGTCTGCCTCATCGCCCTATTCTGAGCTGTACTGAGCAAAACTCTCTGCTTTGAAGTCCTTCGAGGACCTCATACCTGAAGTCACCGTATCTCAAGGAGAAAGACGGCTTGCATTCCCACTTCCACTAAAGCACAGTTTTCTGTGTAACACTTCAGGCTTTGGGGACATGCACAGGGCTCTTAGGAGACCTAGGGCAGTCTATTGTCTAGGCACGTCGCTACATGTACAACACCCTGTGCAGAAAACTTGATTCTGGGACGAGCCAAGTAGCTAGCTAGGTCTCTTTTGTCCTCTTAGAAACCACAGATACTTACGCTGCGTGTCAATCTGGAAACAGGACCTGATGGGACTAGCCTTGTTTCCCATCATGAAAGCTCCTTTTATGCGCCTTGAAGCTAAGTGAAAAACACTGTTGGTGTCGGGCTTATACACACGACAGGCATGGCTGTGAGAGGGAAAAAGAGGTGTCACGAAGAAACATGGTATTCCAGTTTCTGAGTCAGAGCTGATCCTGTCCTGTTCTATAGCTAAAGGGAAACTCAAAGTGAGGCCTAACTTCGAAGGAGGGCCCTGATATGCCTTACAGCGGGTTAGGCGTGCAACAGCTTCCATGAGGCCTTAGTCGCTCTCCTGCTTTAGTTGAACGCTAGTAAGCTTTTCAGGCCGCCTAGATCCCTCGCGGCAGCACTCGTTTCCGTACAAGGATACTGAGTACCCCCAGGCTCCCCTGGGCTTGCTGGGCCGCACTCAGACCCGTAGGCCCATCAGGGTGCCCCTGGGTAGGCCGAGTGAAGGGTAACCCGCTGCACTCTTCCTTGGGCGAGCTAGATATCCCCAGCTCACCAACGGCTTCATGAACACGGTTCTAGCAAGGCCAGCATACCATGGAAGTCGTCCTCGTTGCCCTAGTCTGAGCGGTACTGAGAAAAACTCTCTGCTTACAAGTCCTTCTAGGACCTCATCCCTGAAGTCACCGTATCTCTAGGAGAAAGGCAGCTTGCACAGCAACTTCCACTACAGCACAGTTTTGTGTGGAACACTTCAGGTTTTTGGGAGAGGCACAGGACCCTAGGAGACCTAGGGCAGTCTTTCATCGAAGCAGTTCGCTACACGCAGAGTGCCCTATGCAGAAAAGTTGAATCAGGGAAGAGCCAGGGAGGTAGCTAGGTCTCTTTTGACCTGCCAGTACCCACGGACACTTATGCTGCGTGTCAACCTGGGGATGGTGCCTCATGCGACTGGCTTTGTTTTCCCACCTTGAAAGCTCTTCTTCTGCGCCTTGAAGCTCCCTTAAAAACACTGTGGTTGTCAGGCTTATACTCACGGCAGGCATGGCTGTGAGAGGGAAAAAGAGGTTACACGAAGAGACAGGGTATTTCAGTTTCTGAGTCAGAGCTCATCCTGCCTTGTTATGTAGCTAAATGGAAACTCAAAGTGAGCCCTAGCTTCGAAGGAGGGCCCTGATATGCCATGCAGCGGGATAGGCGTACAACAGCTTCTATGAAGCCTTAGTCACTCTTCTGCTTTAGCTGAAGGCTAGTAAGCTTTTCTGGACTCCTAGACCCCTCGCGGCAGCACTCGCTTCCCTACAAAGGCACTGAGCACCCCCAGGCTCTCCTGAGTCGAAGATCAACATTCAGACACGTAGACCCTTCGGAGTACCCGTGTCTGTGCCGAGTGAAGGAGAGCATGATGCACACTTCGTCGCGGGACCTAGATTTTCTCAGCTCACCAATAGCCTCAGGAACATGATTCTAGGAGGTGCAGCATGCCATGCAAGTCTGCCTGCTTACAGTAGTCCGAGCTGTACTGAGAAAAACTCTTTGCTTACAATTCCTTCTACCACCTCATAGCTGAAGTCAACCTACCTCTAGGAGAAAGTCGGCTTGTGGTCCAAGTGCAACTAGAGCACACTTTCTGGTATAATGCTACAGGCTTTTGGAAGATGCCCAGGAGCCAGGACACCTAGGGAATTCTTTCATTTAGGCAGTTCGCTACACGCAGAACACCCGGCATAGGAAAGTGGATTCTCCAAGACCCAGGGAGTAGCTAGGTCTCTTTTGACTTGTTAGAAAGCACAGATGCTTCTTCTGCGTGTCAACCTGGAAACGGCGGCCTTAGGAGTCAAGCCTTGTTTTCCCGTCTTGAAAGCTCCATTCAAGCGGCCTTAAAGCTACCTGAGAAACACTGTGGTTGTGGGACTTGTATTCACTCCAGGCATGGCTCTGGAAGAACATGAGTTATCTCGAAAGAAAGCGGGTGCTTCCAGGCTCTGGTTAGGAGCATATCCTGCCCTGCACTAGAGCTAAGGGGAATCTTGACGTGCACTCTACCCTGGCCTACAGCTCTGATTTGCCCTCCAGAAGGGTAGTTGTGCAGCCTTTTCCTTGAGTCCTTAGTCACAGTTCTGCATTAGTTTAAAGGTACTAATCTTCTCAGGACTCCAGTCCCACTCGTGCCAGTACCCGTTTCCGTACAAGAACTCTGAGTACCCCAGGGCTCCCCTGGGCTTGCCGGGCCACACTCACACCCGTAGGCCCTTCACTGTGCCCCTCTGTAGGCCGAGTGAAGCATAACAAACTGCACTCTTTCTTGGGAAAGCTAGATTTCCTCAGCTCACCAGCAGCCTCTGGAACACGGTTCTAGCAAGTCCAGCATACCATGGAAGTCTGCCTCATCGCCCTATTCTGAGCTGTACTGAGCAAAACTCTCTGCTTTGAAGTCCTTCGAGGACCTCATACCTGAAGTCACCGTATCTCAAGGAGAAAGACGGCTTGCATTCCCACTTCCACTAAAGCACAGTTTTCTGTGTAACACTTCAGGCTTTGGGGACATGCACAGGGCTCTTAGGAGACCTAGGGCAGTCTATTGTCTAGGCACGTCGCTACATGTACAACACCCTGTGCAGAAAACTTGATTCTGGGACGAGCCAAGTAGCTAGCTAGGTCTCTTTTGTCCTCTTAGAAACCACAGATACTTACGCTGCGTGTCAATCTGGAAACAGGACCTGATGGGACTAGCCTTGTTTCCCATCATGAAAGCTCCTTTTATGCGCCTTGAAGCTAAGTGAAAAACACTGTTGGTGTCGGGCTTATACACACGACAGGCATGGCTGTGAGAGGGAAAAAGAGGTGTCACGAAGAAACATGGTATTCCAGTTTCTGAGTCAGAGCTGATCCTGTCCTGTTCTATAGCTAAAGGGAAACTCAAAGTGAGGCCTAACTTCGAAGGAGGGCCCTGATATGCCTTACAGCGGGTTAGGCGTGCAACAGCTTCCATGAGGCCTTAGTCGCTCTCCTGCTTTAGTTGAACGCTAGTAAGCTTTTCAGGCCGCCTAGATCCCTCGCGGCAGCACTCGTTTCCGTACAAGGATACTGAGTACCCCCAGGCTCCCCTGGGCTTGCTGGGCCGCACTCAGACCCGTAGGCCCATCAGGGTGCCCCTGGGTAGGCCGAGTGAAGGGTAACCCGCTGCACTCTTCCTTGGGCGAGCTAGATATCCCCAGCTCACCAACGGCTTCATGAACACGGTTCTAGCAAGGCCAGCATACCATGGAAGTCGTCCTCGTTGCCCTAGTCTGAGCGGTACTGAGAAAAACTCTCTGCTTACAAGTCCTTCTAGGACCTCATCCCTGAAGTCACCGTATCTCTAGGAGAAAGGCAGCTTGCACAGCAACTTCCACTACAGCACAGTTTTGTGTGGAACACTTCAGGTTTTTGGGAGAGGCACAGGACCCTAGGAGACCTAGGGCAGTCTTTCATCGAAGCAGTTCGCTACACGCAGAGCGCCCTATGCAGAAAAGTTGAATCAGGGAAGAGCCAGGGAGGTAGCTAGGTCTCTTTTGACCTGCCAGTACCCACGGACACTTATGCTGCGTGTCAACCTGGTGATGGTGCCTCATGCGACTGGCTTTGTTTTCCCACCTTGAAAGCTCTTCTTCTGCGCCTTGAAGCTCCCTTAAAAACACTGTGGTTGTCAGGCTTATACTCACGGCAGGCATGGCTGTGAGAGGGAAAAAGAGGTTACACGAAGAGACAGGGTATTTCAGTTTCTGAGTCAGAGCTCATCCTACCTTGTTATGTAGCTAAATGGAAACTCAAAGTGAGCCCTAGCTTCGAAGGAGGGCCCTGATATGCCATGCAGCGGGATAGGCGTACAACAGCTTCTATGAAGCCTTAGTCACTCTTCTGCTTTAGCTGAAGGCTAGTAAGCTTTTCTGGACTCCTAGACCCCTCGCGGCAGCACTCGCTTCCCTACAAAGGCACTGAGCACCCCCAGGCTCTCCTGAGTCGAAGATCAACATTCAGACACGTAGACCCTTCGGAGTACCCGTGTCTGTGCCGAGTGAAGGAGAGCATGATGCACACTTCGTCGCGGGACCTAGATTTTCTCAGCTCACCAATAGCCTCAGGAACATGATTCTAGGAGGTGCAGCATGCCATGCAAGTCTGCCTGCTTACAGTAGTCCGAGCTGTACTGAGAAAAACTCTTTGCTTACAATTCCTTCTACCACCTCATAGCTGAAGTCAACCTACCTCTAGGAGAAAGTCGGCTTGTGGTCCAAGTGCAACTAGAGCACACTTTCTGGTATAATGCTACAGGCTTTTGGAAGATGCCCAGGAGCCAGGACACCTAGGGAATTCTTTCATTTAGGCAGTTCGCTACACGCAGAACACCCGGCATAGGAAAGTGGATTCTCCAAGACCCAGGGAGTAGCTAGGTCTCTTTTGACTTGTTAGAAAGCACAGATGCTTCTTCTGCGTGTCAACCTGGAAACGGCGGCCTTAGGAGTCAAGCCTTGTTTTCCCGTCTTGAAAGCTCCATTCAAGCGGCCTTAAAGCTACCTGAGAAACACTGTGGTTGTGGGACTTGTATTCACTCCAGGCATGGCTCTGGAAGAACATGAGTTATCTCGAAAGAAAGCGGGTGCTTCCAGGCTCTGGTTAGGAGCATATCCTGCCCTGCACTAGAGCTAAGGGGAATCTTGACGTGCACTCTACCCTGGCCTACAGCTCTGATTTGCCCTCCAGAAGGGTAGTTGTGCAGCCTTTTCCTTGAGTCCTTAGTCACAGTTCTGCATTAGTTTAAAGGTACTAATCTTCTCAGGACTCCAGTCCCACTCGTGCCAGTACCCGTTTCCGTACAAGAACTCTGAGTACCCCAGGGCTCCCCTGGGCTTGCCGGGCCACACTCACACCCGTAGGCCCTTCACTGTGCCCCTCTGTAGGCCGAGTGAAGCATAACAAACTGCACTCTTTCTTGGGAAAGCTAGATTTCCTCAGCTCACCAGCAGCCTCTGGAACACGGTTCTAGCAAGTCCAGCATACCATGGAAGTCTGCCTCATCGCCCTATTCTGAGCTGTACTGAGCAAAACTCTCTGCTTTGAAGTCCTTCGAGGACCTCATACCTGAAGTCACCGTATCTCAAGGAGAAAGACGGCTTGCATTCCAACTTCCACTAAAGCACAGTTTTCTGTGTAACACTTCAGGCTTTGGGGACATGCACAGGGCTCTTAGGAGACCTAGGGCAGTCTATTGTCTAGGCACGTCGCTACATGTACAACACCCTGTGCAGAAAACTTGATTCTGGGACGAGCCAAGTAGCTAGCTAGGTCTCTTTTGTCCTCTTAGAAACCACAGATACTTACGCTGCGTGTCAATCTGGAAACAGGACCTGATGGGACTAGCCTTGTTTCCCATCATGAAAGCTCCTTTTATGCGCCTTGAAGCTAAGTGAAAAACACTGTTGGTGTCGGGCTTATACACACGACAGGCATGGCTGTGAGAGGGAAAAAGAGGTGTCACGAAGAAACATGGTATTCCAGTTTCTGAGTCAGAGCTGATCCTGTCCTGTTCTATAGCTAAAGGGAAACTCAAAGTGAGGCCTAACTTCGAAGGAGGGCCCTGATATGCCTTACAGCGGGTTAGGCGTGCAACAGCTTCCATGAGGCCTTAGTCGCTCTCCTGCTTTAGTTGAACGCTAGTAAGCTTTTCAGGCCGCCTAGATCCCTCGCGGCAGCACTCGTTTCCGTACAAGGATACTGAGTACCCCCAGGCTCCCCTGGGCTTGCTGGGCCGCACTCAGACCCGTAGGCCCATCAGGGTGCCCCTGGGTAGGCCGAGTGAAGGGTAACCCGCTGCACTCTTCCTTGGGCGAGCTAGATATCCCCAGCTCACCAACGGCTTCATGAACACGGTTCTAGCAAGGCCAGCATACCATGGAAGTCGTCCTCGTTGCCCTAGTCTGAGCGGTACTGAGAAAAACTCTCTGCTTACAAGTCCTTCTAGGACCTCATCCCTGAAGTCACCGTATCTCTAGGAGAAAGGCAGCTTGCACAGCAACTTCCACTACAGCACAGTTTTGTGTGGAACACTTCAGGTTTTTGGGAGAGGCACAGGACCCTAGGAGACCTAGGGCAGTCTTTCATCGAAGCAGTTCGCTACACGCAGAGCGCCCTATGCAGAAAAGTTGAATCAGGGAAGAGCCAGGGAGGTAGCTAGGTCTCTTTTGACCTGCCAGTACCCACGGACACTTATGCTGCGTGTCAACCTGGTGATGGTGCCTCATGCGACTGGCTTTGTTTTCCCACCTTGAAAGCTCTTCTTCTGCGCCTTGAAGCTCCCTTAAAAACACTGTGGTTGTCAGGCTTATACTCACGGCAGGCATGGCTGTGAGAGGGAAAAAGAGGTTACACGAAGAGACAGGGTATTTCAGTTTCTGAGTCAGAGCTCATCCTGCCTTGTTATGTAGCTAAATGGAAACTCAAAGTGAGCCCTAGCTTCGAAGGAGGGCCCTGATATGCCATGCAGCGGGATAGGCGTACAACAGCTTCTATGAAGCCTTAGTCACTCTTCTGCTTTAGCTGAAGGCTAGTAAGCTTTTCTGGACTCCTAGACCCCTCGCGGCAGCACTCGCTTCCCTACAAAGGCACTGAGCACCCCCAGGCTCTCCTGAGTCGAAGATCAACATTCAGACACGTAGACCCTTCGGAGTACCCGTGTCTGTGCCGAGTGAAGGAGAGCATGATGCACACTTCGTCGCGGGACCTAGATTTTCTCAGCTCACCAATAGCCTCAGGAACATGATTCTAGGAGGTGCAGCATGCCATGCAAGTCTGCCTGCTTACAGTAGTCCGAGCTGTACTGAGAAAAACTCTTTGCTTACAATTCCTTCTACCACCTCATAGCTGAAGTCAACCTACCTCTAGGAGAAAGTCGGCTTGTGGTCCAAGTGCAACTAGAGCACACTTTCTGGTATAATGCTACAGGCTTTTGGAAGATGCCCAGGAGCCAGGACACCTAGGGAATTCTTTCATTTAGGCAGTTCGCTACACGCAGAACACCCGGCATAGGAAAGTGGATTCTCCAAGACCCAGGGAGTAGCTAGGTCTCTTTTGACTTGTTAGAAAGCACAGATGCTTCTTCTGCGTGTCAACCTGGAAACGGCGGCCTTAGGAGTCAAGCCTTGTTTTCCCGTCTTGAAAGCTCCATTCAAGCGGCCTTAAAGCTACCTGAGAAACACTGTGGTTGTGGGACTTGTATTCACTCCAGGCATGGCTCTGGAAGAACATGAGTTATCTCGAAAGAAAGCGGGTGCTTCCAGGCTCTGGTTAGGAGCATATCCTGCCCTGCACTAGAGCTAAGGGGAATCTTGACGTGCACTCTACCCTGGCCTACAGCTCTGATTTGCCCTCCAGAAGGGTAGTTGTGCAGCCTTTTCCTTGAGTCCTTAGTCACAGTTCTGCATTAGTTTAAAGGTACTAATCTTCTCAGGACTCCAGTCCCACTCGTGCCAGTACCCGTTTCCGTACAAGAACTCTGAGTACCCCAGGGCTCCCCTGGGCTTGCCGGGCCACACTCACACCCGTAGGCCCTTCACTGTGCCCCTCTGTAGGCCGAGTGAAGCATAACAAACTGCACTCTTTCTTGGGAAAGCTAGATTTCCTCAGCTCACCAGCAGCCTCTGGAACACGGTTCTAGCAAGTCCAGCATACCATGGAAGTCTGCCTCATCGCCCTATTCTGAGCTGTACTGAGCAAAACTCTCTGCTTGGAAGTCCTTCGAGGACCTCATACCTGAAGTCACCGTATCTCAAGGAGAAAGACGGCTTGCATTCCCACTTCCACTAAAGCACAGTTTTCTGTGTAACACTTCAGGCTTTGGGGACATGCACAGGGCTCTTAGGAGACCTAGGGCAGTCTATTGTCTAGGCACGTCGCTACATGTACAACACCCTGTGCAGAAAACTTGATTCTGGGACGAGCCAAGTAGCTAGCTAGGTCTCTTTTGTCCTCTTAGAAACCACAGATACTTACGCTGCGTGTCAATCTGGAAACAGGACCTGATGGGACTAGCCTTGTTTCCCATCATGAAAGCTCCTTTTATGCGCCTTGAAGCTAAGTGAAAAACACTGTTGGTGTCGGGCTTATACACACGACAGGCATGGCTGTGAGAGGGAAAAAGAGGTGTCACGAAGAAACATGGTATTCCAGTTTCTGAGTCAGAGCTGATCCTGTCCTGTTCTATAGCTAAAGGGAAACTCAAAGTGAGGCCTAACTTCGAAGGAGGGCCCTGATATGCCTTACAGCGGGTTAGGCGTGCAACAGCTTCCATGAGGCCTTAGTCGCTCTCCTGCTTTAGTTGAACGCTAGTAAGCTTTTCAGGCCGCCTAGATCCCTCGCGGCAGCACTCGTTTCCGTACAAGGATACTGAGTACCCCCAGGCTCCCCTGGGCTTGCTGGGCCGCACTCAGACCCGTAGGCCCATCAGGGTGCCCCTGGGTAGGCCGAGTGAAAGGTAACCCGCTGCACTCTTCCTTGGGCGAGCTAGATATCCCCAGCTCACCAACGGCTTCATGAACACGGTTCTAGCAAGGCCAGCATACCATGGAAGTCGTCCTCGTTGCCCTAGTCTGAGCGGTACTGAGAAAAACTCTCTGCTTACAAGTCCTTCTAGGACCTCATCCCTGAAGTCACCGTATCTCTAGGAGAAAGGCAGCTTGCACAGCAACTTCCACTACAGCACAGTTTTGTGTGGAACACTTCAGGTTTTTGGGAGAGGCACAGGACCCTAGGAGACCTAGGGCAGTCTTTCATCGAAGCAGTTCGCTACACGCAGAGCGCCCTATGCAGAAAAGTTGAATCAGGGAAGAGCCAGGGAGGTAGCTAGGTCTCTTTTGACCTGCCAGTACCCACGGACACTTATGCTGCGTGTCAACCTGGTGATGGTGCCTCATGCGACTGGCTTTGTTTTCCCACCTTGAAAGCTCTTCTTCTGCGCCTTGAAGCTCCCTTAAAAACACTGTGGTTGTCAGGCTTATACTCACGGCAGGCATGGCTGTGAGAGGGAAAAAGAGGTTACACGAAGAGACAGGGTATTTCAGTTTCTGAGTCAGAGCTCATCCTGCCTTGTTATGTAGCTAAATGGAAACTCAAAGTGAGCCCTAGCTTCGAAGGAGGGCCCTGATATGCCATGCAGCGGGATAGGCGTACAACAGCTTCTATGAAGCCTTAGTCACTCTTCTGCTTTAGCTGAACGCTAGTAAGCTTTTCTGGACTCCTAGACCCCTCGCGGCAGCACTCGCTTCCCTACAAAGGCACTGAGCACCCCCAGGCTCTCCTGAGTCGAAGATCAACATTCAGACACGTAGACCCTTCGGAGTACCCGTGTCTGTGCCGAGTGAAGGAGAGCATGATGCACACTTCGTCGCGGGACCTAGATTTTCTCAGCTCACCAATAGCCTCAGGAACATGATTCTAGGAGGTGCAGCATGCCATGCAAGTCTGCCTGCTTACAGTAGTCCGAGCTGTACTGAGAAAAACTCTTTGCTTACAATTCCTTCTACCACCTCATAGCTGAAGTCAACCTACCTCTAGGAGAAAGTCGGCTTGTGGTCCAAGTGCAACTAGAGCACACTTTCTGGTATAATGCTCCAGGCTTTTGGAAGATGCCCAGGAGCCAGGACACCTAGGGAATTCTTTCATTTAGGCAGTTCGCTACACGCAGAACACCCGGCATAGGAAAGTGGATTCTCCAAGACCCAGGGAGTAGCTAGGTCTCTTTTGACTTGTTAGAAAGCACAGATGCTTCTTCTGCGTGTCAACCTGGAAACGGCGGCCTTAGGAGTCAAGCCTTGTTTTCCCGTCTTGAAAGCTCCATTCAAGCGGCCTTAAAGCTACCTGAGAAACACTGTGGTTGTGGGACTTGTATTCACTCCAGGCATGGCTCTGGAAGAACATGAGTTATCTCGAAAGAAAGCGGGTGCTTCCAGGCTCTGGTTAGGAGCATATCCTGCCCTGCACTAGAGCTAAGGGGAATCTTGACGTGCACTCTACCCTGGCCTACAGCTCTGATTTGCCCTCCAGAAGGGTAGTTGTGCAGCCTTTTCCTTGAGTCCTTAGTCACAGTTCTGCATTAGTTTAAAGGTACTAATCTTCTCAGGACTCCAGTCCCACTCGTGCCAGTACCCGTTTCCGTACAAGAACTCTGAGTACCCCAGGGCTCCCCTGGGCTTGCCGGGCCACACTCACACCCGTAGGCCCTTCACTGTGCCCCTCTGTAGGCCGAGTGAAGCATAACAAACTGCACTCTTTCTTGGGAAAGCTAGATTTCCTCAGCTCACCAGCAGCCTCTGGAACACGGTTCTAGCAAGTCCAGCATACCATGGAAGTCTGCCTCATCGCCCTATTCTGAGCTGTACTGAGCAAAACTCTCTGCTTTGAAGTCCTTCGAGGACCTCATACCTGAAGTCACCGTATCTCAAGGAGAAAGACGGCTTGCATTCCCACTTCCACTAAAGCACAGTTTTCTGTGTAACACTTCAGGCTTTGGGGACATGCACAGGGCTCTTAGGAGACCTAGGGCAGTCTATTGTCTAGGCACGTCGCTACATGTACAACACCCTGTGCAGAAAACTTGATTCTGGGACGAGCCAAGTAGCTAGCTAGGTCTCTTTTGTCCTCTTAGAAACCACAGATACTTACGCTGCGTGTCAATCTGGAAACAGGACCTGATGGGACTAGCCTTGTTTCCCATCATGAAAGCTCCTTTTATGCGCCTTGAAGCTAAGTGAAAAACACTGTTGGTGTCGGGCTTATACACACGACAGGCATGGCTGTGAGAGGGAAAAAGAGGTGTCACGAAGAAACATGGTATTCCAGTTTCTGAGTCAGAGCTGATCCTGTCCTGTTCTATAGCTAAAGGGAAACTCAAAGTGAGGCCTAACTTCGAAGGAGGGCCCTGATATGCCTTACAGCGGGTTAGGCGTGCAACAGCTTCCATGAGGCCTTAGTCGCTCTCCTGCTTTAGTTGAACGCTAGTAAGCTTTTCAGGCCGCCTAGATCCCTCGCGGCAGCACTCGTTTCCGTACAAGGATACTGAGTACCCCCAGGCTCCCCTGGGCTTGCTGGGCCGCACTCAGACCCGTAGGCCCATCAGGGTGCCCCTGGGTAGGCCGAGTGAAGGGTAACCCGCTGCACTCTTCCTTGGGCGAGCTAGATATCCCCAGCTCACCAACGGCTTCATGAACACGGTTCTAGCAAGGCCAGCATACCATGGAAGTCGTCCTCGTTGCCCTAGTCTGAGCGGTACTGAGAAAAACTCTCTGCTTACAAGTCCTTCTAGGACCTCATCCCTGAAGTCACCGTATCTCTAGGAGAAAGGCAGCTTGCACAGCAACTTCCACTACAGCACAGTTTTGTGTGGAACACTTCAGGTTTTTGGGAGAGGCACAGGACCCTAGGAGACCTAGGGCAGTCTTTCATCGAAGCAGTTCGCTACACGCAGAGCGCCCTATGCAGAAAAGTTGAATCAGGGAAGAGCCAGGGAGGTAGCTAGGTCTCTTTTGACCTGCCAGTACCCACGGACACTTATGCTGCGTGTCAACCTGGTGATGGTGCCTCATGCGACTGGCTTTGTTTTCCCACCTTGAAAGCTCTTCTTCTGCGCCTTGAAGCTCCCTTAAAAACACTGTGGTTGTCAGGCTTATACTCACGGCAGGCATGGCTGTGAGAGGGAAAAAGAGGTTACACGAAGAGACAGGGTATTTCAGTTTCTGAGTCAGAGCTCATCCTGCCTTGTTATGTAGCTAAATGGAAACTCAAAGTGAGCCCTAGCTTCGAAGGAGGGCCCTGATATGCCATGCAGCGGGATAGGCGTACAACAGCTTCTATGAAGCCTTAGTCACTCTTCTGCTTTAGCTGAAGGCTAGTAAGCTTTTCTGGACTCCTAGACCCCTCGCGGCAGCACTCGCTTCCCTACAAAGGCACTGAGCACCCCCAGGCTCTCCTGAGTCGAAGATCAACATTCAGACACGTAGACCCTTCGGAGTACCCGTGTCTGTGCCGAGTGAAGGAGAGCATGATGCACACTTCGTCGCGGGACCTAGATTTTCTCAGCTCACCAATAGCCTCAGGAACATGATTCTAGGAGGTGCAGCATGCCATGCAAGTCTGCCTGCTTACAGTAGTCCGAGCTGTACTGAGAAAAACTCTTTGCTTACAATTCCTTCTACCACCTCATAGCTGAAGTCAACCTACCTCTAGGAGAAAGTCGGCTTGTGGTCCAAGTGCAACTAGAGCACACTTTCTGGTATAATGCTACAGGCTTTTGGAAGATGCCCAGGAGCCAGGACACCTAGGGAATTCTTTCATTTAGGCAGTTCGCTACACGCAGAACACCCGGCATAGGAAAGTGGATTCTCCAAGACCCAGGGAGTAGCTAGGTCTCTTTTGACTTGTTAGAAAGCACAGATGCTTCTTCTGCGTGTCAACCTGGAAACGGCGGCCTTAGGAGTCAAGCCTTGTTTTCCCGTCTTGAAAGCTCCATTCAAGCGGCCTTAAAGCTACCTGAGAAACACTGTGGTTGTGGGACTTGTATTCACTCCAGGCATGGCTCTGGAAGAACATGAGTTATCTCGAAAGAAAGCGGGTGCTTCCAGGCTCTGGTTAGGAGCATATCCTGCCCTGCACTAGAGCTAAGGGGAATCTTGACGTGCACTCTACCCTGGCCTACAGCTCTGATTTGCCCTCCAGAAGGGTAGTTGTGCAGCCTTTTCCTTGAGTCCTTAGTCACAGTTCTGCATTAGTTTAAAGGTACTAATCTTCTCAGGACTCCAGTCCCACTCGTGCCAGTACCCGTTTCCGTACAAGAACTCTGAGTACCCCAGGGCTCCCCTGGGCTTGCCGGGCCACACTCACACCCGTAGGCCCTTCACTGTGCCCCTCTGTAGGCCGAGTGAAGCATAACAAACTGCACTCTTTCTTGGGAAAGCTAGATTTCCTCAGCTCACCAGCAGCCTCTGGAACACGGTTCTAGCAAGTCCAGCATACCATGGAAGTCTGCCTCATCGCCCTATTCTGAGCTGTACTGAGCAAAACTCTCTGCTTTGAAGTCCTTCGAGGACCTCATACCTGAAGTCACCGTATCTCAAGGAGAAAGACGGCTTGCATTCCAACTTCCACTAAAGCACAGTTTTCTGTGTAACACTTCAGGCTTTGGGGACATGCACAGGGCTCTTAGGAGACCTAGGGCAGTCTATTGTCTAGGCACGTCGCTACATGTACAACACCCTGTGCAGAAAACTTGATTCTGGGACGAGCCAAGTAGCTAGCTAGGTCTCTTTTGTCCTCTTAGAAACCACAGATACTTACGCTGCGTGTCAATCTGGAAACAGGACCTGATGGGACTAGCCTTGTTTCCCATCATGAAAGCTCCTTTTATGCGCCTTGAAGCTAAGTGAAAAACACTGTTGGTGTCGGGCTTATACACACGACAGGCATGGCTGTGAGAGGGAAAAAGAGGTGTCACGAAGAAACATGGTATTCCAGTTTCTGAGTCAGAGCTGATCCTGTCCTGTTCTATAGCTAAAGGGAAACTCAAAGTGAGGCCTAACTTCGAAGGAGGGCCCTGATATGCCTTACAGCGGGTTAGGCGTGCAACAGCTTCCATGAGGCCTTAGTCGCTCTCCTGCTTTAGTTGAACGCTAGTAAGCTTTTCAGGCCGCCTAGATCCCTCGCGGCAGCACTCGTTTCCGTACAAGGATACTGAGTACCCCCAGGCTCCCCTGGGCTTGCTGGGCCGCACTCAGACCCGTAGGCCCATCAGGGTGCCCCTGGGTAGGCCGAGTGAAGGGTAACCCGCTGCACTCTTCCTTGGGCGAGCTAGATATCCCCAGCTCACCAACGGCTTCATGAACACGGTTCTAGCAAGGCCAGCATACCATGGAAGTCGTCCTCGTTGCCCTAGTCTGAGCGGTACTGAGAAAAACTCTCTGCTTACAAGTCCTTCTAGGACCTCATCCCTGAAGTCACCGTATCTCTAGGAGAAAGGCAGCTTGCACAGCAACTTCCACTACAGCACAGTTTTGTGTGGAACACTTCAGGTTTTTGGGAGAGGCACAGGACCCTAGGAGACCTAGGGCAGTCTTTCATCGAAGCAGTTCGCTACACGCAGAGCGCCCTATGCAGAAAAGTTGAATCAGGGAAGAGCCAGGGAGGTAGCTAGGTCTCTTTTGACCTGCCAGTACCCACGGACACTTATGCTGCGTGTCAACCTGGTGATGGTGCCTCATGCGACTGGCTTTGTTTTCCCACCTTGAAAGCTCTTCTTCTGCGCCTTGAAGCTCCCTTAAAAACACTGTGGTTGTCAGGCTTATACTCACGGCAGGCATGGCTGTGAGAGGGAAAAAGAGGTTACACGAAGAGACAGGGTATTTCAGTTTCTGAGTCAGAGCTCATCCTGCCTTGTTATGTAGCTAAATGGAAACTCAAAGTGAGCCCTAGCTTCGAAGGAGGGCCCTGATATGCCATGCAGCGGGATAGGCGTACAACAGCTTCTATGAAGCCTTAGTCACTCTTCTGCTTTAGCTGAAGGCTAGTAAGCTTTTCTGGACTCCTAGACCCCTCGCGGCAGCACTCGCTTCCCTACAAAGGCACTGAGCACCCCCAGGCTCTCCTGAGTCGAAGATCAACATTCAGACACGTAGACCCTTCGGAGTACCCGTGTCTGTGCCGAGTGAAGGAGAGCATGATGCACACTTCGTCGCGGGACCTAGATTTTCTCAGCTCACCAATAGCCTCAGGAACATGATTCTAGGAGGTGCAGCATGCCATGCAAGTCTGCCTGCTTACAGTAGTCCGAGCTGTACTGAGAAAAACTCTTTGCTTACAATTCCTTCTACCACCTCATAGCTGAAGTCAACCTACCTCTAGGAGAAAGTCGGCTTGTGGTCCAAGTGCAACTAGAGCACACTTTCTGGTATAATGCTACAGGCTTTTGGAAGATGCCCAGGAGCCAGGACACCTAGGGAATTCTTTCATTTAGGCAGTTCGCTACACGCAGAACACCCGGCATAGGAAAGTGGATTCTCCAAGACCCAGGGAGTAGCTAGGTCTCTTTTGACTTGTTAGAAAGCACAGATGCTTCTTCTGCGTGTCAACCTGGAAACGGCGGCCTTAGGAGTCAAGCCTTGTTTTCCCGTCTTGAAAGCTCCATTCAAGCGGCCTTAAAGCTACCTGAGAAACACTGTGGTTGTGGGACTTGTATTCACTCCAGGCATGGCTCTGGAAGAACATGAGTTATCTCGAAAGAAAGCGGGTGCTTCCAGGCTCTGGTTAGGAGCATATCCTGCCCTGCACTAGAGCTAAGGGGAATCTTGACGTGCACTCTACCCTGGCCTACAGCTCTGATTTGCCCTCCAGAAGGGTAGTTGTGCAGCCTTTTCCTTGAGTCCTTAGTCACAGTTCTGCATTAGTTTAAAGGTACTAATCTTCTCAGGACTCCAGTCCCACTCGTGCCAGTACCCGTTTCCGTACAAGAACTCTGAGTACCCCAGGGCTCCCCTGGGCTTGCCGGGCCACACTCACACCCGTAGGCCCTTCACTGTGCCCCTCTGTAGGCCGAGTGAAGCATAACAAACTGCACTCTTTCTTGGGAAAGCTAGATTTCCTCAGCTCACCAGCAGCCTCTGGAACACGGTTCTAGCAAGTCCAGCATACCATGGAAGTCTGCCTCATCGCCCTATTCTGAGCTGTACTGAGCAAAACTCTCTGCTTGGAAGTCCTTCGAGGACCTCATACCTGAAGTCACCGTATCTCAAGGAGAAAGACGGCTTGCATTCCCACTTCCACTAAAGCACAGTTTTCTGTGTAACACTTCAGGCTTTGGGGACATGCACAGGGCTCTTAGGAGACCTAGGGCAGTCTATTGTCTAGGCACGTCGCTACATGTACAACACCCTGTGCAGAAAACTTGATTCTGGGACGAGCCAAGTAGCTAGCTAGGTCTCTTTTGTCCTCTTAGAAACCACAGATACTTACGCTGCGTGTCAATCTGGAAACAGGACCTGATGGGACTAGCCTTGTTTCCCATCATGAAAGCTCCTTTTATGCGCCTTGAAGCTAAGTGAAAAACACTGTTGGTGTCGGGCTTATACACACGACAGGCATGGCTGTGAGAGGGAAAAAGAGGTGTCACGAAGAAACATGGTATTCCAGTTTCTGAGTCAGAGCTGATCCTGTCCTGTTCTATAGCTAAAGGGAAACTCAAAGTGAGGCCTAACTTCGAAGGAGGGCCCTGATATGCCTTACAGCGGGTTAGGCGTGCAACAGCTTCCATGAGGCCTTAGTCGCTCTCCTGCTTTAGTTGAACGCTAGTAAGCTTTTCAGGCCGCCTAGATCCCTCGCGGCAGCACTCGTTTCCGTACAAGGATACTGAGTACCCCCAGGCTCCCCTGGGCTTGCTGGGCCGCACTCAGACCCGTAGGCCCATCAGGGTGCCCCTGGGTAGGCCGAGTGAAGGGTAACCCGCTGCACTCTTCCTTGGGCGAGCTAGATATCCCCAGCTCACCAACGGCTTCATGAACACGGTTCTAGCAAGGCCAGCATACCATGGAAGTCGTCCTCGTTGCCCTAGTCTGAGCGGTACTGAGAAAAACTCTCTGCTTACAAGTCCTTCTAGGACCTCATCCCTGAAGTCACCGTATCTCTAGGAGAAAGGCAGCTTGCACAGCAACTTCCACTACAGCACAGTTTTGTGTGGAACACTTCAGGTTTTTGGGAGAGGCACAGGACCCTAGGAGACCTAGGGCAGTCTTTCATCGAAGCAGTTCGCTACACGCAGAGCGCCCTATGCAGAAAAGTTGAATCAGGGAAGAGCCAGGGAGGTAGCTAGGTCTCTTTTGACCTGCCAGTACCCACGGACACTTATGCTGCGTGTCAACCTGGTGATGGTGCCTCATGCGACTGGCTTTGTTTTCCCACCTTGAAAGCTCTTCTTCTGCGCCTTGAAGCTCCCTTAAAAACACTGTGGTTGTCAGGCTTATACTCACGGCAGGCATGGCTGTGAGAGGGAAAAAGAGGTTACACGAAGAGACAGGGTATTTCAGTTTCTGAGTCAGAGCTCATCCTGCCTTGTTATGTAGCTAAATGGAAACTCAAAGTGAGCCCTAGCTTCGAAGGAGGGCCCTGATATGCCATGCAGCGGGATAGGCGTACAACAGCTTCTATGAAGCCTTAGTCACTCTTCTGCTTTAGCTGAAGGCTAGTAAGCTTTTCTGGACTCCTAGACCCCTCGCGGCAGCACTCGCTTCCCTACAAAGGCACTGAGCACCCCCAGGCTCTCCTGAGTCGAAGATCAACATTCAGACACGTAGACCCTTCGGAGTACCCGTGTCTGTGCCGAGTGAAGGAGAGCATGATGCACACTTCGTCGCGGGACCTAGATTTTCTCAGCTCACCAATAGCCTCAGGAACATGATTCTAGGAGGTGCAGCATGCCATGCAAGTCTGCCTGCTTACAGTAGTCCGAGCTGTACTGAGAAAAACTCTTTGCTTACAATTCCTTCTACCACCTCATAGCTGAAGTCAACCTACCTCTAGGAGAAAGTCGGCTTGTGGTCCAAGTGCAACTAGAGCACACTTTCTGGTATAATGCTACAGGCTTTTGGAAGATGCCCAGGAGCCAGGACACCTAGGGAATTCTTTCATTTAGGCAGTTCGCTACACGCAGAACACCCGGCATAGGAAAGTGGATTCTCCAAGACCCAGGGAGTAGCTAGGTCTCTTTTGACTTGTTAGAAAGCACAGATGCTTCTTCTGCGTGTCAACCTGGAAACGGCGGCCTTAGGAGTCAAGCCTTGTTTTCCCGTCTTGAAAGCTCCATTCAAGCGGCCTTAAAGCTACCTGAGAAACACTGTGGTTGTGGGACTTGTATTCACTCCAGGCATGGCTCTGGAAGAACATGAGTTATCTCGAAAGAAAGCGGGTGCTTCCAGGCTCTGGTTAGGAGCATATCCTGCCCTGCACTAGAGCTAAGGGGAATCTTGACGTGCACTCTACCCTGGCCTACAGCTCTGATTTGCCCTCCAGAAGGGTAGTTGTGCAGCCTTTTCCTTGAGTCCTTAGTCACAGTTCTGCATTAGTTTAAAGGTACTAATCTTCTCAGGACTCCAGTCCCACTCGTGCCAGTACCCGTTTCCGTACAAGAACTCTGAGTACCCCAGGGCTCCCCTGGGCTTGCCGGGCCACACTCACACCCGTAGGCCCTTCACTGTGCCCCTCTGTAGGCCGAGTGAAGCATAACAAACTGCACTCTTTCTTGGGAAAGCTAGATTTCCTCAGCTCACCAGCAGCCTCTGGAACACGGTTCTAGCAAGTCCAGCATACCATGGAAGTCTGCCTCATCGCCCTATTCTGAGCTGTACTGAGCAAAACTCTCTGCTTTGAAGTCCTTCGAGGACCTCATACCTGAAGTCACCGTATCTCAAGGAGAAAGACGGCTTGCATTCCCACTTCCACTAAAGCACAGTTTTCTGTGTAACACTTCAGGCTTTGGGGACATGCACAGGGCTCTTAGGAGACCTAGGGCAGTCTATTGTCTAGGCACGTCGCTACATGTACAACACCCTGTGCAGAAAACTTGATTCTGGGACGAGCCAAGTAGCTAGCTAGGTCTCTTTTGTCCTCTTAGAAACCACAGATACTTACGCTGCGTGTCAATCTGGAAACAGGACCTGATGGGACTAGCCTTGTTTCCCATCATGAAAGCTCCTTTTATGCGCCTTGAAGCTAAGTGAAAAACACTGTTGGTGTCGGGCTTATACACACGACAGGCATGGCTGTGAGAGGGAAAAAGAGGTGTCACGAAGAAACATGGTATTCCAGTTTCTGAGTCAGAGCTGATCCTGTCCTGTTCTATAGCTAAAGGGAAACTCAAAGTGAGGCCTAACTTCGAAGGAGGGCCCTGATATGCCTTACAGCGGGTTAGGCGTGCAACAGCTTCCATGAGGCCTTAGTCGCTCTCCTGCTTTAGTTGAACGCTAGTAAGCTTTTCAGGCCGCCTAGATCCCTCGCGGCAGCACTCGTTTCCGTACAAGGATACTGAGTACCCCCAGGCTCCCCTGGGCTTGCTGGGCCGCACTCAGACCCGTAGGCCCATCAGGGTGCCCCTGGGTAGGCCGAGTGAAGGGTAACCCGCTGCACTCTTCCTTGGGCGAGCTAGATATCCCCAGCTCACCAACGGCTTCATGAACACGGTTCTAGCAAGGCCAGCATACCATGGAAGTCGTCCTCGTTGCCCTAGTCTGAGCGGTACTGAGAAAAACTCTCTGCTTACAAGTCCTTCTAGGACCTCATCCCTGAAGTCACCGTATCTCTAGGAGAAAGGCAGCTTGCACAGCAACTTCCACTACAGCACAGTTTTGTGTGGAACACTTCAGGTTTTTGGGAGAGGCACAGGACCCTAGGAGACCTAGGGCAGTCTTTCATCGAAGCAGTTCGCTACACGCAGAGCGCCCTATGCAGAAAAGTTGAATCAGGGAAGAGCCAGGGAGGTAGCTAGGTCTCTTTTGACCTGCCAGTACCCACGGACACTTATGCTGCGTGTCAACCTGGTGATGGTGCCTCATGCGACTGGCTTTGTTTTCCCACCTTGAAAGCTCTTCTTCTGCGCCTTGAAGCTCCCTTAAAAACACTGTGGTTGTCAGGCTTATACTCACGGCAGGCATGGCTGTGAGAGGGAAAAAGAGGTTACACGAAGAGACAGGGTATTTCAGTTTCTGAGTCAGAGCTCATCCTGCCTTGTTATGTAGCTAAATGGAAACTCAAAGTGAGCCCTAGCTTCGAAGGAGGGCCCTGATATGCCATGCAGCGGGATAGGCGTACAACAGCTTCTATGAAGCCTTAGTCACTCTTCTGCTTTAGCTGAAGGCTAGTAAGCTTTTCTGGACTCCTAGACCCCTCGCGGCAGCACTCGCTTCCCTACAAAGGCACTGAGCACCCCCAGGCTCTCCTGAGTCGAAGATCAACATTCAGACACGTAGACCCTTCGGAGTACCCGTGTCTGTGCCGAGTGAAGGAGAGCATGATGCACACTTCGTCGCGGGACCTAGATTTTCTCAGCTCACCAATAGCCTCAGGAACATGATTCTAGGAGGTGCAGCATGCCATGCAAGTCTGCCTGCTTACAGTAGTCCGAGCTGTACTGAGAAAAACTCTTTGCTTACAATTCCTTCTACCACCTCATAGCTGAAGTCAACCTACCTCTAGGAGAAAGTCGGCTTGTGGTCCAAGTGCAACTAGAGCACACTTTCTGGTATAATGCTACAGGCTTTTGGAAGATGCCCAGGAGCCAGGACACCTAGGGAATTCTTTCATTTAGGCAGTTCGCTACACGCAGAACACCCGGCATAGGAAAGTGGATTCTCCAAGACCCAGGGAGTAGCTAGGTCTCTTTTGACTTGTTAGAAAGCACAGATGCTTCTTCTGCGTGTCAACCTGGAAACGGCGGCCTTAGGAGTCAAGCCTTGTTTTCCCGTCTTGAAAGCTCCATTCAAGCGGCCTTAAAGCTACCTGAGAAACACTGTGGTTGTGGGACTTGTATTCACTCCAGGCATGGCTCTGGAAGAACATGAGTTATCTCGAAAGAAAGCGGGTGCTTCCAGGCTCTGGTTAGGAGCATATCCTGCCCTGCACTAGAGCTAAGGGGAATCTTGACGTGCACTCTACCCTGGCCTACAGCTCTGATTTGCCCTCCAGAAGGGTAGTTGTGCAGCCTTTTCCTTGAGTCCTTAGTCACAGTTCTGCATTAGTTTAAAGGTACTAATCTTCTCAGGACTCCAGTCCCACTCGTGCCAGTACCCGTTTCCGTACAAGAACTCTGAGTACCCCAGGGCTCCCCTGGGCTTGCCGGGCCACACTCACACCCGTAGGCCCTTCACTGTGCCCCTCTGTAGGCCGAGTGAAGCATAACAAACTGCACTCTTTCTTGGGAAAGCTAGATTTCCTCAGCTCACCAGCAGCCTCTGGAACACGGTTCTAGCAAGTCCAGCATACCATGGAAGTCTGCCTCATCGCCCTATTCTGAGCTGTACTGAGCAAAACTCTCTGCTTTGAAGTCCTTCGAGGACCTCATACCTGAAGTCACCGTATCTCAAGGAGAAAGACGGCTTGCATTCCAACTTCCACTAAAGCACAGTTTTCTGTGTAACACTTCAGGCTTTGGGGACATGCACAGGGCTCTTAGGAGACCTAGGGCAGTCTATTGTCTAGGCACGTCGCTACATGTACAACACCCTGTGCAGAAAACTTGATTCTGGGACGAGCCAAGTAGCTAGCTAGGTCTCTTTTGTCCTCTTAGAAACCACAGATACTTATGCTGCGTGTCAATCTGGAAACAGGACCTGATGGGACTAGCCTTGTTTCCCATCATGAAAGCTCCTTTTATGCGCCTTGAAGCTAAGTGAAAAACACTGTTGGTGTCGGGCTTATACACACGACAGGCATGGCTGTGAGAGGGAAAAAGAGGTGTCACGAAGAAACATGGTATTCCAGTTTCTGAGTCAGAGCTGATCCTGTCCTGTTCTATAGCTAAAGGGAAACTCAAAGTGAGGCCTAACTTCGAAGGAGGGCCCTGATATGCCTTACAGCGGGTTAGGCGTGCAACAGCTTCCATGAGGCCTTAGTCGCTCTCCTGCTTTAGTTGAACGCTAGTAAGCTTTTCAGGCCGCCTAGATCCCTCGCGGCAGCACTCGTTTCCGTACAAGGATACTGAGTACCCCCAGGCTCCCCTGGGCTTGCTGGGCCGCACTCAGACCCGTAGGCCCATCAGGGTGCCCCTGGGTAGGCCGAGTGAAGGGTAACCCGCTGCACTCTTCCTTGGGCGAGCTAGATATCCCCAGCTCACCAACGGCTTCATGAACACGGTTCTAGCAAGGCCAGCATACCATGGAAGTCGTCCTCGTTGCCCTAGTCTGAGCGGTACTGAGAAAAACTCTCTGCTTACAAGTCCTTCTAGGACCTCATCCCTGAAGTCACCGTATCTCTAGGAGAAAGGCAGCTTGCACAGCAACTTCCACTACAGCACAGTTTTGTGTGGAACACTTCAGGTTTTTGGGAGAGGCACAGGACCCTAGGAGACCTAGGGCAGTCTTTCATCGAAGCAGTTCGCTACACGCAGAGCGCCCTATGCAGAAAAGTTGAATCAGGGAAGAGCCAGGGAGGTAGCTAGGTCTCTTTTGACCTGCCAGTACCCACGGACACTTATGCTGCGTGTCAACCTGGTGATGGTGCCTCATGCGACTGGCTTTGTTTTCCCACCTTGAAAGCTCTTCTTCTGCGCCTTGAAGCTCCCTTAAAAACACTGTGGTTGTCAGGCTTATACTCACGGCAGGCATGGCTGTGAGAGGGAAAAAGAGGTTACACGAAGAGACAGGGTATTTCAGTTTCTGAGTCAGAGCTCATCCTGCCTTGTTATGTAGCTAAATGGAAACTCAAAGTGAGCCCTAGCTTCGAAGGAGGGCCCTGATATGCCATGCAGCGGGATAGGCGTACAACAGCTTCTATGAAGCCTTAGTCACTCTTCTGCTTTAGCTGAAGGCTAGTAAGCTTTTCTGGACTCCTAGACCCCTCGCGGCAGCACTCGCTTCCCTACAAAGGCACTGAGCACCCCCAGGCTCTCCTGAGTCGAAGATCAACATTCAGACACGTAGACCCTTCGGAGTACCCGTGTCTGTGCCGAGTGAAGGAGAGCATGATGCACACTTCGTCGCGGGACCTAGATTTTCTCAGCTCACCAATAGCCTCAGGAACATGATTCTAGGAGGTGCAGCATGCCATGCAAGTCTGCCTGCTTACAGTAGTCCGAGCTGTACTGAGAAAAACTCTTTGCTTACAATTCCTTCTACCACCTCATAGCTGAAGTCAACCTACCTCTAGGAGAAAGTCGGCTTGTGGTCCAAGTGCAACTAGAGCACACTTTCTGGTATAATGCTACAGGCTTTTGGAAGATGCCCAGGAGCCAGGACACCTAGGGAATTCTTTCATTTAGGCAGTTCGCTACACGCAGAACACCCGGCATAGGAAAGTGGATTCTCCAAGACCCAGGGAGTAGCTAGGTCTCTTTTGACTTGTTAGAAAGCACAGATGCTTCTTCTGCGTGTCAACCTGGAAACGGCGGCCTTAGGAGTCAAGCCTTGTTTTCCCGTCTTGAAAGCTCCATTCAAGCGGCCTTAAAGCTACCTGAGAAACACTGTGGTTGTGGGACTTGTATTCACTCCAGGCATGGCTCTGGAAGAACATGAGTTATCTCGAAAGAAAGCGGGTGCTTCCAGGCTCTGGTTAGGAGCATATCCTGCCCTGCACTAGAGCTAAGGGGAATCTTGACGTGCACTCTACCCTGGCCTACAGCTCTGATTTGCCCTCCAGAAGGGTAGTTGTGCAGCCTTTTCCTTGAGTCCTTAGTCACAGTTCTGCATTAGTTTAAAGGTACTAATCTTCTCAGGACTCCAGTCCCACTCGTGCCAGTACCCGTTTCCGTACAAGAACTCTGAGTACCCCAGGGCTCCCCTGGGCTTGCCGGGCCACACTCACACCCGTAGGCCCTTCACTGTGCCCCTCTGTAGGCCGAGTGAAGCATAACAAACTGCACTCTTTCTTGGGAAAGCTAGATTTCCTCAGCTCACCAGCAGCCTCTGGAACACGGTTCTAGCAAGTCCAGCATACCATGGAAGTCTGCCTCATCGCCCTATTCTGAGCTGTACTGAGCAAAACTCTCTGCTTTGAAGTCCTTCGAGGACCTCATACCTGAAGTCACCGTATCTCAAGGAGAAAGACGGCTTGCATTCCCACTTCCACTAAAGCACAGTTTTCTGTGTAACACTTCAGGCTTTGGGGACATGCACAGGGCTCTTAGGAGACCTAGGGCAGTCTATTGTCTAGGCACGTCGCTACATGTACAACACCCTGTGCAGAAAACTTGATTCTGGGACGAGCCAAGTAGCTAGCTAGGTCTCTTTTGTCCTCTTAGAAACCACAGATACTTACGCTGCGTGTCAATCTGGAAACAGGACCTGATGGGACTAGCCTTGTTTCCCATCATGAAAGCTCCTTTTATGCGCCTTGAAGCTAAGTGAAAAACACTGTTGGTGTCGGGCTTATACACACGACAGGCATGGCTGTGAGAGGGAAAAAGAGGTGTCACGAAGAAACATGGTATTCCAGTTTCTGAGTCAGAGCTGATCCTGTCCTGTTCTATAGCTAAAGGGAAACTCAAAGTGAGGCCTAACTTCGAAGGAGGGCCCTGATATGCCTTACAGCGGGGTAGGCGTGCAACAGCTTCCATGAGGCCTTAGTCGCTCTCCTGCTTTAGTTGAACGCTAGTAAGCTTTTCAGGCCGCCTAGATCCCTCGCGGCAGCACTCGTTTCCGTACAAGGATACTGAGTACCCCCAGGCTCCCCTGGGCTTGCTGGGCCGCACTCAGACCCGTAGGCCCATCAGGGTGCCCCTGGGTAGGCCGAGTGAAGGGTAACCCGCTGCACTCTTCCTTGGGCGAGCTAGATATCCCCAGCTCACCAACGGCTTCATGAACACGGTTCTAGCAAGGCCAGCATACCATGGAAGTCGTCCTCGTTGCCCTAGTCTGAGCGGTACTGAGAAAAACTCTCTGCTTACAAGTCCTTCTAGGACCTCATCCCTGAAGTCACCGTATCTCTAGGAGAAAGGCAGCTTGCACAGCAACTTCCACTACAGCACAGTTTTGTGTGGAACACTTCAGGTTTTTGGGAGAGGCACAGGACCCTAGGAGACCTAGGGCAGTCTTTCATCGAAGCAGTTCGCTACACGCAGAGCGCCCTATGCAGAAAAGTTGAATCAGGGAAGAGCCAGGGAGGTAGCTAGGTCTCTTTTGACCTGCCAGTACCCACGGACACTTATGCTGCGTGTCAACCTGGTGATGGTGCCTCATGCGACTGGCTTTGTTTTCCCACCTTGAAAGCTCTTCTTCTGCGCCTTGAAGCTCCCTTAAAAACACTGTGGTTGTCAGGCTTATACTCACGGCAGGCATGGCTGTGAGAGGGAAAAAGAGGTTACACGAAGAGACAGGGTATTTCAGTTTCTGAGTCAGAGCTCATCCTGCCTTGTTATGTAGCTAAATGGAAACTCAAAGTGAGCCCTAGCTTCGAAGGAGGGCCCTGATATGCCATGCAGCGGGATAGGCGTACAACAGCTTCTATGAAGCCTTAGTCACTCTTCTGCTTTAGCTGAAGGCTAGTAAGCTTTTCTGGACTCCTAGACCCCTCGCGGCAGCACTCGCTTCCCTACAAAGGCACTGAGCACCCCCAGGCTCTCCTGAGTCGAAGATCAACATTCAGACACGTAGACCCTTCGGAGTACCCGTGTCTGTGCCGAGTGAAGGAGAGCATGATGCACACTTCGTCGCGGGACCTAGATTTTCTCAGCTCACCAATAGCCTCAGGAACATGATTCTAGGAGGTGCAGCATGCCATGCAAGTCTGCCTGCTTACAGTAGTCCGAGCTGTACTGAGAAAAACTCTTTGCTTACAATTCCTTCTACCACCTCATAGCTGAAGTCAACCTACCTCTAGGAGAAAGTCGGCTTGTGGTCCAAGTGCAACTAGAGCACACTTTCTGGTATAATGCTCCAGGCTTTTGGAAGATGCCCAGGAGCCAGGACACCTAGGGAATTCTTTCATTTAGGCAGTTCGCTACACGCAGAACACCCGGCATAGGAAAGTGGATTCTCCAAGACCCAGGGAGTAGCTAGGTCTCTTTTGACTTGTTAGAAAGCACAGATGCTTCTTCTGCGTGTCAACCTGGAAATGGCGGCCTTAGGAGTCAAGCCTTGTTTTCCCGTCTTGAAAGCTCCATTCAAGCGGCCTTAAAGCTACCTGAGAAACACTGTGGTTGTGGGACTTGTATTCACTCCAGGCATGGCTCTGGAAGAACATGAGTTATCTCGAAAGAAAGCGGGTGCTTCCAGGCTCTGGTTAGGAGCATATCCTGCCCTGCACTAGAGCTAAGGGGAATCTTGACGTGCACTCTACCCTGGCCTACAGCTCTGATTTGCCCTCCAGAAGGGTAGTTGTGCAGCCTTTTCCTTGAGTCCTTAGTCACAGTTCTGCATTAGTTTAAAGGTACTAATCTTCTCAGGACTCCAGTCCCACTCGTGCCAGTACCCGTTTCCGTACAAGAACTCTGAGTACCCCAGGGCTCCCCTGGGCTTGCCGGGCCACACTCACACCCGTAGGCCCTTCACTGTGCCCCTCTGTAGGCCGAGTGAAGCATAACAAACTGCACTCTTTCTTGGGAAAGCTAGATTTCCTCAGCTCACCAGCAGCCTCTGGAACACGGTTCTAGCAAGTCCAGCATACCATGGAAGTCTGCCTCATCGCCCTATTCTGAGCTGTACTGAGCAAAACTCTCTGCTTTGAAGTCCTTCGAGGACCTCATACCTGAAGTCACCGTATCTCAAGGAGAAAGACGGCTTGCATTCCAACTTCCACTAAAGCACAGTTTTCTGTGTAACACTTCAGGCTTTGGGGACATGCACAGGGCTCTTAGGAGACCTAGGGCAGTCTATTGTCTAGGCACGTCGCTACATGTACAACACCCTGTGCAGAAAACTTGATTCTGGGACGAGCCAAGTAGCTAGCTAGGTCTCTTTTGTCCTCTTAGAAACCACAGATACTTACGCTGCGTGTCAATCTGGAAACAGGACCTGATGGGACTAGCCTTGTTTCCCATCATGAAAGCTCCTTTTATGCGCCTTGAAGCTAAGTGAAAAACACTGTTGGTGTCGGGCTTATACACACGACAGGCATGGCTGTGAGAGGGAAAAAGAGGTGTCACGAAGAAACATGGTATTCCAGTTTCTGAGTCAGAGCTGATCCTGTCCTGTTCTATAGCTAAAGGGAAACTCAAAGTGAGGCCTAACTTCGAAGGAGGGCCCTGATATGCCTTACAGCGGGGTAGGCGTGCAACAGCTTCCATGAGGCCTTAGTCGCTCTCCTGCTTTAGTTGAACGCTAGTAAGCTTTTCAGGCCGCCTAGATCCCTCGCGGCAGCACTCGTTTCCATACAAGGATACTGAGTACCCCCAGGCTCCCCTGGGCTTGCTGGGCCACACTCAGACCCGTAGGCCCATCAGGGTGCCCCTGGGTAGGCCGAGTGAAGGGTAACCCGCTGCACTCTTCCTTGGGCGAGCTAGATATCCCCAGCTCACCAACGGCTTCATGAACACGGTTCTAGCAAGGCCAGCATACCATGGAAGTCGTCCTCGTTGCCCTAGTCTGAGCGGTACTGAGAAAAACTCTCTGCTTACAAGTCCTTCTAGGACCTCATCCCTGAAGTCACCGTATCTCTAGGAGAAAGGCAGCTTGCACAGCAACTTCCACTACAGCACAGTTTTGTGTGGAACACTTCAGGTTTTTGGGAGAGGCACAGGACCCTAGGAGACCTAGGGCAGTCTTTCATCGAAGCAGTTCGCTACACGCAGAGCGCCCTATGCAGAAAAGTTGAATCAGGGAAGAGCCAGGGAGGTAGCTAGGTCTCTTTTGACCTGCCAGTACCCACGGACACTTATGCTGCGTGTCAACCTGGTGATGGTGCCTCATGCGACTGGCTTTGTTTTCCCACCTTGAAAGCTCTTCTTCTGCGCCTTGAAGCTCCCTTAAAAACACTGTGGTTGTCAGGCTTATACTCACGGCAGGCATGGCTGTGAGAGGGAAAAAGAGGTTACACGAAGAGACAGGGTATTTCAGTTTCTGAGTCAGAGCTCATCCTGCCTTGTTATGTAGCTAAATGGAAACTCAAAGTGAGCCCTAGCTTCGAAGGAGGGCCCTGATATGCCATGCAGCGGGATAGGCGTACAACAGCTTCTATGAAGCCTTAGTCACTCTTCTGCTTTAGCTGAAGGCTAGTAAGCTTTTCTGGACTCCTAGACCCCTCGCGGCAGCACTCGCTTCCCTACAAAGGCACTGAGCACCCCCAGGCTCTCCTGAGTCGAAGATCAACATTCAGACACGTAGACCCTTCGGAGTACCCGTGTCTGTGCCGAGTGAAGGAGAGCATGATGCACACTTCGTCGCGGGACCTAGATTTTCTCAGCTCACCAATAGCCTCAGGAACATGATTCTAGGAGGTGCAGCATGCCATGCAAGTCTGCCTGCTTACAGTAGTCCGAGCTGTACTGAGAAAAACTCTTTGCTTACAATTCCTTCTACCACCTCATAGCTGAAGTCAACCTACCTCTAGGAGAAAGTCGGCTTGTGGTCCAAGTGCAACTAGAGCACACTTTCTGGTATAATGCTCCAGGCTTTTGGAAGATGCCCAGGAGCCAGGACACCTAGGGAATTCTTTCATTTAGGCAGTTCGCTACACGCAGAACACCCGGCATAGGAAAGTGGATTCTCCAAGACCCAGGGAGTAGCTAGGTCTCTTTTGACTTGTTAGAAAGCACAGATGCTTCTTCTGCGTGTCAACCTGGAAATGGCGGCCTTAGGAGTCAAGCCTTGTTTTCCCGTCTTGAAAGCTCCATTCAAGCGGCCTTAAAGCTACCTGAGAAACACTGTGGTTGTGGGACTTGTATTCACTCCAGGCATGGCTCTGGAAGAACATGAGTTATCTCGAAAGAAAGCGGGTGCTTCCAGGCTCTGGTTAGGAGCATATCCTGCCCTGCACTAGAGCTAAGGGGAATCTTGACGTGCACTCTACCCTGGCCTACAGCTCTGATTTGCCATCCAGAAGGGTAGTTGTGCAGCCTTTTCCTTGAGTCCTTAGTCACAGTTCTGCATTAGTTTAAAGGTACTAATCTTCTCAGGACTCCAGTCCCACTCGTGCCAGTACCCGTTTCCGTACAAGAACTCTGAGTACCCCAGGGCTCCCCTGGGCTTGCCGGGCCACACTCACACCCGTAGGCCCTTCACTGTGCCCCTCTGTAGGCCGAGTGAAGCATAACAAACTGCACTCTTTCTTGGGAAAGCTAGATTTCCTCAGCTCACCAGCAGCCTCTGGAACACGGTTCTAGCAAGTCCAGCATACCATGGAAGTCTGCCTCATCGCCCTATTCTGAGCTGTACTGAGCAAAACTCTCTGCTTTGAAGTCCTTCGAGGACCTCATACCTGAAGTCACCGTATCTCAAGGAGAAAGACGGCTTGCATTCCAACTTCCACTAAAGCACAGTTTTCTGTGTAACACTTCAGGCTTTGGGGACATGCACAGGGCTCTTAGGAGACCTAGGGCAGTCTATTGTCTAGGCACGTCGCTACATGTACAACACCCTGTGCAGAAAACTTGATTCTGGGAAGAGCCAAGTAGCTAGCTAGGTCTCTTTTGTCCTCTTAGAAACCACAGATACTTACGCTGCGTGTCAATCTGGAAACAGGACCTGATGGGACTAGCCTTGTTTCCCATCATGAAAGCTCCTTTTATGCGCCTTGAAGCTAAGTGAAAAACACTGTTGGTGTCGGGCTTATACACACGACAGGCATGGCTGTGAGAGGGAAAAAGAGGTGTCACGAAGAAACATGGTATTCCAGTTTCTGAGTCAGAGCTGATCCTGTCCTGTTCTATAGCTAAAGGGAAACTCAAAGTGAGGCCTAACTTCGAAGGAGGGCCCTGATATGCCTTACAGCGGGTTAGGCGTGCAACAGCTTCCATGAGGCCTTAGTCGCTCTCCTGCTTTAGTTGAACGCTAGTAAGCTTTTCAGGCCGCCTAGATCCCTCGCGGCAGCACTCGTTTCCATACAAGGATACTGAGTACCCCCAGGCTCCCCTGGGCTTGCTGGGCCGCACTCAGACCCGTAGGCCCATCAGGGTGCCCCTGGGTAGGCCGAGTGAAGGGTAACCCGCTGCACTCTTCCTTGGGCGAGCTAGATATCCCCAGCTCACCAACGGCTTCATGAACACGGTTCTAGCAAGGCCAGCATACCATGGAAGTCGTCCTCGTTGCCCTAGTCTGAGCGGTACTGAGAAAAACTCTCTGCTTACAAGTCCTTCTAGGACCTCATCCCTGAAGTCACCGTATCTCTAGGAGAAAGGCAGCTTGCACAGCAACTTCCACTACAGCACAGTTTTGTGTGGAACACTTCAGGTTTTTGGGAGAGGCACAGGACCCTAGGAGACCTAGGGCAGTCTGTCATCGAAGCAGTTCGCTACACGCAGAGGGCCCTATGCAGAAAAGTTGAATCAGGGAAGAGCCAGGGAGGTAGCTAGGTCTCTTTTGACCTGCCAGTACCCACAGACACTTATGCTGCATGTCAATCTGGTGATGGTGCCTGATGCGACTGGCCTTGTTTTCCCACCTTGAAAGCTCTTCTTATGCGCCTTGAAGCTCCCTTAAAAACACTGTGGTTGTCAGGCTTATACTCACGGCAGGCATGGCTGTGAGAGGGAAAAAGAGGTTTCACGACGAGACAGGGTATTTCAGTTTCTAAATCAGTGCTGATCCTGTCCTGTTTTATAGCTAAGGGGAAACTCAAAGTGAGCCCTCGCTTCGAAGGCGGCCCCTGATATGCCTTACAGCGGGGTAGGCGTGCAACAGCTTCCATGAGGCCTGAGTCGCTCTTCTGCTTTAGTTGAACGCCAGTAAGCTTTTCAGGCCTCCTAGATCCCTCGCGGCAGCACTCATTTCCGTACAAGGATACTGAGTACCCCCAGGCTCCCCTGGGCTTGCTGGGCCGCACTCAGACCCGTAGGCCCATCAGGGTGCCCCTGGGTAGGCCGAGTGAAGGGTAACCCGCTGCACTCTTCCTTGGGCGAGCTAGATATCCCCAGCTCACCAACGGCTTCATGAACACGGTTCTAGCAAGGCCAGCATACCATGGAAGTCGTCCTCGTTGCCCTAGTCTGAGCGGTACTGAGAAAAACTCTCTGCTTACAAGTCCTTCTAGGACCTCATCCCTGAAGTCACCGTATCTCTAGGAGAAAGGCAGCTTGCACAGCAACTTCCACTACAGCACAGTTTTGTGTGGAACACTTCAGGTTTTTGGGAGAGGCACAGGACCCTAGGAGACCTAGGGCAGTCTTTCATCTAAGCAGTTCGCTACACGCAGAGCGCCCTATGCAGAAAAGTTGAATCAGGGAAGAGCCAGGGAGGTAGCTAGGTCTCTTTTGACCTGCCAGTACCCACGGACACTTATGCTGCGTGTCAACCTGGTGATGGTGCCTCATGCGACTGGCTTTGTTTTCCCACCTTGAAAGCTCTTCTTCTGCGCCTTGAAGCTCCCTTAAAAACACTGTGGTTGTCAGGCTTATACTCACGGCAGGCATGGCTGTGAGAGGGAAAAAGAGGTTACACGAAGAGACAGGGTATTTCAGTTTCTGAGTCAGAGCTCATCCTGCCTTGTTATGTAGCTAAATGGAAACTCAAAGTGAGCCCTAGCTTCGAAGGAGGGCCCTGATATGCCATGCAGCGGGATAGGCGTACAACAGCTTCTATGAAGCCTTAGTCACTCTTCTGCTTTAGCTGAAGGCTAGTAAGCTTTTCTGGACTCCTAGACCCCTCGCGGCAGCACTCGCTTCCCTACAAAGGCACTGAGCACCCCCAGGCTCTCCTGAGTCGAAGATCAACATTCAGACACGTAGACCCTTCGGAGTACCCGTGTCTGTGCCGAGTGAAGGAGAGCATGATGCACACTTCGTCGCGGGACCTAGATTTTCTCAGCTCACCAATAGCCTCAGGAACATGATTCTAGGAGGTGCAGCATGCCATGCAAGTCTGCCTGCTTACAGTAGTCCGAGCTGTACTGAGAAAAACTCTTTGCTTACAATTCCTTCTACCACCTCATAGCTGAAGTCAACCTACCTCTAGGAGAAAGTCGGCTTGTGGTCCAAGTGCAACTAGAGCACACTTTCTGGTATAATGCTCCAGGCTTTTGGAAGATGCCCAGGAGCCAGGACACCTAGGGAATTCTTTCATTTAGGCAGTTCGCTACACGCAGAACACCCGGCATAGGAAAGTGGATTCTCCAAGACCCAGGGAGTAGCTAGGTCTCTTTTGACTTGTTAGAAAGCACAGATGCTTCTTCTGCGTGTCAACCTGGAAATGGCGGCCTTAGGAGTCAAGCCTTGTTTTCCCGTCTTGAAAGCTCCATTCAAGCGGCCTTAAAGCTACCTGAGAAACACTGTGGTTGTGGGACTTGTATTCACTCCAGGCATGGCTCTGGAAGAACATGAGTTATCTCGAAAGAAAGCGGGTGCTTCCAGGCTCTGGTTAGGAGCATATCCTGCCCTGCACTAGAGCTAAGGGGAATCTTGACGTGCACTCTACCCTGGCCTACAGCTCTGATTTGCCCTCCAGAAGGGTAGTTGTGCAGCCTTTTCCTTGAGTCCTTAGTCACAGTTCTGCATTAGTTTAAAGGTACTAATCTTCTCAGGACTCCAGTCCCACTCGTGCCAGTACCCGTTTCCGTACAAGAACTCTGAGTACCCCAGGGCTCCCCTGGGCTTGCCGGGCCGCACTCACACCCGTAGGCCCTTCACTGTGCCCCTCTGTAGGCCGAGTGAAGCATAACAAACTGCACTCTTTCTTGGGAAAGCTAGATTTCCTCAGCTCACCAGCAGCCTCTGGAACACGGTTCTAGCAAGTCCAGCATACCATGGAAGTCTGCCTCATCGCCCTATTCTGAGCTGTACTGAGCAAAACTCTCTGCTTTGAAGCCCTTCGAGGACCTCATACCTGAAGTCACCGTATCTCAAGGAGAAAGACGGCTTGCATTCCCACTTCCACTAAAGCACAGTTTTCTGTGTAACACTTCAGGCTTTGGGGACATGCACAGGGCTCTTAGGAGACCTAGGGCAGTCTATTGTCTAGGCACGTCGCTACATGTACAACACCCTGTGCAGAAAACTTGATTCTGGGAAGAGCCAAGTAGCTAGCTAGGTCTCTTTTGTCCTCTTAGAAACCACAGATACTTACGCTGCGTGTCAATCTGGAAACAGGACCTGATGGGACTAGCCTTGTTTCCCATCATGAAAGCTCCTTTTATGCGCCTTGAAGCTAAGTGAAAAACACTGTTGGTGTCGGGCTTATACACACGACAGGCATGGCTGTGAGAGGGAAAAAGAGGTGTCACGAAGAAACATGGTATTCCAGTTTCTGAGTCAGAGCTGATCCTGTCCTGTTCCATAGCTAAAGGGAAACTCAAAGTGAGGCCTAACTTCGAAGGAGGGCCCTGATATGCCTTACAGCGGGTTAGGCGTGCAACAGCTTCCATGAGGCCTTAGTCGCTCTCCTGCTTTAGTTGAACGCTAGTAAGCTTTTCAGGCCGCCTAGATCCCTCGCGGCAGCACTCGTTTCCATACAAGGATACTGAGTACCCCCAGGCTCCCCTGGGCTTGCTGGGCCACACTCAGACCCGTAGGCCCATCAGGGTGCCCCTGGGTAGGCCGAGTGAAGGGTAACCCGCTGCACTCTTCCTTGGGCGAGCTAGATATCCCCAGCTCACCAACGGCTTCATGAACACGGTTCTAGCAAGGCCAGCATACCATGGAAGTCGTCCTCGTTGCCCTAGTCTGAGCGGTACTGAGAAAAACTCTCTGCTTACAAGTCCTTCTAGGACCTCATCCCTGAAGTCACCGTATCTCTAGGAGAAAGGCAGCTTGCACAGCAACTTCCACTACAGCACAGTTTTGTGTGGAACACTTCAGGTTTTTGGGAGAGGCACAGGACCCTAGGAGACCTAGGGCAGTCTTTCATCTAAGCAGTTCGCTACACGCAGAGCGCCCTATGCAGAAAAGTTGAATCAGGGAAGAGCCAGGGAGGTAGCTAGGTCTCTTTTGACCTGCCAGTACCCACGGACACTTATGCTGCGTGTCAACCTGGTGATGGTGCCTCATGCGACTGGCTTTGTTTTCCCACCTTGAAAGCTCTTCTTCTGCGCCTTGAAGCTCCCTTAAAAACACTGTGGTTGTCAGGCTTATACTCACGGCAGGCATGGCTGTGAGAGGGAAAAAGAGGTTACACGAAGAGACAGGGTATTTCAGTTTCTGAGTCAGAGCTCATCCTGCCTTGTTATGTAGCTAAATGGAAACTCAAAATGAGCCCTAGCTTCGAAGGAGGGCCCTGATATGCCATGCAGCGGGATAGGCGTACAACAGCTTCTATGAAGCCTTAGTCACTCTTCTGCTTTAGCTGAAGGCTAGTAAGCTTTTCTGGACTCCTAGACCCCTCGCGGCAGCACTCGCTTCCCTACAAAGGCACTGAGCACCCCCAGGCTCTCCTGAGTCGAAGATCAACATTCAGACACGTAGACCCTTCGGAGTACCCGTGTCTGTGCCGAGTGAAGGAGAGCATGATGCACACTTCGTCGCGGGACCTAGATTTTCTCAGCTCACCAATAGCCTCAGGAACATGATTCTAGGAGGTGCAGCATGCCATGCAAGTCTGCCTGCTTACAGTAGTCCGAGCTGTACTGAGAAAAACTCTTTGCTTACAATTCCTTCTACCACCTCATAGCTGAAGTCAACCTACCTCTAGGAGAAAGTCGGCTTGTGGTCCAAGTGCAACTAGAGCACACTTTCTGGTATAATGCTACAGGCTTTTGGAAGATGCCCAGGAGCCAGGACACCTAGGGAATTCTTTCATTTAGGCAGTTCGCTACACGCAGAACACCCGGCATAGGAAAGTGGATTCTCCAAGACCCAGGGAGTAGCTAGGTCTCTTTTGACTTGTTAGAAAGCACAGATGCTTCTTCTGCGTGTCAACCTGGAAATGGCGGCCTTAGGAGTCAAGCCTTGTTTTCCCGTCTTGAAAGCTCCATTCAAGCGGCCTTAAAGCTACCTGAGAAACACTGTGGTTGTGGGACTTGTATTCACTCCAGGCATGGCTCTGGAAGAACATGAGTTATCTCGAAAGAAAGCGGGTGCTTCCAGGCTCTGGTTAGGAGCATATCCTGCCCTGCACTAGAGCTAAGGGGAATCTTGACGTGCACTCTACCCTGGCCTACAGCTCTGATTTGCCCTCCAGAAGGGTAGTTGTGCAGCCTTTTCCTTGAGTCCTTAGTCACAGTTCTGCATTAGTTTAAAGGTACTAATCTTCTCAGGACTCCAGTCCCACTCGTGCCAGTACCCGTTTCCGTACAAGAACTCTGAGTACCCCAGGGCTCCCCTGGGCTTGCCGGGCCACACTCACACCCGTAGGCCCTTCACTGTGCCCCTCTGTAGGCCGAGTGAAGCATAACAAACTGCACTCTTTCTTGGGAAAGCTAGATTTCCTCAGCTCACCAGCAGCCTCTGGAACACGGTTCTAGCAAGTCCAGCATACCATGGAAGTCTGCCTCATCGCCCTATTCTGAGCTGTACTGAGCAAAACTCTCTGCTTTGAAGTCCTTCGAGGACCTCATACCTGAAGTCACCGTATCTCAAGGAGAAAGACGGCTTGCATTCCAACTTCCACTAAAGCACAGTTTTCTGTGTAACACTTCAGGCTTTGGGGACATGCACAGGGCTCTTAGGAGACCTAGGGCAGTCTATTGTCTAGGCACGTCGCTACATGTACAACACCCTGTGCAGAAAACTTGATTCTGGGACGAGCCAAGTAGCTAGCTAGGTCTCTTTTGTCCTCTTAGAAACCACAGATACTTACGCTGCGTGTCAATCTGGAAACAGGACCTGATGGGACTAGCCTTGTTTCCCATCATGAAAGCTCCTTTTATGCGCCTTGAAGCTAAGTGAAAAACACTGTTGGTGTCGGGCTTATACACACGACAGGCATGGCTGTGAGAGGGAAAAAGAGGTGTCACGAAGAAACATGGTATTCCAGTTTCTGAGTCAGAGCTGATCCTGTCCTGTTCTATAGCTAAAGGGAAACTCAAAGTGAGGCCTAACTTCGAAGGAGGGCCCTGATATGCCTTACAGCGGGTTAGGCGTGCAACAGCTTCCATGAGGCCTTAGTCGCTCTCCTGCTTTAGTTGAACGCTAGTAAGCTTTTCAGGCCGCCTAGATCCCTCGCGGCAGCACTCGTTTCCATACAAGGATACTGAGTACCCCCAGGCTCCCCTGGGCTTGCTGGGCCGCACTCAGACCCGTAGGCCCATCAGGGTGCCCCTGGGTAGGCCGAGTGAAGGGTAACCCGCTGCACTCTTCCTTGGGCGAGCTAGATATCCCCAGCTCACCAACGGCTTCATGAACACGGTTCTAGCAAGGCCAGCATACCATGGAAGTCGTCCTCGTTGCCCTAGTCTGAGCGGTACTGAGAAAAACTCTCTGCTTACAAGTCCTTCTAGGACCTCATCCCTGAAGTCACCGTATCTCTAGGAGAAAGGCAGCTTGCACAGCAACTTCCACTACAGCACAGTTTTGTGTGGAACACTTCAGGTTTTTGGGAGAGGCACAGGACCCTAGGAGACCTAGGGCAGTCTGTCATCGAAGCAGTTCGCTACACGCAGAGGGCCCTATGCAGAAAAGTTGAATCAGGGAAGAGCCAGGGAGGTAGCTAGGTCTCTTTTGACCTGCCAGTAACCACAGACACTTATGCTGCATGTCAATCTGGTGATGGTGCCTGATGCGACTGGCCTTGTTTTCCCACCTTGAAAGCTCTTCTTATGCGCCTTGAAGCTCCCTTAAAAACACTGTGGTTGTCAGGCTTATACTCACGGCAGGCATGGCTGTGAGAGGGAAAAAGAGGTTTCACGACGAGACAGGGTATTTCAGTTTCTAAATCAGTGCTGATCCTGTCCTGTTTTATAGCTAAGGGGAAACTCAAAGTGAGCCCTCGCTTCGAAGGCGGCCCCTGATATGCCTTACAGCGGGGTAGGCGTGCAACAGCTTCCATGAGGCCTGAGTCGCTCTTCTGCTTTAGTTGAACGCCAGTAAGCTTTTCAGGCCTCCTAGATCCCTCGCGGCAGCACTCGTTTCCGTACAAGGATACTGAGTACCCCCAGGCTCCCCTGGGCTTGCTGGGCCACACTCAGACCCGTAGGCCCATCAGGGTGCCCCTGGGTAGGCCGAGTGAAGGGTAACCCGCTGCACTCTTCCTTGGGCGAGCTAGATATCCCCAGCTCACCAACGGCTTCATGAACACGGTTCTAGCAAGGCCAGCATACCATGGAAGTCGTCCTCGTTGCCCTAGTCTGAGCGGTACTGAGAAAAACTCTCTGCTTACAAGTCCTTCTAGGACCTCATCCCTGAAGTCACCGTATCTCTAGGAGAAAGGCAGCTTGCACAGCAACTTCCACTACAGCACAGTTTTGTGTGGAACACTTCAGGTTTTTGGGAGAGGCACAGGACCCTAGGAGACCTAGGGCAGTCTTTCATCTAAGCAGTTCGCTACACGCAGAGCGCCCTATGCAGAAAAGTTGAATCAGGGAAGAGCCAGGGAGGTAGCTAGGTCTCTTTTGACCTGCCAGTACCCACGGACACTTATGCTGCGTGTCAACCTGGTGATGGTGCCTCATGCGACTGGCTTTGTTTTCCCACCTTGAAAGCTCTTCTTCTGCGCCTTGAAGCTCCCTTAAAAACACTGTGGTTGTCAGGCTTATACTCACGGCAGGCATGGCTGTGAGAGGGAAAAAGAGGTTACACGAAGAGACAGTGTATTTCAGTTTCTGAGTCAGAGCTCATCCTGCCTTGTTATGTAGCTAAATGGAAACTCAAAGTGAGCCCTAGCTTCGAAGGAGGGCCCTGATATGCCATGCAGCGGGATAGGCGTACAACAGCTTCTATGAAGCCTTAGTCACTCTTCTGCTTTAGCTGAAGGCTAGTAAGCTTTTCTGGACTCCTAGACCCCTCGCGGCAGCACTCGCTTCCCTACAAAGGCACTGAGCACCCCCAGGCTCTCCTGAGTCGAAGATCAACATTCAGACACGTAGACCCTTCGGAGTACCCGTGTCTGTGCCGAGTGAAGGAGAGCATGATGCACACTTCGTCGCGGGACCTAGATTTTCTCAGCTCACCAATAGCCTCAGGAACATGATTCTAGGAGGTGCAGCATGCCATGCAAGTCTGCCTGCTTACAGTAGTCCGAGCTGTACTGAGAAAAACTCTTTGCTTACAATTCCTTCTACCACCTCATAGCTGAAGTCAACCTACCTCTAGGAGAAAGTCGGCTTGTGGTCCAAGTGCAACTAGAGCACACTTTCTGGTATAATGCTACAGGCTTTTGGAAGATGCCCAGGAGCCAGGACACCTAGGGAATTCTTTCATTTAGGCAGTTCGCTACACGCAGAACACCCGGCATAGGAAAGTGGATTCTCCAAGACCCAGGGAGTAGCTAGGTCTCTTTTGACTTGTTAGAAAGCACAGATGCTTCTTCTGCGTGTCAACCTGGAAACGGCGGCCTTAGGAGTCAAGCCCTGTTTTCCCGTCTTGAAAGCTCCATTCAAGCGGCCTTAAAGCTACCTGAGAAACACTGTGGTTGTGGGACTTGTATTCACTCCAGGCATGGCTCTGGAAGAACATGAGTTATCTCGAAAGAAAGCGGGTGCTTCCAGGCTCTGGTTAGGAGCATATCCTGCCCTGCACTAGAGCTAAGGGGAATCTTGACGTGCACTCTACCCTGGCCTACAGCTCTGATTTGCCCTCCAGAAGGGTAGTTGTGCAGCCTTTTCCTTGAGTCCTTAGTCACAGTTCTGCATTAGTTTAAAGGTACTAATCTTCTCAGGACTCCAGTCCCACTCGTGCCAGTACCCGTTTCCGTACAAGAACTCTGAGTACCCCAGGGCTCCCCTGGGCTTGCCGGGCCACACTCACACCCGTAGGCCCTTCACTGTGCCCCTCTGTAGGCCGAGTGAAGCATAACAAACTGCACTCTTTCTTGGGAAAGCTAGATTTCCTCAGCTCACCAGCAGCCTCTGGAACACGGTTCTAGCAAGTCCAGCATACCATGGAAGTCTGCCTCATCGCCCTATTCTGAGCTGTACTGAGCAAAACTCTCTGCTTTGAAGTCCTTCGAGGACCTCATACCTGAAGTCACCGTATCTCAAGGAGAAAGACGGCTTGCATTCCAACTTCCACTAAAGCACAGTTTTCTGTGTAACACTTCAGGCTTTGGGGACATGCACAGGGCTCTTAGGAGACCTAGGGCAGTCTATTGTCTAGGCACGTCGCTACATGTACAACACCCTGTGCAGAAAACTTGATTCTGGGACGAGCCAAGTAGCTAGCTAGGTCTCTTTTGTCCTCTTAGAAACCACAGATACTTACGCTGCGTGTCAATCTGGAAACAGGACCTGATGGGACTAGCCTTGTTTCCCATCATGAAAGCTCCTTTTATGCGCCTTGAAGCTAAGTGAAAAACACTGTTGGTGTCGGGCTTATACACACGGCAGGCATGGCTGTGAGAGGGAAAAAGAGGTGTCACGAAGAAACATGGTATTCCAGTTTCTGAGTCAGAGCTGATCCTGTCCTGTTCTATAGCTAAAGGGAAACTCAAAGTGAGGCCTAACTTCGAAGGAGGGCCCTGATATGCCTTACAGCGGGGTAGGCGTGCAACAGCTTCCATGAGGCCTTAGTCGCTCTCCTGCTTTAGTTGAACGCTAGTAAGCTTTTCAGGCCGCCTAGATCCCTCGCGGCAGCACTCGTTTCCGTACAAGGATACTGAGTACCCCCAGGCTCCCCTGGGCTTGCTGGGCCGCACTCAGACCCGTAGGCCCATCAGGGTGCCCCTGGGTAGGCCGAGTGAAGGGTAACCCGCTGCACTCTTCCTTGGGCGAGCTAGATATCCCCAGCTCACCAACGGCTTCATGAACACGGTTCTAGCAAGGCCAGCATACCATGGAAGTCGTCCTCGTTGCCCTAGTCTGAGCGGTACTGAGAAAAACTCTCTGCTTACAAGTCCTTCTAGGACCTCATCCCTGAAGTCACCGTATCTCTAGGAGAAAGGCAGCTTGCACAGCAACTTCCACTACAGCACAGTTTTGTGTGGAACACTTCAGGTTTTTGGGAGAGGCACAGGACCCTAGGAGACCTAGGGCAGTCTTTCATCTAAGCAGTTCGCTACACGCAGAGCGCCCTATGCAGAAAAGTTGAATCAGGGAAGAGCCAGGGAGGTAGCTAGGTCTCTTTTGACCTGCCAGTACCCACGGACACTTATGCTGCGTGTCAACCTGGTGATGGTGCCTCATGCGACTGGCTTTGTTTTCCCACCTTGAAAGCTCTTCTTCTGCGCCTTGAAGCTCCCTTAAAAACACTGTGGTTGTCAGGCTTATACTCACGGCAGGCATGGCTGTGAGAGGGAAAAAGAGGTTACACGAAGAGACAGGGTATTTCAGTTTCTGAGTCAGAGCTCATCCTGCCTTGTTATGTAGCTAAATGGAAACTCAAAGTGAGCCCTAGCTTCGAAGGAGGGCCCTGATATGCCATGCAGCGGGATAGGCGTACAACAGCTTCTATGAAGCCTTAGTCACTCTTCTGCTTTAGCTGAAGGCTAGTAAGCTTTTCTGGACTCCTAGACCCCTCGCGGCAGCACTCGCTTCCCTACAAAGGCACTGAGCACCCCCAGGCTCTCCTGAGTCGAAGATCAACATTCAGACACGTAGACCCTTCGGAGTACCCGTGTCTGTGCCGAGTGAAGGAGAGCATGATGCACACTTCGTCGCGGGACCTAGATTTTCTCAGCTCACCAATAGCCTCAGGAACATGATTCTAGGAGGTGCAGCATGCCATGCAAGTCTGCCTGCTTACAGTAGTCCGAGCTGTACTGAGAAAAACTCTTTGCTTACAATTCCTTCTACCACCTCATAGCTGAAGTCAACCTACCTCTAGGAGAAAGTCGGCTTGTGGTCCAAGTGCAACTAGAGCACACTTTCTGGTATAATGCTACAGGCTTTTGGAAGATGCCCAGGAGCCAGGACACCTAGGGAATTCTTTCATTTAGGCAGTTCGCTACACGCAGAACACCCGGCATAGGAAAGTGGATTCTCCAAGACCCAGGGAGTAGCTAGGTCTCTTTTGACTTGTTAGAAAGCACAGATGCTTCTTCTGCGTGTCAACCTGGAAATGGCGGCCTTAGGAGTCAAGCCTTGTTTTCCCGTCTTGAAAGCTCCATTCAAGCGGCCTTAAAGCTACCTGAGAAACACTGTGGTTGTGGGACTTGTATTCACTCCAGGCATGGCTCTGGAAGAACATGAGTTATCTCGAAAGAAAGCGGGTGCTTCCAGGCTCTGGTTAGGAGCATATCCTGCCCTGCACTAGAGCTAAGGGGAATCTTGACGTGCACTCTACCCTGGCCTACAGCTCTGATTTGCCCTCCAGAAGGGTAGTTGTGCAGCCTTTTCCTTGAGTCCTTAGTCACAGTTCTGCATTAGTTTAAAGGTACTAATCTTCTCAGGACTCCAGTCCCACTCGTGCCAGTACCCGTTTCCGTACAAGAACTCTGAGTACCCCAGGGCTCCCCTGGGCTTGCCGGGCCACACTCACACCCGTAGGCCCTTCACTGTGCCCCTCTGTAGGCCGAGTGAAGCATAACAAACTGCACTCTTTCTTGGGAAAGCTAGATTTCCTCAGCTCACCAGCAGCCTCTGGAACACGGTTCTAGCAAGTCCAGCATACCATGGAAGTCTGCCTCATCGCCCTATTCTGAGCTGTACTGAGCAAAACTCTCTGCTTTGAAGTCCTTCGAGGACCTCATACCTGAAGTCACCGTATCTCAAGGAGAAAGACGGCTTGCATTCCAACTTCCACTAAAGCACAGTTTTCTGTGTAACACTTCAGGCTTTGGGGACATGCACAGGGCTCTTAGGAGACCTAGGGCAGTCTATTGTCTAGGCACGTCGCTACATGTACAACACCCTGTGCAGAAAACTTGATTCTGGGACGAGCCAAGTAGCTAGCTAGGTCTCTTTTGTCCTCTTAGAAACCACAGATACTTACGCTGCGTGTCAATCTGGAAACAGGACCTGATGGGACTAGCCTTGTTTCCCATCATGAAAGCTCCTTTTATGCGCCTTGAAGCTAAGTGAAAAACACTGTTGGTGTCGGGCTTATACACACGGCAGGCATGGCTGTGAGAGGGAAAAAGAGGTGTCACGAAGAAACATGGTATTCCAGTTTCTGAGTCAGAGCTGATCCTGTCCTGTTCTATAGCTAAAGGGAAACTCAAAGTGAGGCCTAACTTCGAAGGAGGGCCCTGATATGCCTTACAGCGGGGTAGGCGTGCAACAGCTTCCATGAGGCCTTAGTCGCTCTCCTGCTTTAGTTGAACGCTAGTAAGCTTTTCAGGCCGCCTAGATCCCTCGCGGCAGCACTCGTTTCCGTACAAGGATACTGAGTACCCCCAGGCTCCCCTGGGCTTGCTGGGCCGCACTCAGACCCGTAGGCCCATCAGGGTGCCCCTGGGTAGGCCGAGTGAAGGGTAACCCGCTGCACTCTTCCTTGGGCGAGCTAGATATCCCCAGCTCACCAACGGCTTCATGAACACGGTTCTAGCAAGGCCAGCATACCATGGAAGTCGTCCTCGTTGCCCTAGTCTGAGCGGTACTGAGAAAAACTCTCTGCTTACAAGTCCTTCTAGGACCTCATCCCTGAAGTCACCGTATCTCTAGGAGAAAGGCAGCTTGCACAGCAACTTCCACTACAGCACAGTTTTGTGTGGAACACTTCAGGTTTTTGGGAGAGGCACAGGACCCTAGGAGACCTAGGGCAGTCTTTCATCTAAGCAGTTCGCTACACGCAGAGCGCCCTATGCAGAAAAGTTGAATCAGGGAAGAGCCAGGGAGGTAGCTAGGTCTCTTTTGACCTGCCAGTACCCACGGACACTTATGCTGCGTGTCAACCTGGTGATGGTGCCTCATGCGACTGGCTTTGTTTTCCCACCTTGAAAGCTCTTCTTCTGCGCCTTGAAGCTCCCTTAAAAACACTGTGGTTGTCAGGCTTATACTCACGGCAGGCATGGCTGTGAGAGGGAAAAAGAGGTTACACGAAGAGACAGGGTATTTCAGTTTCTGAGTCAGAGCTCATCCTGCCTTGTTATGTAGCTAAATGGAAACTCAAAGTGAGCCCTAGCTTCGAAGGAGGGCCCTGATATGCCATGCAGCGGGATAGGCGTACAACAGCTTCTATGAAGCCTTAGTCACTCTTCTGCTTTAGCTGAAGGCTAGTAAGCTTTTCTGGACTCCTAGACCCCTCGCGGCAGCACTCGCTTCCCTACAAAGGCACTGAGCACCCCCAGGCTCTCCTGAGTCGAAGATCAACATTCAGACACGTAGACCCTTCGGAGTACCCGTGTCTGTGCCGAGTGAAGGAGAGCATGATGCACACTTCGTCGCGGGACCTAGATTTTCTCAGCTCACCAATAGCCTCAGGAACATGATTCTAGGAGGTGCAGCATGCCATGCAAGTCTGCCTGCTTACAGTAGTCCGAGCTGTACTGAGAAAAACTCTTTGCTTACAATTCCTTCTACCACCTCATAGCTGAAGTCAACCTACCTCTAGGAGAAAGTCGGCTTGTGGTCCAAGTGCAACTAGAGCACACTTTCTGGTATAATGCTACAGGCTTTTGGAAGATGCCCAGGAGCCAGGACACCTAGGGAATTCTTTCATTTAGGCAGTTCGCTACACGCAGAACACCCGGCATAGGAAAGTGGATTCTCCAAGACCCAGGGAGTAGCTAGGTCTCTTTTGACTTGTTAGAAAGCACAGATGCTTCTTCTGCGTGTCAACCTGGAAACGGCGGCCTTAGGAGTCAAGCCTTGTTTTCCCGTCTTGAAAGCTCCATTCAAGCGGCCTTAAAGCTACCTGAGAAACACTGTGGTTGTGGGACTTGTATTCACTCCAGGCATGGCTCTGGAAGAACATGAGTTATCTCGAAAGAAAGCGGGTGCTTCCAGGCTCTGGTTAGGAGCATATCCTGCCCTGCACTAGAGCTAAGGGGAATCTTGACGTGCACTCTACCCTGGCCTACAGCTCTGATTTGCCCTCCAGAAGGGTAGTTGTGCAGCCTTTTCCTTGAGTCCTTAGTCACAGTTCTGCATTAGTTTAAAGGTACTAATCTTCTCAGGACTCCAGTCCCACTCGTGCCAGTACCCGTTTCCGTACAAGAACTCTGAGTACCCCAGGGCTCCCCTGGGCTTGCCGGGCCACACTCACACCCGTAGGCCCTTCACTGTGCCCCTCTGTAGGCCGAGTGAAGCATAACAAACTGCACTCTTTCTTGGGAAAGCTAGATTTCCTCAGCTCACCAGCAGCCTCTGGAACACGGTTCTAGCAAGTCCAGCATACCATGGAAGTCTGCCTCATCGCCCTATTCTGAGCTGTACTGAGCAAAACTCTCTGCTTTGAAGCCCTTCGAGGACCTCATACCTGAAGTCACCGTATCTCAAGGAGAAAGACGGCTTGCATTCCCACTTCCACTAAAGCACAGTTTTCTGTGTAACACTTCAGGCTTTGGGGACATGCACAGGGCTCTTAGGAGACCTAGGGCAGTCTATTGTCTAGGCACGTCGCTACATGTACAACACCCTGTGCAGAAAACTTGATTCTGGGACGAGCCAAGTAGCTAGCTAGGTCTCTTTTGTCCTCTTAGAAACCACAGATACTTACGCTGCGTGTCAATCTGGAAACAGGACCTGATGGGACTAGCCTTGTTTCCCATCATGAAAGCTCCTTTTATGCGCCTTGAAGCTAAGTGAAAAACACTGTTGGTGTCGGGCTTATACACACGACAGGCATGGCTGTGAGAGGGAAAAAGAGGTGTCACGAAGAAACATGGTATTCCAGTTTCTGAGTCAGAGCTGATCCTGTCCTGTTCTATAGCTAAAGGGAAACTCAAAGTGAGGCCTAACTTCGAAGGAGGGCCCTGATATGCCTTACAGCGGGTTAGGCGTGCAACAGCTTCCATGAGGCCTTAGTCGCTCTCCTGCTTTAGTTGAACGCTAGTAAGCTTTTCAGGCCGCCTAGATCCCTCGCGGCAGCACTCGTTTCCGTACAAGGATACTGAGTACCCCCAGGCTCCCCTGGGCTTGCTGGGCCGCACTCAGACCCGTAGGCCCATCAGGGTGCCCCTGGGTAGGCCGAGTGAAGGGTAACCCGCTGCACTCTTCCTTGGGCGAGCTAGATATCCCCAGCTCACCAACGGCTTCATGAACACGGTTCTAGCAAGGCCAGCATACCATGGAAGTCGTCCTCGTTGCCCTAGTCTGAGCGGTACTGAGAAAAACTCTCTGCTTACAAGTCCTTCTAGGACCTCATCCCTGAAGTCACCGTATCTCTAGGAGAAAGGCAGCTTGCACAGCAACTTCCACTACAGCACAGTTTTGTGTGGAACACTTCAGGTTTTTGGGAGAGGCACAGGACCCTAGGAGACCTAGGGCAGTCTGTCATCGAAGCAGTTCGCTACACGCAGAGGGCCCTATGCAGAAAAGTTGAATCAGGGAAGAACCAGGGAGGTAGCTAGGTCTCTTTTGACCTGCCAGTACCCACAGACACTTATGCTGCATGTCAATCTGGTGATGGTGCCTGATGCGACTGGCCTTGTTTTCCCACCTTGAAAGCTCTTCTTATGCGCCTTGAAGCTCCCTTAAAAACACTGTGGTTGTCAGGCTTATACTCACGGCAGGCATGGCTGTGAGAGGGCAAAAGAGGTTTCACGACGAGACAGGGTATTTCAGTTTCTAAATCAGAGCTGATCCTGTCCTGTTTTATAGCTAAGGGGAAACTCAAAGTGAGCCCTCGCTTCGAAGGCGGCCCCTGATATGCCTTACAGCGGGGTAGGCGTGCAACAGCTTCCATGAGGCCTGAGTCGCTCTTCTGCTTTAGTTGAACGCCAGTAAGCTTTTCAGGCCTCCTAGATCCCTCGCGGCAGCACTCGTTTCCGTACAAGGATACTGAGTACCCCCAGGCTCCCCTGGGCTTGCTGGGCCACACTCAGACCCGTAGGCCCATCAGGGTGCCCCTGGGTAGGCCGAGTGAAAGGTAACCCGCTGCACTCTTCCTTGGGCGAGCTAGATATCCCCAGCTCACCAACGGCTTCATGAACACGGTTCTAGCAAGGCCAGCATACCATGGAAGTCGTCCTCGTTGCCCTAGTCTGAGCGGTACTGAGAAAAACTCTCTGCTTACAAGTCCTTCTAGGACCTCATCCCTGAAGTCACCGTATCTCTAGGAGAAAGGCAGCTTGCACAGCAACTTCCACTACAGCACAGTTTTGTGTGGAACACTTCAGGTTTTTGGGAGAGGCACAGGACCCTAGGAGACCTAGGGCAGTCTTTCATCTAAGCAGTTCGCTACACGCAGAGCGCCCTATGCAGAAAAGTTGAATCAGGGAAGAGCCAGGGAGGTAGCTAGGTCTCTTTTGACCTGCCAGTACCCACGGACACTTATGCTGCGTGTCAACCTGGTGATGGTGCCTCATGCGACTGGCTTTGTTTTCCCACCTTGAAAGCTCTTCTTCTGCGCCTTGAAGCTCCCTTAAAAACACTGTGGTTGTCAGGCTTATACTCACGGCAGGCATGGCTGTGAGAGGGAAAAAGAGGTTACACGAAGAGACAGGGTATTTCAGTTTCTGAGTCAGAGCTCATCCTGCCTTGTTATGTAGCTAAATGGAAACTCAAAGTGAGCCCTAGCTTCGAAGGAGGGCCCTGATATGCCATGCAGCGGGATAGGCGTACAACAGCTTCTATGAAGCCTTAGTCACTCTTCTGCTTTAGCTGAAGGCTAGTAAGCTTTTCTGGACTCCTAGACCCCTCGCGGCAGCACTCGCTTCCCTACAAAGGCACTGAGCACCCCCAGGCTCTCCTGAGTCGAAGATCAACATTCAGACACGTAGACCCTTCGGAGTACCCGTGTCTGTGCCGAGTGAAGGAGAGCATGATGCACACTTCGTCGCGGGACCTAGATTTTCTCAGCTCACCAATAGCCTCAGGAACATGATTCTAGGAGGTGCAGCATGCCATGCAAGTCTGCCTGCTTACAGTAGTCCGAGCTGTACTGAGAAAAACTCTTTGCTTACAATTCCTTCTACCACCTCATAGCTGAAGTCAACCTACCTCTAGGAGAAAGTCGGCTTGTGGTCCAAGTGCAACTAGAGCACACTTTCTGGTATAATGCTACAGGCTTTTGGAAGATGCCCAGGAGCCAGGACACCTAGGGAATTCTTTCATTTAGGCAGTTCGCTACACGCAGAACACCCGGCATAGGAAAGTGGATTCTCCAAGACCCAGGGAGTAGCTAGGTCTCTTTTGACTTGTTAGAAAGCACAGATGCTTCTTCTGCGTGTCAACCTGGAAACGGCGGCCTTAGGAGTCAAGCCCTGTTTTCCCGTCTTGAAAGCTCCATTCAAGCGGCCTTAAAGCTACCTGAGAAACACTGTGGTTGTGGGACTTGTATTCACTCCAGGCATGGCTCTGGAAGAACATGAGTTATCTCGAAAGAAAGCGGGTGCTTCCAGGCTCTGGTTAGGAGCATATCCTGCCCTGCACTAGAGCTAAGGGGAATATTGACGTGCACTCTACCCTGGCCTACAGCTCTGATTTGCCATCCAGAAGGGTAGTTGTGCAGCCTTTTCCTTGAGTCCTTAGTCACAGTTCTGCATTAGTTTAAAGGTACTAATCTTCTCAGGACTCCAGTCCCACTCGTGCCAGTACCCGTTTCCGTACAAGAACTCTGAGTACCCCAGGGCTCCCCTGGGCTTGCCGGGCCACACTCACACCCGTAGGCCCTTCACTGTGCCCCTCTGTAGGCCGAGTGAAGCATAACAAACTGCACTCTTTCTTGGGAAAGCTAGATTTCCTCAGCTCACCAGCAGCCTCTGGAACACGGTTCTAGCAAGTCCAGCATACCATGGAAGTCTGCCTCATCGCCCTATTCTGAGCTGTACTGAGCAAAACTCTCTGCTTTGAAGTCCTTCGAGGACCTCATACCTGAAGTCACCGTATCTCAAGGAGAAAGACGGCTTGCATTCCAACTTCCACTAAAGCACAGTTTTCTGTGTAACACTTCAGGCTTTGGGGACATGCACAGGGCTCTTAGGAGACCTAGGGCAGTCTATTGTCTAGGCACGTCGCTACATGTACAACACCCTGTGCAGAAAACTTGATTCTGGGAAGAGCCAAGTAGCTAGCTAGGTCTCTTTTGTCCTCTTAGAAACCACAGATACTTACGCTGCGTGTCAATCTGGAAACAGGACCTGATGGGACTAGCCTTGTTTCCCATCATGAAAGCTCCTTTTATGCGCCTTGAAGCTAAGTGAAAAACACTGTTGGTGTCGGGCTTATACACACGGCAGGCATGGCTGTGAGAGGGCAAAAGAGGTTTCACGACGAGACAGGGTATTTCAGTTTCTAAATCAGAGCTGATCCTGTCCTGTTTTATAGCTAAGGGGAAACTCAAAGTGAGCCCTCGCTTCGAAGGCGGCCCCTGATATGCCTTACAGCGGGGTAGGCGTGCAACAGCTTCCATGAGGCCTGAGTCGCTCTTCTGCTTTAGTTGAACGCCAGTAAGCTTTTCAGGCCTCCTAGATCCCTCGCGGCAGCACTCGTTTCCGTACAAGGATACTGAGTACCCCCAGGCTCCCCTGGGCTTGCTGGGCCACACTCAGACCCGTAGGCCCATCAGGGTGCCCCTGGGTAGGCCGAGTGAAGGGTAACCCGCTGCACTCTTCCTTGGGCGAGCTAGATATCCCCAGCTCACCAACGGCTTCATGAACACGGTTCTAGCAAGGCCAGCATACCATGGAAGTCGTCCTCGTTGCCCTAGTCTGAGCGGTACTGAGAAAAACTCTCTGCTTACAAGTCCTTCTAGGACCTCATCCCTGAAGTCACCGTATCTCTAGGAGAAAGGCAGCTTGCACAGCAACTTCCACTACAGCACAGTTTTGTGTGGAACACTTCAGGTTTTTGGGAGAGGCACAGGACCCTAGGAGACCTAGGGCAGTCTTTCATCTAAGCAGTTCGCTACACGCAGAGCGCCCTATGCAGAAAAGTTGAATCAGGGAAGAGCCAGGGAGGTAGCTAGGTCTCTTTTGACCTGCCAGTACCCACGGACACTTATGCTGCGTGTCAACCTGGTGATGGTGCCTCATGCGACTGGCTTTGTTTTCCCACCTTGAAAGCTCTTCTTCTGCGCCTTGAAGCTCCCTTAAAAACACTGTGGTTGTCAGGCTTATACTCACGGCAGGCATGGCTGTGAGAGGGAAAAAGAGGTTACACGAAGAGACAGGGTATTTCAGTTTCTGAGTCAGAGCTCATCCTGCCTTGTTATGTAGCTAAATGGAAACTCAAAGTGAGCCCTAGCTTCGAAGGAGGGCCCTGATATGCCATGCAGCGGGATAGGCGTACAACAGCTTCTATGAAGCCTTAGTCACTCTTCTGCTTTAGCTGAAGGCTAGTAAGCTTTTCTGGACTCCTAGACCCCTCGCGGCAGCACTCGCTTCCCTACAAAGGCACTGAGCACCCCCAGGCTCTCCTGAGTCGAAGATCAACATTCAGACACGTAGACCCTTCGGAGTACCCGTGTCTGTGCCGAGTGAAGGAGAGCATGATGCACACTTCGTCGCGGGACCTAGATTTTCTCAGCTCACCAATAGCCTCAGGAACATGATTCTAGGAGGTGCAGCATGCCATGCAAGTCTGCCTGCTTACAGTAGTCCGAGCTGTACTGAGAAAAACTCTTTGCTTACAATTCCTTCTACCACCTCATAGCTGAAGTCAACCTACCTCTAGGAGAAAGTCGGCTTGTGGTCCAAGTGCAACTAGAGCACACTTTCTGGTATAATGCTACAGGCTTTTGGAAGATGCCCAGGAGCCAGGACACCTAGGGAATTCTTTCATTTAGGCAGTTCGCTACACGCAGAACACCCGGCATAGGAAAGTGGATTCTCCAAGACCCAGGGAGTAGCTAGGTCTCTTTTGACTTGTTAGAAAGCACAGATGCTTCTTCTGCGTGTCAACCTGGAAATGGCGGCCTTAGGAGTCAAGCCTTGTTTTCCCGTCTTGAAAGCTCCATTCAAGCGGCCTTAAAGCTACCTGAGAAACACTGTGGTTGTGGGACTTGTATTCACTCCAGGCATGGCTCTGGAAGAACATGAGTTATCTCGAAAGAAAGCGGGTGCTTCCAGGCTCTGGTTAGGAGCATATCCTGCCCTGCACTAGAGCTAAGGGGAATCTTGACGTGCACTCTACCCTGGCCTACAGCTCTGATTTGCCCTCCAGAAGGGTAGTTGTGCAGCCTTTTCCTTGAGTCCTTAGTCACAGTTCTGCATTAGTTTAAAGGTACTAATCTTCTCAGGACTCCAGTCCCACTCGTGCCAGTACCCGTTTCCGTACAAGAACTCTGAGTACCCCAGGGCTCCCCTGGGCTTGCCGGGCCACACTCACACCCGTAGGCCCTTCACTGTGCCCCTCTGTAGGCCGAGTGAAGCATAACAAACTGCACTCTTTCTTGGGAAAGCTAGATTTCCTCAGCTCACCAGCAGCCTCTGGAACACGGTTCTAGCAAGTCCAGCATACCATGGAAGTCTGCCTCATCGCCCTATTCTGAGCTGTACTGAGCAAAACTCTCTGCTTTGAAGTCCTTCGAGGACCTCATACCTGAAGTCACCGTATCTCAAGGAGAAAGACGGCTTGCATTCCAACTTCCACTAAAGCACAGTTTTCTGTGTAACACTTCAGGCTTTGGGGACATGCACAGGGCTCTTAGGAGACCTAGGGCAGTCTATTGTCTAGGCACGTCGCTACATGTACAACACCCTGTGCAGAAAACTTGATTCTGGGACGAGCCAAGTAGCTAGCTAGGTCTCTTTTGTCCTCTTAGAAACCACAGATACTTACGCTGCGTGTCAATCTGGAAACAGGACCTGATGGGACTAGCCTTGTTTCCCATCATGAAAGCTCCTTTTATGCGCCTTGAAGCTAAGTGAAAAACACTGTTGGTGTCGGGCTTATACACACGGCAGGCATGGCTGTGAGAGGGAAAAAGAGGTGTCACGAAGAAACATGGTATTCCAGTTTCTGAGTCAGAGCTGATCCTGTCCTGTTCTATAGCTAAAGGGAAACTCAAAGTGAGGCCTAACTTCGAAGGAGGGCCCTGATATGCCTTACAGCGGGGTAGGCGTGCAACAGCTTCCATGAGGCCTTAGTCGCTCTCCTGCTTTAGTTGAACGCTAGTAAGCTTTTCAGGCCGCCTAGATCCCTCGCGGCAGCACTCGTTTCCGTACAAGGATACTGAGTACCCCCAGGCTCCCCTGGGCTTGCTGGGCCGCACTCAGACCCGTAGGCCCATCAGGGTGCCCCTGGGTAGGCCGAGTGAAGGGTAACCCGCTGCACTCTTCCTTGGGCGAGCTAGATATCCCCAGCTCACCAACGGCTTCATGAACACGGTTCTAGCAAGGCCAGCATACCATGGAAGTCGTCCTCGTTGCCCTAGTCTGAGCGGTACTGAGAAAAACTCTCTGCTTACAAGTCCTTCTAGGACCTCATCCCTGAAGTCACCGTATCTCTAGGAGAAAGGCAGCTTGCACAGCAACTTCCACTACAGCACAGTTTTGTGTGGAACACTTCAGGTTTTTGGGAGAGGCACAGGACCCTAGGAGACCTAGGGCAGTCTTTCATCTAAGCAGTTCGCTACACGCAGAGCGCCCTATGCAGAAAAGTTGAATCAGGGAAGAGCCAGGGAGGTAGCTAGGTCTCTTTTGACCTGCCAGTACCCACGGACACTTATGCTGCGTGTCAACCTGGTGATGGTGCCTCATGCGACTGGCTTTGTTTTCCCACCTTGAAAGCTCTTCTTCTGCGCCTTGAAGCTCCCTTAAAAACACTGTGGTTGTCAGGCTTATACTCACGGCAGGCATGGCTGTGAGAGGGAAAAAGAGGTTACACGAAGAGACAGGGTATTTCAGTTTCTGAGTCAGAGCTCATCCTGCCTTGTTATGTAGCTAAATGGAAACTCAAAGTGAGCCCTAGCTTCGAAGGAGGGCCCTGATATGCCATGCAGCGGGATAGGCGTACAACAGCTTCTATGAAGCCTTAGTCACTCTTCTGCTTTAGCTGAAGGCTAGTAAGCTTTTCTGGACTCCTAGACCCCTCGCGGCAGCACTCGCTTCCCTACAAAGGCACTGAGCACCCCCAGGCTCTCCTGAGTCGAAGATCAACATTCAGACACGTAGACCCTTCGGAGTACCCGTGTCTGTGCCGAGTGAAGGAGAGCATGATGCACACTTCGTCGCGGGACCTAGATTTTCTCAGCTCACCAATAGCCTCAGGAACATGATTCTAGGAGGTGCAGCATGCCATGCAAGTCTGCCTGCTTACAGTAGTCCGAGCTGTACTGAGAAAAACTCTTTGCTTACAATTCCTTCTACCACCTCATAGCTGAAGTCAACCTACCTCTAGGAGAAAGTCGGCTTGTGGTCCAAGTGCAACTAGAGCACACTTTCTGGTATAATGCTACAGGCTTTTGGAAGATGCCCAGGAGCCAGGACACCTAGGGAATTCTTTCATTTAGGCAGTTCGCTACACGCAGAACACCCGGCATAGGAAAGTGGATTCTCCAAGACCCAGGGAGTAGCTAGGTCTCTTTTGACTTGTTAGAAAGCACAGATGCTTCTTCTGCGTGTCAACCTGGAAACGGCGGCCTTAGGAGTCAAGCCTTGTTTTCCCGTCTTGAAAGCTCCATTCAAGCGGCCTTAAAGCTACCTGAGAAACACTGTGGTTGTGGGACTTGTATTCACTCCAGGCATGGCTCTGGAAGAACATGAGTTATCTCGAAAGAAAGCGGGTGCTTCCAGGCTCTGGTTAGGAGCATATCCTGCCCTGCACTAGAGCTAAGGGGAATCTTGACGTGCACTCTACCCTGGCCTACAGCTCTGATTTGCCCTCCAGAAGGGTAGTTGTGCAGCCTTTTCCTTGAGTCCTTAGTCACAGTTCTGCATTAGTTTAAAGGTACTAATCTTCTCAGGACTCCAGTCCCACTCGTGCCAGTACCCGTTTCCGTACAAGAACTCTGAGTACCCCAGGGCTCCCCTGGGCTTGCCGGGCCACACTCACACCCGTAGGCCCTTCACTGTGCCCCTCTGTAGGCCGAGTGAAGCATAACAAACTGCACTCTTTCTTGGGAAAGCTAGATTTCCTCAGCTCACCAGCAGCCTCTGGAACACGGTTCTAGCAAGTCCAGCATACCATGGAAGTCTGCCTCATCGCCCTATTCTGAGCTGTACTGAGCAAAACTCTCTGCTTTGAAGCCCTTCGAGGACCTCATACCTGAAGTCACCGTATCTCAAGGAGAAAGACGGCTTGCATTCCAACTTCCACTAAAGCACAGTTTTCTGTGTAACACTTCAGGCTTTGGGGACATGCACAGGGCTCTTAGGAGACCTAGGGCAGTCTATTGTCTAGGCACGTCGCTACATGTACAACACCCTGTGCAGAAAACTTGATTCTGGGACGAGCCAAGTAGCTAGCTAGGTCTCTTTTGTCCTCTTAGAAACCACAGATACTTACGCTGCGTGTCAATCTGGAAACAGGACCTGATGGGACTAGCCTTGTTTCCCATCATGAAAGCTCCTTTTATGCGCCTTGAAGCTAAGTGAAAAACACTGTTGGTGTCGGGCTTATACACACGACAGGCATGGCTGTGAGAGGGAAAAAGAGGTGTCACGAAGAAACATGGTATTCCAGTTTCTGAGTCAGAGCTGATCCTGTCCTGTTCTATAGCTAAAGGGAAACTCAAAGTGAGGCCTAACTTCGAAGGAGGGCCCTGATATGCCTTACAGCGGGTTAGGCGTGCAACAGCTTCCATGAGGCCTTAGTCGCTCTCCTGCTTTAGTTGAACGCTAGTAAGCTTTTCAGGCCGCCTAGATCCCTCGCGGCAGCACTCGTTTCCGTACAAGGATACTGAGTACCCCCAGGCTCCCCTGGGCTTGCTGGGCCGCACTCAGACCCGTAGGCCCATCAGGGTGCCCCTGGGTAGGCCGAGTGAAGGGTAACCCGCTGCACTCTTCCTTGGGCGAGCTAGATATCCCCAGCTCACCAACGGCTTCATGAACACGGTTCTAGCAAGGCCAGCATACCATGGAAGTCGTCCTCGTTGCCCTAGTCTGAGCGGTACTGAGAAAAACTCTCTGCTTACAAGTCCTTCTAGGACCTCATCCCTGAAGTCACCGTATCTCTAGGAGAAAGGCAGCTTGCACAGCAACTTCCACTACAGCACAGTTTTGTGTGGAACACTTCAGGTTTTTGGGAGAGGCACAGGACCCTAGGAGACCTAGGGCAGTCTGTCATCGAAGCAGTTCGCTACACGCAGAGGGCCCTATGCAGAAAAGTTGAATCAGGGAAGAACCAGGGAGGTAGCTAGGTCTCTTTTGACCTGCCAGTACCCACAGACACTTATGCTGCATGTCAATCTGGTGATGGTGCCTGATGCGACTGGCCTTGTTTTCCCACCTTGAAAGCTCTTCTTATGCACCTTGAAGCTCCCTTAAAAACACTGTGGTTGTCAGGCTTATACTCACGGCAGGCATGGCTGTGAGAGGGCAAAAGAGGTTTCACGACGAGACAGGGTATTTCAGTTTCTAAATCAGAGCTGATCCTGTCCTGTTTTATAGCTAAGGGGAAACTCAAAGTGAGCCCTCGCTTCGAAGGCGGCCCCTGATATGCCTTACAGCGGGGTAGGCGTGCAACAGCTTCCATGAGGCCTGAGTCGCTCTTCTGCTTTAGTTGAACGCCAGTAAGCTTTTCAGGCCTCCTAGATCCCTCGCGGCAGCACTCGTTTCCGTACAAGGATACTGAGTACCCCCAGGCTCCCCTGGGCTTGCTGGGCCACACTCAGACCCGTAGGCCCATCAGGGTGCCCCTGGGTAGGCCGAGTGAAGGGTAACCCGCTGCACTCTTCCTTGGGCGAGCTAGATATCCCCAGCTCACCAACGGCTTCATGAACACGGTTCTAGCAAGGCCAGCATACCATGGAAGTCGTCCTCGTTGCCCTAGTCTGAGCGGTACTGAGAAAAACTCTCTGCTTACAAGTCCTTCTAGGACCTCATCCCTGAAGTCACCGTATCTCTAGGAGAAAGGCAGCTTGCACAGCAACTTCCACTACAGCACAGTTTTGTGTGGAACACTTCAGGTTTTTGGGAGAGGCACAGGACCCTAGGAGACCTAGGGCAGTCTTTCATCTAAGCAGTTCGCTACACGCAGAGCGCCCTATGCAGAAAAGTTGAATCAGGGAAGAGCCAGGGAGGTAGCTAGGTCTCTTTTGACCTGCCAGTACCCACGGACACTTATGCTGCGTGTCAACCTGGTGATGGTGCCTCATGCGACTGGCTTTGTTTTCCCACCTTGAAAGCTCTTCTTCTGCGCCTTGAAGCTCCCTTAAAAACACTGTGGTTGTCAGGCTTATACTCACGGCAGGCATGGCTGTGAGAGGGAAAAAGAGGTTACACGAAGAGACAGGGTATTTCAGTTTCTGAGTCAGAGCTCATCCTGCCTTGTTATGTAGCTAAATGGAAACTCAAAGTGAGCCCTAGCTTCGAAGGAGGGCCCTGATATGCCATGCAGCGGGATAGGCGTACAACAGCTTCTATGAAGCCTTAGTCACTCTTCTGCTTTAGCTGAAGGCTAGTAAGCTTTTCTGGACTCCTAGACCCCTCGCGGCAGCACTCGCTTCCCTACAAAGGCACTGAGCACCCCCAGGCTCTCCTGAGTCGAAGATCAACATTCAGACACGTAGACCCTTCGGAGTACCCGTGTCTGTGCCGAGTGAAGGAGAGCATGATGCACACTTCGTCGCGGGACCTAGATTTTCTCAGCTCACCAATAGCCTCAGGAACATGATTCTAGGAGGTGCAGCATGCCATGCAAGTCTGCCTGCTTACAGTAGTCCGAGCTGTACTGAGAAAAACTCTTTGCTTACAATTCCTTCTACCACCTCATAGCTGAAGTCAACCTACCTCTAGGAGAAAGTCGGCTTGTGGTCCAAGTGCAACTAGAGCACACTTTCTGGTATAATGCTACAGGCTTTTGGAAGATGCCCAGGAGCCAGGACACCTAGGGAATTCTTTCATTTAGGCAGTTCGCTACACGCAGAACACCCGGCATAGGAAAGTGGATTCTCCAAGACCCAGGGAGTAGCTAGGTCTCTTTTGACTTGTTAGAAAGCACAGATGCTTCTTCTGCGTGTCAACCTGGAAACGGCGGCCTTAGGAGTCAAGCCCTGTTTTCCCGTCTTGAAAGCTCCATTCAAGCGGCCTTAAAGCTACCTGAGAAACACTGTGGTTGTGGGACTTGTATTCACTCCAGGCATGGCTCTGGAAGAACATGAGTTATCTCGAAAGAAAGCGGGTGCTTCCAGGCTCTGGTTAGGAGCATATCCTGCCCTGCACTAGAGCTAAGGGGAATATTGACGTGCACTCTACCCTGGCCTACAGCTCTGATTTGCCATCCAGAAGGGTAGTTGTGCAGCCATTTCCTTGAGTCCTTAGTCACAGTTCTGCATTAGTTTAAAGGTACTAATCTTCTCAGGACTCCAGTCCCACTCGTGCCAGTACCCGTTTCCGTACAAGAACTCTGAGTACCCCAGGGCTCCCCTGGGCTTGCCGGGCCACACTCACACCCGTAGGCCCTTCACTGTGCCCCTCTGTAGGCCGAGTGAAGCATAACAAACTGCACTCTTTCTTGGGAAAGCTAGATTTCCTCAGCTCACCAGCAGCCTCTGGAACACGGTTCTGGCAAGTCCAGCATACCATGGAAGTCTGCCTCATCGCCCTATTCTGAGCTGTACTGAGCAAAACTCTCTGCTTTGAAGTCCTTCGAGGACCTCATACCTGAAGTCACCGTATCTCAAGGAGAAAGACGGCTTGCATTCCAACTTCCACTAAAGCACAGTTTTCTGTGTAACACTTCAGGCTTTGGGGACATGCACAGGGCTCTTAGGAGACCTAGGGCAGTCTATTGTCTAGGCACGTCGCTACATGTACAACACCCTGTGCAGAAAACTTGATTCTGGGAAGAGCCAAGTAGCTAGCTAGGTCTCTTTTGTCCTCTTAGAAACCACAGATACTTACGCTGCGTGTCAATCTGGAAACAGGACCTGATGGGACTAGCCTTGTTTCCCATCATGAAAGCTCCTTTTATGCGCCTTGAAGCTAAGTGAAAAACACTGTTGGTGTCGGGCTTATACACACGGCAGGCATGGCTGTGAGAGGGCAAAAGAGGTTTCACGACGAGACAGGGTATTTCAGTTTCTAAATCAGAGCTGATCCTGTCCTGTTTTATAGCTAAGGGGAAACTCAAAGTGAGCCCTCGCTTCGAAGGCGGCCCCTGATATGCCTTACAGCGGGGTAGGCGTGCAACAGCTTCCATGAGGCCTGAGTCGCTCTTCTGCTTTAGTTGAACGCCAGTAAGCTTTTCAGGCCTCCTAGATCCCTCGCGGCAGCACTCGTTTCCGTACAAGGATACTGAGTACCCCCAGGCTCCCCTGGGCTTGCTGGGCCACACTCAGACCCGTAGGCCCATCAGGGTGCCCCTGGGTAGGCCGAGTGAAGGGTAACCCGCTGCACTCTTCCTTGGGCGAGCTAGATATCCCCAGCTCACCAACGGCTTCATGAACACGGTTCTAGCAAGGCCAGCATACCATGGAAGTCGTCCTCGTTGCCCTAGTCTGAGCGGTACTGAGAAAAACTCTCTGCTTACAAGTCCTTCTAGGACCTCATCCCTGAAGTCACCGTATCTCTAGGAGAAAGGCAGCTTGCACAGCAACTTCCACTACAGCACAGTTTTGTGTGGAACACTTCAGGTTTTTGGGAGAGGCACAGGACCCTAGGAGACCTAGGGCAGTCTTTCATCTAAGCAGTTCGCTACACGCAGAGCGCCCTATGCAGAAAAGTTGAATCAGGGAAGAGCCAGGGAGGTAGCTAGGTCTCTTTTGACCTGCCAGTACCCACGGACACTTATGCTGCGTGTCAACCTGGTGATGGTGCCTCATGCGACTGGCTTTGTTTTCCCACCTTGAAAGCTCTTCTTCTGCGCCTTGAAGCTCCCTTAAAAACACTGTGGTTGTCAGGCTTATACTCACGGCAGGCATGGCTGTGAGAGGGAAAAAGAGGTTACACGAAGAGACAGGGTATTTCAGTTTCTGAGTCAGAGCTCATCCTGCCTTGTTATGTAGCTAAATGGAAACTCAAAGTGAGCCCTAGCTTCGAAGGAGGGCCCTGATATGCCATGCAGCGGGATAGGCGTACAACAGCTTCTATGAAGCCTTAGTCACTCTTCTGCTTTAGCTGAAGGCTAGTAAGCTTTTCTGGACTCCTAGACCCCTCGCGGCAGCACTCGCTTCCCTACAAAGGCACTGAGCACCCCCAGGCTCTCCTGAGTCGAAGATCAACATTCAGACACGTAGACCCTTCGGAGTACCCGTGTCTGTGCCGAGTGAAGGAGAGCATGATGCACACTTCGTCGCGGGACCTAGATTTTCTCAGCTCACCAATAGCCTCAGGAACATGATTCTAGGAGGTGCAGCATGCCATGCAAGTCTGCCTGCTTACAGTAGTCCGAGCTGTACTGAGAAAAACTCTTTGCTTACAATTCCTTCTACCACCTCATAGCTGAAGTCAACCTACCTCTAGGAGAAAGTCGGCTTGTGGTCCAAGTGCAACTAGAGCACACTTTCTGGTATAATGCTACAGGCTTTTGGAAGATGCCCAGGAGCCAGGACACCTAGGGAATTCTTTCATTTAGGCAGTTCGCTACACGCAGAACACCCGGCATAGGAAAGTGGATTCTCCAAGACCCAGGGAGTAGCTAGGTCTCTTTTGACTTGTTAGAAAGCACAGATGCTTCTTCTGCGTGTCAACCTGGAAACGGCGGCCTTAGGAGTCAAGCCCTGTTTTCCCGTCTTGAAAGCTCCATTCAAGCGGCCTTAAAGCTACCTGAGAAACACTGTGGTTGTGGGACTTGTATTCACTCCAGGCATGGCTCTGGAAGAACATGAGTTATCTCGAAAGAAAGCGGGTGCTTCCAGGCTCTGGTTAGGAGCATATCCTGCCCTGCACTAGAGCTAAGGGGAATATTGACGTGCACTCTACCCTGGCCTACAGCTCTGATTTGCCATCCAGAAGGGTAGTTGTGCAGCCATTTCCTTGAGTCCTTAGTCACAGTTCTGCATTAGTTTAAAGGTACTAATCTTCTCAGGACTCCAGTCCCACTCGTGCCAGTACCCGTTTCCGTACAAGAACTCTGAGTACCCCAGGGCTCCCCTGGGCTTGCCGGGCCACACTCACACCCGTAGGCCCTTCACTGTGCCCCTCTGTAGGCCGAGTGAAGCATAACAAACTGCACTCTTTCTTGGGAAAGCTAGATTTCCTCAGCTCACCAGCAGCCTCTGGAACACGGTTCTGGCAAGTCCAGCATACCATGGAAGTCTGCCTCATCGCCCTATTCTGAGCTGTACTGAGCAAAACTCTCTGCTTTGAAGTCCTTCGAGGACCTCATACCTGAAGTCACCGTATCTCAAGGAGAAAGACGGCTTGCATTCCAACTTCCACTAAAGCACAGTTTTCTGTGTAACACTTCAGGCTTTGGGGACATGCACAGGGCTCTTAGGAGACCTAGGGCAGTCTATTGTCTAGGCACGTCGCTACATGTACAACACCCTGTGCAGAAAACTTGATTCTGGGAAGAGCCAAGTAGCTAGCTAGGTCTCTTTTGTCCTCTTAGAAACCACAGATACTTACGCTGCGTGTCAATCTGGAAACAGGACCTGATGGGACTAGCCTTGTTTCCCATCATGAAAGCTCCTTTTATGCGCCTTGAAGCTAAGTGAAAAACACTGTTGGTGTCGGGCTTATACACACGGCAGGCATGGCTGTGAGAGGGCAAAAGAGGTTTCACGACGAGACAGGGTATTTCAGTTTCTAAATCAGAGCTGATCCTGTCCTGTTTTATAGCTAAGGGGAAACTCAAAGTGAGCCCTCGCTTCGAAGGCGGCCCCTGATATGCCTTACAGCGGGGTAGGCGTGCAACAGCTTCCATGAGGCCTGAGTCGCTCTTCTGCTTTAGTTGAACGCCAGTAAGCTTTTCAGGCCTCCTAGATCCCTCGCGGCAGCACTCGTTTCCGTACAAGGATACTGAGTACCCCCAGGCTCCCCTGGGCTTGCTGGGCCACACTCAGACCCGTAGGCCCATCAGGGTGCCCCTGGGTAGGCCGAGTGAAGGGTAACCCGCTGCACTCTTCCTTGGGCGAGCTAGATATCCCCAGCTCACCAACGGCTTCATGAACACGGTTCTAGCAAGGCCAGCATACCATGGAAGTCGTCCTCGTTGCCCTAGTCTGAGCGGTACTGAGAAAAACTCTCTGCTTACAAGTCCTTCTAGGACCTCATCCCTGAAGTCACCGTATCTCTAGGAGAAAGGCAGCTTGCACAGCAACTTCCACTACAGCACAGTTTTGTGTGGAACACTTCAGGTTTTTGGGAGAGGCACAGGACCCTAGGAGACCTAGGGCAGTCTTTCATCTAAGCAGTTCGCTACACGCAGAGCGCCCTATGCAGAAAAGTTGAATCAGGGAAGAGCCAGGGAGGTAGCTAGGTCTCTTTTGACCTGCCAGTACCCACGGACACTTATGCTGCGTGTCAACCTGGTGATGGTGCCTCATGCGACTGGCTTTGTTTTCCCACCTTGAAAGCTCTTCTTCTGCGCCTTGAAGCTCCCTTAAAAACACTGTGGTTGTCAGGCTTATACTCACGGCAGGCATGGCTGTGAGAGGGAAAAAGAGGTTACACGAAGAGACAGGGTATTTCAGTTTCTGAGTCAGAGCTCATCCTGCCTTGTTATGTAGCTAAATGGAAACTCAAAGTGAGCCCTAGCTTCGAAGGAGGGCCCTGATATGCCATGCAGCGGGATAGGCGTACAACAGCTTCTATGAAGCCTTAGTCACTCTTCTGCTTTAGCTGAAGGCTAGTAAGCTTTTCTGGACTCCTAGACCCCTCGCGGCAGCACTCGCTTCCCTACAAAGGCACTGAGCACCCCCAGGCTCTCCTGAGTCGAAGATCAACATTCAGACACGTAGACCCTTCGGAGTACCCGTGTCTGTGCCGAGTGAAGGAGAGCATGATGCACACTTCGTCGCGGGACCTAGATTTTCTCAGCTCACCAATAGCCTCAGGAACATGATTCTAGGAGGTGCAGCATGCCATGCAAGTCTGCCTGCTTACAGTAGTCCGAGCTGTACTGAGAAAAACTCTTTGCTTACAATTCCTTCTACCACCTCATAGCTGAAGTCAACCTACCTCTAGGAGAAAGTCGGCTTGTGGTCCAAGTGCAACTAGAGCACACTTTCTGGTATAATGCTACAGGCTTTTGGAAGATGCCCAGGAGCCAGGACACCTAGGGAATTCTTTCATTTAGGCAGTTCGCTACACGCAGAACACCCGGCATAGGAAAGTGGATTCTCCAAGACCCAGGGAGTAGCTAGGTCTCTTTTGACTTGTTAGAAAGCACAGATGCTTCTTCTGCGTGTCAACCTGGAAACGGCGGCCTTAGGAGTCAAGCCCTGTTTTCCCGTCTTGAAAGCTCCATTCAAGCGGCCTTAAAGCTACCTGAGAAACACTGTGGTTGTGGGACTTGTATTCACTCCAGGCATGGCTCTGGAAGAACATGAGTTATCTCGAAAGAAAGCGGGTGCTTCCAGGCTCTGGTTAGGAGCATATCCTGCCCTGCACTAGAGCTAAGGGGAATATTGACGTGCACTCTACCCTGGCCTACAGCTCTGATTTGCCATCCAGAAGGGTAGTTGTGCAGCCTTTTCCTTGAGTCCTTAGTCACAGTTCTGCATTAGTTTAAAGGTACTAATCTTCTCAGGACTCCAGTCCCACTCGTGCCAGTACCCGTTTCCGTACAAGAACTCTGAGTACCCCAGGGCTCCCCTGGGCTTGCCGGGCCACACTCACACCCGTAGGCCCTTCACTGTGCCCCTCTGTAGGCCGAGTGAAGCATAACAAACTGCACTCTTTCTTGGGAAAGCTAGATTTCCTCAGCTCACCAGCAGCCTCTGGAACACGGTTCTGGCAAGTCCAGCATACCATGGAAGTCTGCCTCATCGCCCTATTCTGAGCTGTACTGAGCAAAACTCTCTGCTTTGAAGTCCTTCGAGGACCTCATACCTGAAGTCACCGTATCTCAAGGAGAAAGACGGCTTGCATTCCAACTTCCACTAAAGCACAGTTTTCTGTGTAACACTTCAGGCTTTGGGGACATGCACAGGGCTCTTAGGAGACCTAGGGCAGTCTATTGTCTAGGCACGTCGCTACATGTACAACACCCTGTGCAGAAAACTTGATTCTGGGAAGAGCCAAGTAGCTAGCTAGGTCTCTTTTGTCCTCTTAGAAACCACAGATACTTACGCTGCGTGTCAATCTGGAAACAGGACCTGATGGGACTAGCCTTGTTTCCCATCATGAAAGCTCCTTTTATGCGCCTTGAAGCTAAGTGAAAAACACTGTTGGTGTCGGGCTTATACACACGACAGGCATGGCTGTGAGAGGGCAAAAGAGGTTTCACGACGAGACAGGGTATTTCAGTTTCTAAATCAGAGCTGATCCTGTCCTGTTTTATAGCTAAGGGGAAACTCAAAGTGAGCCCTCGCTTCGAAGGCGGCCCCTGATATGCCTTACAGCGGGGTAGGCGTGCAACAGCTTCCATGAGGCCTGAGTCGCTCTTCTGCTTTAGTTGAACGCCAGTAAGCTTTTCAGGCCTCCTAGATCCCTCGCGGCAGCACTCGTTTCCGTACAAGGATACTGAGTACCCCCAGGCTCCCCTGGGCTTGCTGGGCCACACTCAGACCCGTAGGCCCATCAGGGTGCCCCTGGGTAGGCCGAGTGAAGGGTAACCCGCTGCACTCTTCCTTGGGCGAGCTAGATATCCCCAGCTCACCAACGGCTTCATGAACACGGTTCTAGCAAGGCCAGCATACCATGGAAGTCGTCCTCGTTGCCCTAGTCTGAGCGGTACTGAGAAAAACTCTCTGCTTACAAGTCCTTCTAGGACCTCATCCCTGAAGTCACCGTATCTCTAGGAGAAAGGCAGCTTGCACAGCAACTTCCACTACAGCACAGTTTTGTGTGGAACACTTCAGGTTTTTGGGAGAGGCACAGGACCCTAGGAGACCTAGGGCAGTCTGTCATCGAAGCAGTTCGCTACACGCAGAGGGCCCTATGCAGAAAAGTTGAATCAGGGAAGAACCAGGGAGGTAGCTAGGTCTCTTTTGACCTGCCAGTACCCACAGACACTTATGCTGCATGTCAATCTGGTGATGGTGCCTGATGCGACTGGCCTTGTTTTCCCACCTTGAAAGCTCTTCTTATGCACCTTGAAGCTCCCTTAAAAACACTGTGGTTGTCAGGCTTATACTCACGGCAGGCATGGCTGTGAGAGGGCAAAAGAGGTTTCACGACGAGACAGGGTATTTCAGTTTCTAAATCAGAGCTGATCCTGTCCTGTTTTATAGCTAAGGGGAAACTCAAAGTGAGCCCTCGCTTCGAAGGCGGCCCCTGATATGCCTTACAGCGGGGTAGGCGTGCAACAGCTTCCATGAGGCCTGAGTCGCTCTTCTGCTTTAGTTGAACGCCAGTAAGCTTTTCAGGCCTCCTAGATCCCTCGCGGCAGCACTCGTTTCCGTACAAGGATACTGAGTACCCCCAGGCTCCCCTGGGCTTGCTGGGCCACACTCAGACCCGTAGGCCCATCAGGGTGCCCCTGGGTAGGCCGAGTGAAGGGTAACCCGCTGCACTCTTCCTTGGGCGAGCTAGATATCCCCAGCTCACCAACGGCTTCATGAACACGGTTCTAGCAAGGCCAGCATACCATGGAAGTCGTCCTCGTTGCCCTAGTCTGAGCGGTACTGAGAAAAACTCTCTGCTTACAAGTCCTTCTAGGACCTCATCCCTGAAGTCACCGTATCTCTAGGAGAAAGGCAGCTTGCACAGCAACTTCCACTACAGCACAGTTTTGTGTGGAACACTTCAGGTTTTTGGGAGAGGCACAGGACCCTAGGAGACCTAGGGCAGTCTTTCATCTAAGCAGTTCGCTACACGCAGAGCGCCCTATGCAGAAAAGTTGAATCAGGGAAGAGCCAGGGAGGTAGCTAGGTCTCTTTTGACCTGCCAGTACCCACGGACACTTATGCTGCGTGTCAACCTGGTGATGGTGCCTCATGCGACTGGCTTTGTTTTCCCACCTTGAAAGCTCTTCTTCTGCGCCTTGAAGCTCCCTTAAAAACACTGTGGTTGTCAGGCTTATACTCACGGCAGGCATGGCTGTGAGAGGGAAAAAGAGGTTACACGAAGAGACAGGGTATTTCAGTTTCTGAGTCAGAGCTCATCCTGCCTTGTTATGTAGCTAAATGGAAACTCAAAGTGAGCCCTAGCTTCGAAGGAGGGCCCTGATATGCCATGCAGCGGGATAGGCGTACAACAGCTTCTATGAAGCCTTAGTCACTCTTCTGCTTTAGCTGAAGGCTAGTAAGCTTTTCTGGACTCCTAGACCCCTCGCGGCAGCACTCGCTTCCCTACAAAGGCACTGAGCACCCCCAGGCTCTCCTGAGTCGAAGATCAACATTCAGACACGTAGACCCTTCGGAGTACCCGTGTCTGTGCCGAGTGAAGGAGAGCATGATGCACACTTCGTCGCGGGACCTAGATTTTCTCAGCTCACCAATAGCCTCAGGAACATGATTCTAGGAGGTGCAGCATGCCATGCAAGTCTGCCTGCTTACAGTAGTCCGAGCTGTACTGAGAAAAACTCTTTGCTTACAATTCCTTCTACCACCTCATAGCTGAAGTCAACCTACCTCTAGGAGAAAGTCGGCTTGTGGTCCAAGTGCAACTAGAGCACACTTTCTGGTATAATGCTACAGGCTTTTGGAAGATGCCCAGGAGCCAGGACACCTAGGGAATTCTTTCATTTAGGCAGTTCGCTACACGCAGAACACCCGGCATAGGAAAGTGGATTCTCCAAGACCCAGGGAGTAGCTAGGTCTCTTTTGACTTGTTAGAAAGCACAGATGCTTCTTCTGCGTGTCAACCTGGAAACGGCGGCCTTAGGAGTCAAGCCCTGTTTTCCCGTCTTGAAAGCTCCATTCAAGCGGCCTTAAAGCTACCTGAGAAACACTGTGGTTGTGGGACTTGTATTCACTCCAGGCATGGCTCTGGAAGAACATGAGTTATCTCGAAAGAAAGCGGGTGCTTCCAGGCTCTGGTTAGGAGCATATCCTGCCCTGCACTAGAGCTAAGGGGAATATTGACGTGCACTCTACCCTGGCCTACAGCTCTGATTTGCCATCCAGAAGGGTAGTTGTGCAGCCATTTCCTTGAGTCCTTAGTCACAGTTCTGCATTAGTTTAAAGGTACTAATCTTCTCAGGACTCCAGTCCCACTCGTGCCAGTACCCGTTTCCGTACAAGAACTCTGAGTACCCCAGGGCTCCCCTGGGCTTGCCGGGCCACACTCACACCCGTAGGCCCTTCACTGTGCCCCTCTGTAGGCCGAGTGAAGCATAACAAACTGCACTCTTTCTTGGGAAAGCTAGATTTCCTCAGCTCACCAGCAGCCTCTGGAACACGGTTCTAGCAAGTCCAGCATACCATGGAAGTCTGCCTCATCGCCCTATTCTGAGCTGTACTGAGCAAAACTCTCTGCTTTGAAGTCCTTCGAGGACCTCATACCTGAAGTCACCGTATCTCAAGGAGAAAGACGGCTTGCATTCCAACTTCCACTAAAGCACAGTTTTCTGTGTAACACTTCAGGCTTTGGGGACATGCACAGGGCTCTTAGGAGACCTAGGGCAGTCTATTGTCTAGGCACGTCGCTACATGTACAACACCCTGTGCAGAAAACTTGATTCTGGGAAGAGCCAAGTAGCTAGCTAGGTCTCTTTTGTCCTCTTAGAAACCACAGATACTTACGCTGCGTGTCAATCTGGAAACAGGACCTGATGGGACTAGCCTTGTTTCCCATCATGAAAGCTCCTTTTATGCGCCTTGAAGCTAAGTGAAAAACACTGTTGGTGTCGGGCTTATACACACGGCAGGCATGGCTGTGAGAGGGCAAAAGAGGTTTCACGACGAGACAGGGTATTTCAGTTTCTAAATCAGAGCTGATCCTGTCCTGTTTTATAGCTAAGGGGAAACTCAAAGTGAGCCCTCGCTTCGAAGGCGGCCCCTGATATGCCTTACAGCGGGGTAGGCGTGCAACAGCTTCCATGAGGCCTGAGTCGCTCTTCTGCTTTAGTTGAACGCCAGTAAGCTTTTCAGGCCTCCTAGATCCCTCGCGGCAGCACTCGTTTCCGTACAAGGATACTGAGTACCCCCAGGCTCCCCTGGGCTTGCTGGGCCACACTCAGACCCGTAGGCCCATCAGGGTGCCCCTGGGTAGGCCGAGTGAAGGGTAACCCGCTGCACTCTTCCTTGGGCGAGCTAGATATCCCCAGCTCACCAACGGCTTCATGAACACGGTTCTAGCAAGGCCAGCATACCATGGAAGTCGTCCTCGTTGCCCTAGTCTGAGCGGTACTGAGAAAAACTCTCTGCTTACAAGTCCTTCTAGGACCTCATCCCTGAAGTCACCGTATCTCTAGGAGAAAGGCAGCTTGCACAGCAACTTCCACTACAGCACAGTTTTGTGTGGAACACTTCAGGTTTTTGGGAGAGGCACAGGACCCTAGGAGACCTAGGGCAGTCTTTCATCTAAGCAGTTCGCTACACGCAGAGCGCCCTATGCAGAAAAGTTGAATCAGGGAAGAGCCAGGGAGGTAGCTAGGTCTCTTTTGACCTGCCAGTACCCACGGACACTTATGCTGCGTGTCAACCTGGTGATGGTGCCTCATGCGACTGGCTTTGTTTTCCCACCTTGAAAGCTCTTCTTCTGCGCCTTGAAGCTCCCTTAAAAACACTGTGGTTGTCAGGCTTATACTCACGGCAGGCATGGCTGTGAGAGGGAAAAAGAGGTTACACGAAGAGACAGGGTATTTCAGTTTCTGAGTCAGAGCTCATCCTGCCTTGTTATGTAGCTAAATGGAAACTCAAAGTGAGCCCTAGCTTCGAAGGAGGGCCCTGATATGCCATGCAGCGGGATAGGCGTACAACAGCTTCTATGAAGCCTTAGTCACTCTTCTGCTTTAGCTGAAGGCTAGTAAGCTTTTCTGGACTCCTAGACCCCTCGCGGCAGCACTCGCTTCCCTACAAAGGCACTGAGCACCCCCAGGCTCTCCTGAGTCGAAGATCAACATTCAGACACGTAGACCCTTCGGAGTACCCGTGTCTGTGCCGAGTGAAGGAGAGCATGATGCACACTTCGTCGCGGGACCTAGATTTTCTCAGCTCACCAATAGCCTCAGGAACATGATTCTAGGAGGTGCAGCATGCCATGCAAGTCTGCCTGCTTACAGTAGTCCGAGCTGTACTGAGAAAAACTCTTTGCTTACAATTCCTTCTACCACCTCATAGCTGAAGTCAACCTACCTCTAGGAGAAAGTCGGCTTGTGGTCCAAGTGCAACTAGAGCACACTTTCTGGTATAATGCTACAGGCTTTTGGAAGATGCCCAGGAGCCAGGACACCTAGGGAATTCTTTCATTTAGGCAGTTCGCTACACGCAGAACACCCGGCATAGGAAAGTGGATTCTCCAAGACCCAGGGAGTAGCTAGGTCTCTTTTGACTTGTTAGAAAGCACAGATGCTTCTTCTGCGTGTCAACCTGGAAACGGCGGCCTTAGGAGTCAAGCCCTGTTTTCCCGTCTTGAAAGCTCCATTCAAGCGGCCTTAAAGCTACCTGAGAAACACTGTGGTTGTGGGACTTGTATTCACTCCAGGCATGGCTCTGGAAGAACATGAGTTATCTCGAAAGAAAGCGGGTGCTTCCAGGCTCTGGTTAGGAGCATATCCTGCCCTGCACTAGAGCTAAGGGGAATATTGACGTGCACTCTACCCTGGCCTACAGCTCTGATTTGCCATCCAGAAGGGTAGTTGTGCAGCCTTTTCCTTGAGTCCTTAGTCACAGTTCTGCATTAGTTTAAAGGTACTAATCTTCTCAGGACTCCAGTCCCACTCGTGCCAGTACCCGTTTCCGTACAAGAACTCTGAGTACCCCAGGGCTCCCCTGGGCTTGCCGGGCCACACTCACACCCGTAGGCCCTTCACTGTGCCCCTCTGTAGGCCGAGTGAAGCATAACAAACTGCACTCTTTCTTGGGAAAGCTAGATTTCCTCAGCTCACCAGCAGCCTCTGGAACACGGTTCTAGCAAGTCCAGCATACCATGGAAGTCTGCCTCATCGCCCTATTCTGAGCTGTACTGAGCAAAACTCTCTGCTTTGAAGTCCTTCGAGGACCTCATACCTGAAGTCACCGTATCTCAAGGAGAAAGACGGCTTGCATTCCAACTTCCACTAAAGCACAGTTTTCTGTGTAACACTTCAGGCTTTGGGGACATGCACAGGGCTCTTAGGAGACCTAGGGCAGTCTATTGTCTAGGCACGTCGCTACATGTACAACACCCTGTGCAGAAAACTTGATTCTGGGAAGAGCCAAGTAGCTAGCTAGGTCTCTTTTGTCCTCTTAGAAACCACAGATACTTACGCTGCGTGTCAATCTGGAAACAGGACCTGATGGGACTAGCCTTGTTTCCCATCATGAAAGCTCCTTTTATGCGCCTTGAAGCTAAGTGAAAAACACTGTTGGTGTCGGGCTTATACACACGACAGGCATGGCTGTGAGAGGGCAAAAGAGGTTTCACGACGAGACAGGGTATTTCAGTTTCTAAATCAGAGCTGATCCTGTCCTGTTTTATAGCTAAGGGGAAACTCAAAGTGAGCCCTCGCTTCGAAGGCGGCCCCTGATATGCCTTACAGCGGGGTAGGCGTGCAACAGCTTCCATGAGGCCTGAGTCGCTCTTCTGCTTTAGTTGAACGCCAGTAAGCTTTTCAGGCCTCCTAGATCCCTCGCGGCAGCACTCGTTTCCGTACAAGGATACTGAGTACCCCCAGGCTCCCCTGGGCTTGCTGGGCCACACTCAGACCCGTAGGCCCATCAGGGTGCCCCTGGGTAGGCCGAGTGAAGGGTAACCCGCTGCACTCTTCCTTGGGCGAGCTAGATATCCCCAGCTCACCAACGGCTTCATGAACACGGTTCTAGCAAGGCCAGCATACCATGGAAGTCGTCCTCGTTGCCCTAGTCTGAGCGGTACTGAGAAAAACTCTCTGCTTACAAGTCCTTCTAGGACCTCATCCCTGAAGTCACCGTATCTCTAGGAGAAAGGCAGCTTGCACAGCAACTTCCACTACAGCACAGTTTTGTGTGGAACACTTCAGGTTTTTGGGAGAGGCACAGGACCCTAGGAGACCTAGGGCAGTCTTTCATCTAAGCAGTTCGCTACACGCAGAGCGCCCTATGCAGAAAAGTTGAATCAGGGAAGAGCCAGGGAGGTAGCTAGGTCTCTTTTGACCTGCCAGTACCCACGGACACTTATGCTGCGTGTCAACCTGGTGATGGTGCCTCATGCGACTGGCTTTGTTTTCCCACCTTGAAAGCTCTTCTTCTGCGCCTTGAAGCTCCCTTAAAAACACTGTGGTTGTCAGGCTTATACTCACGGCAGGCATGGCTGTGAGAGGGAAAAAGAGGTTACACGAAGAGACAGGGTATTTCAGTTTCTGAGTCAGAGCTCATCCTGCCTTGTTATGTAGCTAAATGGAAACTCAAAGTGAGCCCTAGCTTCGAAGGAGGGCCCTGATATGCCATGCAGCGGGATAGGCGTACAACAGCTTCTATGAAGCCTTAGTCACTCTTCTGCTTTAGCTGAAGGCTAGTAAGCTTTTCTGGACTCCTAGACCCCTCGCGGCAGCACTCGCTTCCCTACAAAGGCACTGAGCACCCCCAGGCTCTCCTGAGTCGAAGATCAACATTCAGACACGTAGACCCTTCGGAGTACCCGTGTCTGTGCCGAGTGAAGGAGAGCATGATGCACACTTCGTCGCGGGACCTAGATTTTCTCAGCTCACCAATAGCCTCAGGAACATGATTCTAGGAGGTGCAGCATGCCATGCAAGTCTGCCTGCTTACAGTAGTCCGAGCTGTACTGAGAAAAACTCTTTGCTTACAATTCCTTCTACCACCTCATAGCTGAAGTCAACCTACCTCTAGGAGAAAGTCGGCTTGTGGTCCAAGTGCAACTAGAGCACACTTTCTGGTATAATGCTACAGGCTTTTGGAAGATGCCCAGGAGCCAGGACACCTAGGGAATTCTTTCATTTAGGCAGTTCGCTACACGCAGAACACCCGGCATAGGAAAGTGGATTCTCCAAGACCCAGGGAGTAGCTAGGTCTCTTTTGACTTGTTAGAAAGCACAGATGCTTCTTCTGCGTGTCAACCTGGAAACGGCGGCCTTAGGAGTCAAGCCTTGTTTTCCCGTCTTGAAAGCTCCATTCAAGCGGCCTTAAAGCTACCTGAGAAACACTGTGGTTGTGGGACTTGTATTCACTCCAGGCATGGCTCTGGAAGAACATGAGTTATCTCGAAAGAAAGCGGGTGCTTCCAGGCTCTGGTTAGGAGCATATCCTGCCCTGCACTAGAGCTAAGGGGAATCTTGACGTGCACTCTACCCTGGCCTACAGCTCTGATTTGCCCTCCAGAAGGGTAGTTGTGCAGCCTTTTCCTTGAGTCCTTAGTCACAGTTCTGCATTAGTTTAAAGGTACTAATCTTCTCAGGACTCCAGTCCCACTCGTGCCAGTACCCGTTTCCGTACAAGAACTCTGAGTACCCCAGGGCTCCCCTGGGCTTGCCGGGCCACACTCACACCCGTAGGCCCTTCACTGTGCCCCTCTGTAGGCCGAGTGAAGCATAACAAACTGCACTCTTTCTTGGGAAAGCTAGATTTCCTCAGCTCACCAGCAGCCTCTGGAACACGGTTCTAGCAAGTCCAGCATACCATGGAAGTCTGCCTCATCGCCCTATTCTGAGCTGTACTGAGCAAAACTCTCTGCTTTGAAGTCCTTCGAGGACCTCATACCTGAAGTCACCGTATCTCAAGGAGAAAGACGGCTTGCATTCCAACTTCCACTAAAGCACAGTTTTCTGTGTAACACTTCAGGCTTTGGGGACATGCACAGGGCTCTTAGGAGACCTAGGGCAGTCTATTGTCTAGGCACGTCGCTACATGTACAACACCCTGTGCAGAAAACTTGATTCTGGGACGAGCCAAGTAGCTAGCTAGGTCTCTTTTGTCCTCTTAGAAACCACAGATACTTACGCTGCGTGTCAATCTGGAAACAGGACCTGATGGGACTAGCCTTGTTTCCCATCATGAAAGCTCCTTTTATGCGCCTTGAAGCTAAGTGAAAAACACTGTTGGTGTCGGGCTTATACACACGGCAGGCATGGCTGTGAGAGGGAAAAAGAGGTGTCACGAAGAAACATGGTATTCCAGTTTCTGAGTCAGAGCTGATCCTGTCCTGTTCTATAGCTAAAGGGAAACTCAAAGTGAGGCCTAACTTCGAAGGAGGGCCCTGATATGCCTTACAGCGGGGTAGGCGTGCAACAGCTTCCATGAGGCCTTAGTCGCTCTCCTGCTTTAGTTGAACGCTAGTAAGCTTTTCAGGCCGCCTAGATCCCTCGCGGCAGCACTCGTTTCCGTACAAGGATACTGAGTACCCCCAGGCTCCCCTGGGCTTGCTGGGCCGCACTCAGACCCGTAGGCCCATCAGGGTGCCCCTGGGTAGGCCGAGTGAAGGGTAACCCGCTGCACTCTTCCTTGGGCGAGCTAGATATCCCCAGCTCACCAACGGCTTCATGAACACGGTTCTAGCAAGGCCAGCATACCATGGAAGTCGTCCTCGTTGCCCTAGTCTGAGCGGTACTGAGAAAAACTCTCTGCTTACAAGTCCTTCTAGGACCTCATCCCTGAAGTCACCGTATCTCTAGGAGAAAGGCAGCTTGCACAGCAACTTCCACTACAGCACAGTTTTGTGTGGAACACTTCAGGTTTTTGGGAGAGGCACAGGACCCTAGGAGACCTAGGGCAGTCTTTCATCTAAGCAGTTCGCTACACGCAGAGCGCCCTATGCAGAAAAGTTGAATCAGGGAAGAGCCAGGGAGGTAGCTAGGTCTCTTTTGACCTGCCAGTACCCACGGACACTTATGCTGCGTGTCAACCTGGTGATGGTGCCTCATGCGACTGGCTTTGTTTTCCCACCTTGAAAGCTCTTCTTCTGCGCCTTGAAGCTCCCTTAAAAACACTGTGGTTGTCAGGCTTATACTCACGGCAGGCATGGCTGTGAGAGGGAAAAAGAGGTTACACGAAGAGACAGGGTATTTCAGTTTCTGAGTCAGAGCTCATCCTGCCTTGTTATGTAGCTAAATGGAAACTCAAAGTGAGCCCTAGCTTCGAAGGAGGGCCCTGATATGCCATGCAGCGGGATAGGCGTACAACAGCTTCTATGAAGCCTTAGTCACTCTTCTGCTTTAGCTGAAGGCTAGTAAGCTTTTCTGGACTCCTAGACCCCTCGCGGCAGCACTCGCTTCCCTACAAAGGCACTGAGCACCCCCAGGCTCTCCTGAGTCGAAGATCAACATTCAGACACGTAGACCCTTCGGAGTACCCGTGTCTGTGCCGAGTGAAGGAGAGCATGATGCACACTTCGTCGCGGGACCTAGATTTTCTCAGCTCACCAATAGCCTCAGGAACATGATTCTAGGAGGTGCAGCATGCCATGCAAGTCTGCCTGCTTACAGTAGTCCGAGCTGTACTGAGAAAAACTCTTTGCTTACAATTCCTTCTACCACCTCATAGCTGAAGTCAACCTACCTCTAGGAGAAAGTCGGCTTGTGGTCCAAGTGCAACTAGAGCACACTTTCTGGTATAATGCTACAGGCTTTTGGAAGATGCCCAGGAGCCAGGACACCTAGGGAATTCTTTCATTTAGGCAGTTCGCTACACGCAGAACACCCGGCATAGGAAAGTGGATTCTCCAAGACCCAGGGAGTAGCTAGGTCTCTTTTGACTTGTTAGAAAGCACAGATGCTTCTTCTGCGTGTCAACCTGGAAACGGCGGCCTTAGGAGTCAAGCCTTGTTTTCCCGTCTTGAAAGCTCCATTCAAGCGGCCTTAAAGCTACCTGAGAAACACTGTGGTTGTGGGACTTGTATTCACTCCAGGCATGGCTCTGGAAGAACATGAGTTATCTCGAAAGAAAGCGGGTGCTTCCAGGCTCTGGTTAGGAGCATATCCTGCCCTGCACTAGAGCTAAGGGGAATCTTGACGTGCACTCTACCCTGGCCTACAGCTCTGATTTGCCCTCCAGAAGGGTAGTTGTGCAGCCTTTTCCTTGAGTCCTTAGTCACAGTTCTGCATTAGTTTAAAGGTACTAATCTTCTCAGGACTCCAGTCCCACTCGTGCCAGTACCCGTTTCCGTACAAGAACTCTGAGTACCCCAGGGCTCCCCTGGGCTTGCCGGGCCACACTCACACCCGTAGGCCCTTCACTGTGCCCCTCTGTAGGCCGAGTGAAGCATAACAAACTGCACTCTTTCTTGGGAAAGCTAGATTTCCTCAGCTCACCAGCAGCCTCTGGAACACGGTTCTAGCAAGTCCAGCATACCATGGAAGTCTGCCTCATCGCCCTATTCTGAGCTGTACTGAGCAAAACTCTCTGCTTTGAAGCCCTTCGAGGACCTCATACCTGAAGTCACCGTATCTCAAGGAGAAAGACGGCTTGCATTCCCACTTCCACTAAAGCACAGTTTTCTGTGTAACACTTCAGGCTTTGGGGACATGCACAGGGCTCTTAGGAGACCTAGGGCAGTCTATTGTCTAGGCACGTCGCTACATGTACAACACCCTGTGCAGAAAACTTGATTCTGGGACGAGCCAAGTAGCTAGCTAGGTCTCTTTTGTCCTCTTAGAAACCACAGATACTTACGCTGCGTGTCAATCTGGAAACAGGACCTGATGGGACTAGCCTTGTTTCCCATCATGAAAGCTCCTTTTATGCGCCTTGAAGCTAAGTGAAAAACACTGTTGGTGTCGGGCTTATACACACGACAGGCATGGCTGTGAGAGGGAAAAAGAGGTGTCACGAAGAAACATGGTATTCCAGTTTCTGAGTCAGAGCTGATCCTGTCCTGTTCTATAGCTAAAGGGAAACTCAAAGTGAGGCCTAACTTCGAAGGAGGGCCCTGATATGCCTTACAGCGGGTTAGGCGTGCAACAGCTTCCATGAGGCCTTAGTCGCTCTCCTGCTTTAGTTGAACGCTAGTAAGCTTTTCAGGCCGCCTAGATCCCTCGCGGCAGCACTCGTTTCCGTACAAGGATACTGAGTACCCCCAGGCTCCCCTGGGCTTGCTGGGCCGCACTCAGACCCGTAGGCCCATCAGGGTGCCCCTGGGTAGGCCGAGTGAAGGGTAACCCGCTGCACTCTTCCTTGGGCGAGCTAGATATCCCCAGCTCACCAACGGCTTCATGAACACGGTTCTAGCAAGGCCAGCATACCATGGAAGTCGTCCTCGTTGCCCTAGTCTGAGCGGTACTGAGAAAAACTCTCTGCTTACAAGTCCTTCTAGGACCTCATCCCTGAAGTCACCGTATCTCTAGGAGAAAGGCAGCTTGCACAGCAACTTCCACTACAGCACAGTTTTGTATGGAACACTTCAGGTTTTTGGGAGAGGCACAGGACCCTAGGAGACCTAGGGCAGTCTGTCATCGAAGCAGTTCGCTACACGCAGAGGGCCCTATGCAGAAAAGTTGAATCAGGGAAGAACCAGGGAGGTAGCTAGGTCTCTTTTGACCTGCCAGTACCCACAGACACTTATGCTGCATGTCAATCTGGTGATGGTGCCTGATGCGACTGGCCTTGTTTTCCCACCTTGAAAGCTCTTCTTCTGCGCCTTGAAGCTCCCTTAAAAACACTGTGGTTGTCAGGCTTATACTCACGGCAGGCATGGCTGTGAGAGGGCAAAAGAGGTTTCACGACGAGACAGGGTATTTCAGTTTCTAAATCAGAGCTGATCCTGTCCTGTTTTATAGCTAAGGGGAAACTCAAAGTGAGCCCTCGCTTCGAAGGCGGCCCCTGATATGCCTTACAGCGGGGTAGGCGTGCAACAGCTTCCATGAGGCCTGAGTCGCTCTTCTGCTTTAGTTGAACGCCAGTAAGCTTTTCAGGCCTCCTAGATCCCTCGCGGCAGCACTCGTTTCCGTACAAGGATACTGAGTACCCCCAGGCTCCCCTGGGCTTGCTGGGCCACACTCAGACCCGTAGGCCCATCAGGGTGCCCCTGGGTAGGCCGAGTGAAGGGTAACCCGCTGCACTCTTCCTTGGGCGAGCTAGATATCCCCAGCTCACCAACGGCTTCATGAACACGGTTCTAGCAAGGCCAGCATACCATGGAAGTCGTCCTCGTTGCCCTAGTCTGAGCGGTACTGAGAAAAACTCTCTGCTTACAAGTCCTTCTAGGACCTCATCCCTGAAGTCACCGTATCTCTAGGAGAAAGGCAGCTTGCACAGCAACTTCCACTACAGCACAGTTTTGTGTGGAACACTTCAGGTTTTTGGGAGAGGCACAGGACCCTAGGAGACCTAGGGCAGTCTTTCATCTAAGCAGTTCGCTACACGCAGAGCGCCCTATGCAGAAAAGTTGAATCAGGGAAGAGCCAGGGAGGTAGCTAGGTCTCTTTTGACCTGCCAGTACCCACGGACACTTATGCTGCGTGTCAACCTGGTGATGGTGCCTCATGCGACTGGCTTTGTTTTCCCACCTTGAAAGCTCTTCTTCTGCGCCTTGAAGCTCCCTTAAAAACACTGTGGTTGTCAGGCTTATACTCACGGCAGGCATGGCTGTGAGAGGGAAAAAGAGGTTACACGAAGAGACAGGGTATTTCAGTTTCTGAGTCAGAGCTCATCCTGCCTTGTTATGTAGCTAAATGGAAACTCAAAGTGAGCCCTAGCTTCGAAGGAGGGCCCTGATATGCCATGCAGCGGGATAGGCGTACAACAGCTTCTATGAAGCCTTAGTCACTCTTCTGCTTTAGCTGAAGGCTAGTAAGCTTTTCTGGACTCCTAGACCCCTCGCGGCAGCACTCGCTTCCCTACAAAGGCACTGAGCACCCCCAGGCTCTCCTGAGTCGAAGATCAACATTCAGACACGTAGACCCTTCGGAGTACCCGTGTCTGTGCCGAGTGAAGGAGAGCATGATGCACACTTCGTCGCGGGACCTAGATTTTCTCAGCTCACCAATAGCCTCAGGAACATGATTCTAGGAGGTGCAGCATGCCATGCAAGTCTGCCTGCTTACAGTAGTCCGAGCTGTACTGAGAAAAACTCTTTGCTTACAATTCCTTCTACCACCTCATAGCTGAAGTCAACCTACCTCTAGGAGAAAGTCGGCTTGTGGTCCAAGTGCAACTAGAGCACACTTTCTGGTATAATGCTACAGGCTTTTGGAAGATGCCCAGGAGCCAGGACACCTAGGGAATTCTTTCATTTAGGCAGTTCGCTACACGCAGAACACCCGGCATAGGAAAGTGGATTCTCCAAGACCCAGGGAGTAGCTAGGTCTCTTTTGACTTGTTAGAAAGCACAGATGCTTCTTCTGCGTGTCAACCTGGAAACGGCGGCCTTAGGAGTCAAGCCTTGTTTTCCCGTCTTGAAAGCTCCATTCAAGCGGCCTTAAAGCTACCTGAGAAACACTGTGGTTGTGGGACTTGTATTCACTCCAGGCATGGCTCTGGAAGAACATGAGTTATCTCGAAAGAAAGCGGGTGCTTCCAGGCTCTGGTTAGGAGCATATCCTGCCCTGCACTAGAGCTAAGGGGAATCTTGACGTGCACTCTACCCTGGCCTACAGCTCTGATTTGCCCTCCAGAAGGGTAGTTGTGCAGCCTTTTCCTTGAGTCCTTAGTCACAGTTCTGCATTAGTTTAAAGGTACTAATCTTCTCAGGACTCCAGTCCCACTCGTGCCAGTACCCATTTCCGTACAAGAACTCTGAGTACCCCAGGGCTCCCCTGGGCTTGCCGGGCCACACTCACACCCGTAGGCCCTTCACTGTGCCCCTCTGTAGGCCGAGTGAAGCATAACAAACTGCACTCTTTCTTGGGAAAGCTAGATTTCCTCAGCTCACCAGCAGCCTCTGGAACACGGTTCTAGCAAGTCCAGCATACCATGGAAGTCTGCCTCATCGCCCTATTCTGAGCTGTACTGAGCAAAACTCTCTGCTTTGAAGTCCTTCGAGGACCTCATACCTGAAGTCGCCGTATCTCAAGGAGAAAGACGGCTTGCATTCCAACTTCCACTAAAGCACAGTTTTCTGTGTAACACTTCAGGCTTTGGGGACATGCACAGGGCTCTTAGGAGACCTAGGGCAGTCTATTGTCTAGGCACGTCGCTACATGTACAACACCCTGTGCAGAAAACTTGATTCTGGGAAGAGCCAAGTAGCTAGCTAGGTCTCTTTTGTCCTCTTAGAAACCACAGATACTTACGCTGCGTGTCAATCTGGAAACAGGACCTGATGGGACTAGCCTTGTTTCCCATCATGAAAGCTCCTTTTATGCGCCTTGAAGCTAAGTGAAAAACACTGTTGGTGTCGGGCTTATACACACGACAGGCATGGCTGTGAGAGGGAAAAAGAGGTGTCACGAAGAAACATGGTATTCCAGTTTCTGAGTCAGAGCTGATCCTGTCCTGTTCTATAGCTAAAGGGAAACTCAAAGTGAGGCCTAACTTCGAAGGAGGGCCCTGATATGCCTTACAGCGGGTTAGGCGTGCAACAGCTTCCATGAGGCCTTAGTCGCTCTCCTGCTTTAGTTGAACGCTAGTAAGCTTTTCAGGCCGCCTAGATCCCTCGCGGCAGCACTCGTTTCCGTACAAGGATACTGAGTACCCCCAGGCTCCCCTGGGCTTGCTGGGCCGCACTCAGACCCGTAGGCCCATCAGGGTGCCCCTGGGTAGGCCGAGTGAAGGGTAACCCGCTGCACTCTTCCTTGGGCGAGCTAGATATCCCCAGCTCACCAACGGCTTCATGAACACGGTTCTAGCAAGGCCAGCATACCATGGAAGTCGTCCTCGTTGCCCTAGTCTGAGCGGTACTGAGAAAAACTCTCTGCTTACAAGTCCTTCTAGGACCTCATCCCTGAAGTCACCGTATCTCTAGGAGAAAGGCAGCTTGCACAGCAACTTCCACTACAGCACAGTTTTGTGTGGAACACTTCAGGTTTTTGGGAGAGGCACAGGACCCTAGGAGACCTAGGGCAGTCTTTCATCGAAGCAGTTCGCTACACGCAGAGCGCCCTATGCAGAAAAGTTGAATCAGGGAAGAGCCAGGGAGGTAGCTAGGTCTCTTTTGACCTGCCAGTACCCACGGACACTTATGCTGCGTGTCAACCTGGTGATGGTGCCTCATGCGACTGGCTTTGTTTTCCCACCTTGAAAGCTCTTCTTCTGCGCCTTGAAGCTCCCTTAAAAACACTGTGGTTGTCAGGCTTATACTCACGGCAGGCATGGCTGTGAGAGGGAAAAAGAGGTTACACGAAGAGACAGGGTATTTCAGTTTCTGAGTCAGAGCTCATCCTGCCTTGTTATGTAGCTAAATGGAAACTCAAAGTGAGCCCTAGCTTCGAAGGAGGGCCCTGATATGCCATGCAGCGGGATAGGCGTACAACAGCTTCTATGAAGCCTTAGTCACTCTTCTGCTTTAGCTGAAGGCTAGTAAGCTTTTCTGGACTCCTAGACCCCTTGCGGCAGCACTCGCTTCCCTACAAAGGCACTGAGCACCCCCAGGCTCTCCTGAGTCGAAGATCAACATTCAGACACGTAGACCCTTCGGAGTACCCGTGTCTGTGCCGAGTGAAGGAGAGCATGATGCACACTTCGTCGCGGGACCTAGATTTTCTCAGCTCACCAATAGCCTCAGGAACATGATTCTAGGAGGTGCAGCATGCCATGCAAGTCTGCCTGCTTACAGTAGTCCGAGCTGTACTGAGAAAAACTCTTTGCTTACAATTCCTTCTACCACCTCATAGCTGAAGTCAACCTACCTCTAGGAGAAAGTCGGCTTGTGGTCCAAGTGCAACTAGAGCACACTTTCTGGTATAATGCTACAGGCTTTTGGAAGATGCCCAGGAGCCAGGACACCTAGGGAATTCTTTCATTTAGGCAGTTCGCTACACGCAGAACACCCGGCATAGGAAAGTGGATTCTCCAAGACCCAGGGAGTAGCTAGGTCTCTTTTGACTTGTTAGAAAGCACAGATGCTTCTTCTGCGTGTCAACCTGGAAATGGCGGCCTTAGGAGTCAAGCCCTGTTTTCCCGTCTTGAAAGCTCCATTCAAGCGGCCTTAAAGCTACCTGAGAAACACTGTGGTTGTGGGACTTGTATTCACTCCAGGCATGGCTCTGGAAGAACATGAGTTATCTCGAAAGAAAGCGGGTGCTTCCAGGCTCTGGTTAGGAGCATATCCTGCCCTGCACTAGAGCTAAGGGGAATCTTGACGTGCACTCTACCCTGGCCTACAGCTCTGATTTGCCATCCAGAAGGGTAGTTGTGCAGCCTTTTCCTTGAGTCCTTAGTCACAGTTCTGCATTAGTTTAAAGGTACTAATCTTCTCAGGACTCCAGGCCCACTCGTGCCAGTACCCGTTTCTGTACAAGAACTCTGAGTACCCCAGGGCTCCCCTGGGCTTGCCGGGCCACACTCACACCCGTAGGCCCTTCACTGTGCCCCTCTGTAGGCCGAGTGAAGCATAACAAACTGCACTCTTTCTTGGGAAAGCTAGATTTCCTCAGCTCACCAGCAGCCTCTGGAACACGGTTCTAGCAAGTCCAGCATACCATGGAAGTCTGCCTCATCGCCCTATTCTGAGCTGTACTGAGCAAAACTCTCTGCTTTGAAGTCCTTCGAGGACCTCATACCTGAAGTCACCGTATCTCAAGGAGAAAGACGGCTTGCATTCCAACTTCCACTAAAGCACAGTTTTCTGTGTAACACTTCAGGCTTTGGGGACATGCACAGGGCTCTTAGGAGACCTAGGGCAGTCTATTGTCTAGGCACGTCGCTACATGTACAACACCCTGTGCAGAAAACTTGATTCTGGGACGAGCCAAGTAGCTACCTAGGTCTCTTTGTCCTCTTAGAAACCACAGATACTTACGCTGCGTGTCAATCTGGAAACAGGACCTGATGGGACTAGCCTTGTTTCCCATCATGAAAGCTCCTTTTATGCGCCTTGAAGCTAAGTGAAAAACACTGTTGGTGTCGGGCTTATACACACGACAGGCATGGCTGTGAGAGGGAAAAAGAGGTGTCACGAAGAAACATGGTATTCCAGTTTCTGAGTCAGAGCTGATCCTGTCCTGTTCTATAGCTAAAGGGAAACTCAAAGTGAGGCCTAACTTCGAAGGAGGGCCCTGATATGCCTTACAGCGGGTTAGGCGTGCAACAGCTTCCATGAGGCCTTAGTCGCTCTCCTGCTTTAGTTGAACGCTAGTAAGCTTTTCAGGCCGCCTAGATCCCTCGCGGCAGCACTCGTTTCCGTACAAGGATACTGAGTACCCCCAGGCTCCCCTGGGCTTGCTGGGCCGCACTCAGACCCGTAGGCCCATCAGGGTGCCCCTGGGTAGGCCGAGTGAAGGGTAACCCGCTGCACTCTTCCTTGGGCGAGCTAGATATCCCCAGCTCACCAACGGCTTCATGAACACGGTTCTAGCAAGGCCAGCATACCATGGAAGTCGTCCTCGTTGCCCTAGTCTGAGCGGTACTGAGAAAAACTCTCTGCTTACAAGTCCTTCTAGGACCTCATCCCTGAAGTCACCGTATCTCTAGGAGAAAGGCAGCTTGCACAGCAACTTCCACTACAGCACAGTTTTGTGTGGAACACTTCAGGTTTTTGGGAGAGGCACAGGACCCTAGGAGACCTAGGGCAGTCTTTCATCGAAGCAGTTCGCTACACGCAGAGCGCCCTATGCAGAAAAGTTGAATCAGGGAAGAGCCAGGGAGGTAGCTAGGTCTCTTTTGACCTGCCAGTACCCACGGACACTTATGCTGCGTGTCAACCTGGTGATGGTGCCTCATGCGACTGGCTTTGTTTTCCCACCTTGAAAGCTCTTCTTCTGCGCCTTGAAGCTCCCTTAAAAACACTGTGGTTGTCAGGCTTATACTCACGGCAGGCATGGCTGTGAGAGGGAAAAAGAGGTTACACGAAGAGACAGGGTATTTCAGTTTCTGAGTCAGAGCTCATCCTGCCTTGTTATGTAGCTAAATGGAAACTCAAAGTGAGCCCTAGCTTCGAAGGAGGGCCCTGATATGCCATGCAGCGGGATAGGCGTACAACAGCTTCTATGAAGCCTTAGTCACTCTTCTGCTTTAGCTGAAGGCTAGTAAGCTTTTCTGGACTCCTAGACCCCTCGCGGCAGCACTCGCTTCCCTACAAAGGCACTGAGCACCCCCAGGCTCTCCTGAGTCGAAGATCAACATTCAGACACGTAGACCCTTCGGAGTACCCGTGTCTGTGCCGAGTGAAGGAGAGCATGATGCACACTTCGTCGCGGGACCTAGATTTTCTCAGCTCACCAATAGCCTCAGGAACATGATTCTAGGAGGTGCAGCATGCCATGCAAGTCTGCCTGCTTACAGTAGTCCGAGCTGTACTGAGAAAAACTCTTTGCTTACAATTCCTTCTACCACCTCATAGCTGAAGTCAACCTACCTCTAGGAGAAAGTCGGCTTGTGGTCCAAGTGCAACTAGAGCACACTTTCTGGTATAATGCTACAGGCTTTTGGAAGATGCCCAGGAGCCAGGACACCTAGGGAATTCTTTCATTTAGGCAGTTCGCTACACGCAGAACACCCGGCATAGGAAAGTGGATTCTCCAAGACCCAGGGAGTAGCTAGGTCTCTTTTGACTTGTTAGAAAGCACAGATGCTTCTTCTGCGTGTCAACCTGGAAATGGCGGCCTTAGGAGTCAAGCCTTGTTTTCCCGTCTTGAAAGCTCCATTCAAGCGGCCTTAAAGCTACCTGAGAAACACTGTGGTTGTGGGACTTGTATTCACTCCAGGCATGGCTCTGGAAGAACATGAGTTATCTCGAAAGAAAGCGGGTGCTTCCAGGCTCTGGTTAGGAGCATATCCTGCCCTGCACTAGAGCTAAGGGGAATCTTGACGTGCACTCTACCCTGGCCTACAGCTCTGATTTGCCCTCCAGAAGGGTAGTTGTGCAGCCTTTTCCTTGAGTCCTTAGTCACAGTTCTGCATTAGTTTAAAGGTACTAATCTTCTCAGGACTCCAGTCCCACTCGTGCCAGTACCCGTTTCCGTACAAGAACTCTGAGTACCCCAGGGCTCCCCTGGGCTTGCCGGGCCACACTCACACCCGTAGGCCCTTCACTGTGCCCCTCTGTAGGCCGAGTGAAGCATAACAAACTGCACTCTTTCTTGGGAAAGCTAGATTTCCTCAGCTCACCAGCAGCCTCTGGAACACGGTTCTAGCAAGTCCAGCATACCATGGAAGTCTGCCTCATCGCCCTATTCTGAGCTGTACTGAGCAAAACTCTCTGCTTTGAAGCCCTTCGAGGCCTCATACCTGAAGTCACCGTATCTCAAGGAGAAAGATGGCTTGCATTCCAACTTCCACTAAACACAGTTTTCTGTGTAACACTTCAGGCTTTGGGGACATGCACAGGGCTCTTAGGAGACCTAGGGCAGTCTATTGTCTAGGCACGTCGCTACATGTACAACACCCTGTGCAGAAAACTTGATTCTGGGACGAGCCAAGTAGCTAGCTAGGTCTCTTTTGTCCTCTTAGAAACCACAGATACTTACGCTGCGTGTCAATCTGGAAACAGGACCTGATGGGACTAGCCTTGTTTCCCATCATGAAAGCTCCTTTTATGCGCCTTGAAGCTAAGTGAAAAACACTGTTGGTGTCGGGCTTATACACACGACAGGCATGGCTGTGAGAGGGAAAAAGAGGTGTCACGAAGAAACATGGTATTCCAGTTTCTGAGTCAGAGCTGATCCTGTCCTGTTCTATAGCTAAAGGGAAACTCAAAGTGAGGCCTAACTTCGAAGGAGGGCCCTGATATGCCTTACAGCGGGTTAGGCGTGCAACAGCTTCCATGAGGCCTTAGTCGCTCTCCTGCTTTAGTTGAACGCTAGTAAGCTTTTCAGGCCGCCTAGATCCCTCGCGGCAGCACTCGTTTCCGTACAAGGATACTGAGTACCCCCAGGCTCCCCTGGGCTTGCTGGGCCGCACTCAGACCCGTAGGCCCATCAGGGTGCCCCTGGGTAGGCCGAGTGAAGGGTAACCCGCTGCACTCTTCCTTGGGCGAGCTAGATATCCCCCGCTCACCAACGGCTTCATGAACACGGTTCTAGCAAGGCCAGCATACCATGGAAGTCGTCCTCGTTGCCCTAGTCTGAGCGGTACTGAGAAAAACTCTCTGCTTACAAGTCCTTCTAGGACCTCATCCCTGAAGTCACCGTATCTCTAGGAGAAAGGCAGCTTGCACAGCAACTTCCACTACAGCACAGTTTTGTGTGGAACACTTCAGGTTTTTGGGAGAGGCACAGGACCCTAGGAGACCTAGGGCAGTCTTTCATCTAAGCAGTTCGCTACACGCAGAGCGCCCTATGCAGAAAAGTTGAATCAGGGAAGAGCCAGGGAGGTAGCTAGGTCTCTTTTGACCTGCCAGTACCCACGGACACTGATGCTGCGTGTCAACCTGGTGATGGTGCCTCATGCGACTGGCTTTGTTTTCCCACCTTGAAAGCTCTTCTTCTGCGCCTTGAAGCTCCCTTAAAAACACTGTGGTTGTCAGGCTTATACTCACGGCAGGCATGGCTGTGAGAGGGAAAAAGAGGTTACACGAAGAGACAGGGTATTTCAGTTTCTGAGTCAGAGCTCATCCTGCCTTGTTATGTAGCTAAATGGAAACTCAAAGTGAGCCCTAGCTTCGAAGGAGGGCCCTGATATGCCATGCAGCGGGATAGGCGTACAACAGCTTCTATGAAGCCTTAGTCACTCTTCTGCTTTAGCTGAAGGCTAGTAAGCTTTTCTGGACTCCTAGACCCCTCGCGGCAGCACTCGCTTCCCTACAAAGGCACTGAGCACCCCCAGGCTCTCCTGAGTCGAAGATCAACATTCAGACACGTAGACCCTTCGGAGTACCCGTGTCTGTGCCGAGTGAAGGAGAGCATGATGCACACTTCGTCGCGGGACCTAGATTTTCTCAGCTCACCAATAGCCTCAGGAACATGATTCTAGGAGGTGCAGCATGCCATGCAAGTCTGCCTGCTTACAGTAGTCCGAGCTGTACTGAGAAAAACTCTTTGCTTACAATTCCTTCTACCACCTCATAGCTGAAGTCAACCTACCTCTAGGAGAAAGTCGGCTTGTGGTCCAAGTGCAACTAGAGCACACTTTCTGGTATAATGCTACAGGCTTTTGGAAGATGCCCAGGAGCCAGGACACCTAGGGAATTCTTTCATTTAGGCAGTTCGCTACACGCAGAACACCCGGCATAGGAAAGTGGATTCTCCAAGACCCAGGGAGTAGCTAGGTCTCTTTTGACTTGTTAGAAAGCACAGATGCTTCTTCTGCGTGTCAACCTGGAAATGGCGGCCTTAGGAGTCAAGCCTTGTTTTCCCGTCTTGAAAGCTCCATTCAAGCGGCCTTAAAGCTACCTGAGAAACACTGTGGTTGTGGGACTTGTATTCACTCCAGGCATGGCTCTGGAAGAACATGAGTTATCTCGAAAGAAAGCGGGTGCTTCCAGGCTCTGGTTAGGAGCATATCCTGCCCTGCACTAGAGCTAAGGGGAATCTTGACGTGCACTCTACCCTGGCCTACAGCTCTGATTTGCCCTCCAGAAGGGTAGTTGTGCAGCCTTTTCCTTGAGTCCTTAGTCACAGTTCTGCATTAGTTTAAAGGTACTAATCTTCTCAGGACTCCAGTCCCACTCGTGCCAGTACCCGTTTCCGTACAAGAACTCTGAGTACCCCAGGGCTCCCCTGGGCTTGCCGGGCCACACTCACACCCGTAGGCCCTTCACTGTGCCCCTCTGTAGGCCGAGTGAAGCATAACAAACTGCACTCTTTCTTGGGAAAGCTAGATTTCCTCAGCTCACCAGCAGCCTCTGGAACACGGTTCTAGCAAGTCCAGCATACCATGGAAGTCTGCCTCATCGCCCTATTCTGAGCTGTACTGAGCAAAACTCTCTGCTTTGAAGCCCTTCGAGGCCTCATACCTGAAGTCACCATATCTCAAGGAGAAAGATGGCTTGCATTCCAACTTCCACTAAAGCACAGTTTTCTGTGTAACACTTCAGGCTTTGGGGACATGCACAGGGCTCTTAGGAGACCTAGGGCAGTCTATTGTCTAGGCACGTCGCTACATGTACAACACCCTGTGCAGAAAACTTGATTCTGGGACGAGCCAAGTAGCTAGCTAGGTCTCTTTTGTCCTCTTAGAAACCACAGATACTTACGCTGCGTGTCAATCTGGAAACAGGACCTGATGGGACTAGCCTTGTTTCCCATCATGAAAGCTCCTTTTATGCGCCTTGAAGCTAAGTGAAAAACACTGTTGGTGTCGGGCTTATACACACGACAGGCATGGCTGTGAGAGGGAAAAAGAGGTGTCACGAAGAAACATGGTATTCCAGTTTCTGAGTCAGAGCTGATCCTGTCCTGTTCTATAGCTAAAGGGAAACTCAAAGTGAGGCCTAACTTCGAAGGAGGGCCCTGATATGCCTTACAGCGGGTTAGGCGTGCAACAGCTTCCATGAGGCCTTAGTCGCTCTCCTGCTTTAGTTGAACGCTAGTAAGCTTTTCAGGCCGCCTAGATCCCTCGCGGCAGCACTCGTTTCCGTACAAGGATACTGAGTACCCCCAGGCTCCCCTGGGCTTGCTGGGCCGCACTCAGACCCGTAGGCCCATCAGGGTGCCCCTGGGTAGGCCGAGTGAAGGGTAACCCGCTGCACTCTTCCTTGGGCGAGCTAGATATCCCCAGCTCACCAACGGCTTCATGAACACGGTTCTAGCAAGGCCAGCATACCATGGAAGTCGTCCTCGTTGCCCTAGTCTGAGCGGTACTGAGAAAAACTCTCTGCTTACAAGTCCTTCTAGGACCTCATCCCTGAAGTCACCGTATCTCTAGGAGAAAGGCAGCTTGCACAGCAACTTCCACTACAGCACAGTTTTGTGTGGAACACTTCAGGTTTTTGGGAGAGGCACAGGACCCTAGGAGACCTAGGGCAGTCTTTCATCTAAGCAGTTCGCTACACGCAGAGCGCCCTATGCAGAAAAGTTGAATCAGGGAAGAGCCAGGGAGGTAGCTAGGTCTCTTTTGACCTGCCAGTACCCACGGACACTTATGCTGCGTGTCAACCTGGTGATGGTGCCTCATGCGACTGGCTTTGTTTTCCCACCTTGAAAGCTCTTCTTCTGCGCCTTGAAGCTCCCTTAAAAACACTGTGGTTGTCAGGCTTATACTCACGGCAGGCATGGCTGTGAGAGGGCAAAAGAGGTTTCACGACGAGACAGGGTATTTCAGTTTCTAAATCAGAGCTGATCCTGTCCTGTTTTATAGCTAAGGGGAAACTCAAAGTGAGCCCTCGCTTCGAAGGCGGCCCCTGATATGCCTTACAGCGGGGTAGGCGTGCAACAGCTTCCATGAGGCCTGAGTCGCTCTTCTGCTTTAGTTGAACGCCAGTAAGCTTTTCAGGCCTCCTAGATCCCTCGCGGCAGCACTCGTTTCCGTACAAGGATACTGAGTACCCCCAGGCTCCCCTGGGCTTGCTGGGCCACACTCAGACCCGTAGGCCCATCAGGGTGCCCCTGGGTAGGCCGAGTGAAGGGTAACCCGCTGCACTCTTCCTTGGGCGAGCTAGATATCCCCAGCTCACCAACGGCTTCATGAACACGGTTCTAGCAAGGCCAGCATACCATGGAAGTCGTCCTCGTTGCCCTAGTCTGAGCGGTACTGAGAAAAACTCTCTGCTTACAAGTCCTTCTAGGACCTCATCCCTGAAGTCACCGTATCTCTAGGAGAAAGGCAGCTTGCACAGCAACTTCCACTACAGCACAGTTTTGTGTGGAACACTTCAGGTTTTTGGGAGAGGCACAGGACCCTAGGAGACCTAGGGCAGTCTTTCATCTAAGCAGTTCGCTACACGCAGAGCGCCCTATGCAGAAAAGTTGAATCAGGGAAGAGCCAGGGAGGTAGCTAGGTCTCTTTTGACCTGCCAGTACCCACGGACACTGATGCTGCGTGTCAACCTGGTGATGGTGCCTCATGCGACTGGCTTTGTTTTCCCACCTTGAAAGCTCTTCTTCTGCGCCTTGAAGCTCCCTTAAAAACACTGTGGTTGTCAGGCTTATACTCACGGCAGGCATGGCTGTGAGAGGGAAAAAGAGGTTACACGAAGAGACAGGGTATTTCAGTTTCTGAGTCAGAGCTCATCCTGCCTTGTTATGTAGCTAAATGGAAACTCAAAGTGAGCCCTAGCTTCGAAGGAGGGCCCTGATATGCCATGCAGCGGGATAGGCGTACAACAGCTTCTATGAAGCCTTAGTCACTCTTCTGCTTTAGCTGAAGGCTAGTAAGCTTTTCTGGACTCCTAGACCCCTCGCGGCAGCACTCGCTTCCCTACAAAGGCACTGAGCACCCCCAGGCTCTCCTGAGTCGAAGATCAACATTCAGACACGTAGACCCTTCGGAGTACCCGTGTCTGTGCCGAGTGAAGGAGAGCATGATGCACACTTCGTCGCGGGACCTAGATTTTCTCAGCTCACCAATAGCCTCAGGAACATGATTCTAGGAGGTGCAGCATGCCATGCAAGTCTGCCTGCTTACAGTAGTCCGAGCTGTACTGAGAAAAACTCTTTGCTTACAATTCCTTCTACCACCTCATAGCTGAAGTCAACCTACCTCTAGGAGAAAGTCGGCTTGTGGTCCAAGTGCAACTAGAGCACACTTTCTGGTATAATGCTACAGGCTTTTGGAAGATGCCCAGGAGCCAGGACACCTAGGGAATTCTTTCATTTAGGCAGTTCGCTACACGCAGAACAACCGGCATAGGAAAGTGGATTCTCCAAGACCCAGGGAGTAGCTAGGTCTCTTTTGACTTGTTAGAAAGCACAGATGCTTCTTCTGCGTGTCAACCTGGAAATGGCGGCCTTAGGAGTCAAGCCTTGTTTTCCCGTCTTGAAAGCTCCATTCAAGCGGCCTTAAAGCTACCTGAGAAACACTGTGGTTGTGGGACTTGTATTCACTCCAGGCATGGCTCTGGAAGAACATGAGTTATCTCGAAAGAAAGCGGGTGCTTCCAGGCTCTGGTTAGGAGCATATCCTGCCCTGCACTAGAGCTAAGGGGAATCTTGACGTGCACTCTACCCTGGCCTACAGCTCTGATTTGCCCTCCAGAAGGGTAGTTGTGCAGCCTTTTCCTTGAGTCCTTAGTCACAGTTCTGCATTAGTTTAAAGGTACTAATCTTCTCAGGACTCCAGTCCCACTCGTGCCAGTACCCGTTTCCGTACAAGAACTCTGAGTACCCCAGGGCTCCCCTGGGCTTGCCGGGCCACACTCACACCCGTAGGCCCTTCACTGTGCCCCTCTGTAGGCCGAGTGAAGCATAACAAACTGCACTCTTTCTTGGGAAAGCTAGATTTCCTCAGCTCACCAGCAGCCTCTGGAACACGGTTCTAGCAAGTCCAGCATACCATGGAAGTCTGCCTCATCGCCCTATTCTGAGCTGTACTGAGCAAAACTCTCTGCTTTGAAGTCCTTCGAGGACCTCATACCTGAAGTCACCGTATCTCAAGGAGAAAGACGGCTTGCATTCCCACTTCCACTAAAGCACAGTTTTCTGTGTAACACTTCAGGCTTTGGGGACATGCACAGGGCTCTTAGGAGACCTAGGGCAGTCTATTGTCTAGGCACGTCGCTACATGTACAACACCCTGTGCAGAAAACTTGATTCTGGGACGAGCCAAGTAGCTAGCTAGGTCTCTTTTGTCCTCTTAGAAACCACAGATACTTACGCTGCGTGTCAATCTGGAAACAGGACCTGATGGGACTAGCCTTGTTTCCCATCATGAAAGCTCCTTTTATGCGCCTTGAAGCTAAGTGAAAAACACTGTTGGTGTCGGGCTTATACACACGACAGGCATGGCTGTGAGAGGGAAAAAGAGGTGTCACGAAGAAACATGGTATTCCAGTTTCTGAGTCAGAGCTGATCCTGTCCTGTTCTATAGCTAAAGGGAAACTCAAAGTGAGGCCTAACTTCGAAGGAGGGCCCTGATATGCCTTACAGCGGGTTAGGCGTGCAACAGCTTCCATGAGGCCTTAGTCGCTCTCCTGCTTTAGTTGAACGCTAGTAAGCTTTTCAGGCCGCCTAGATCCCTCGCGGCAGCACTCGTTTCCATACAAGGATACTGAGTACCCCCAGGCTCCCCTGGGCTTGCTGGGCCGCACTCAGACCCGTAGGCCCATCAGGGTGCCCCTGGGTAGGCCGAGTGAAGGGTAACCCGCTGCACTCTTCCTTGGGCGAGCTAGATATCCCCAGCTCACCAACGGCTTCATGAACACGGTTCTAGCAAGGCCAGCATACCATGGAAGTCGTCCTCGTTGCCCTAGTCTGAGCGGTACTGAGAAAAACTCTCTGCTTACAAGTCCTTCTAGGACCTCATCCCTGAAGTCACCGTATCTCTAGGAGAAAGGCAGCTTGCACAGCAACTTCCACTACAGCACAGTTTTGTGTGGAACACTTCAGGTTTTTGGGAGAGGCACAGGACCCTAGGAGACCTAGGGCAGTCTGTCATCGAAGCAGTTCGCTACACGCAGAGGGCCCTATGCAGAAAAGTTGAATCAGGGAAGAGCCAGGGAGGTAGCTAGGTCTCTTTTGACCTGCCAGTACCCACAGACACTTATGCTGCATGTCAATCTGGTGATGGTGCCTGATGCGACTGGCCTTGTTTTCCCACCTTGAAAGCTCTTCTTATGCGCCTTGAAGCTCCCTTAAAAACACTGTGGTTGTCAGGCTTATACTCACGGCAGGCATGGCTGTGAGAGGGCAAAAGAGGTTTCACGACGAGACAGGGTATTTCAGTTTCTAAATCAGAGCTGATCCTGTCCTGTTTTATAGCTAAGGGGAAACTCAAAGTGAGCCCTCGCTTCGAAGGCGGCCCCTGATATGCCTTACAGCGGGGTAGGCGTGCAACAGCTTCCATGAGGCCTGAGTCGCTCTTCTGCTTTACTTGAACGCCAGTAAGCTTTTCAGGCCTCCTAGATCCCTCGCGGCCGCACTCATTTCCGTACAAGGATACTGAGTACCCCCAGGCTCCCCTGGGCTTGCTGGGCCACACTCAGACCCGTAGGCCCATCAGGGTGCCCCTGGGTAGGCCGAGTGAAGGGTAACCCGCTGCACTCTTCCTTGGGCGAGCTAGATATCCCCAGCTCACCAACGGCTTCATGAACACGGTTCTAGCAAGGCCAGCATACCATGGAAGTCGTCCTCGTTGCCCTAGTCTGAGCGGTACTGAGAAAAACTCTCTGCTTACAAGTCCTTCTAGGACCTCATCCCTGAAGTCACCGTATCTCTACGAGAAAGGCAGCTTGCACAGCAACTTCCACTACAGCACAGTTTTGTGTGGAACACTTCAGGTTTTTGGGAGAGGCACAGGACCCTAGGAGACCTAGGGCAGTCTTTCATCTAAGCAGTTCGCTACACGCAGAGCGCCCTATGCAGAAAAGTTGAATCAGGGAAGAGCCAGGGAGGTAGCTAGGTCTCTTTTGACCTGCCAGTACCCACGGACACTTATGCTGCGTGTCAACCTGGTGATGGTGCCTCATGCGACTGGCTTTGTTTTCCCACCTTGAAAGCTCTTCTTCTGCGCCTTGAAGCTCCCTTAAAAACACTGTGGTTGTCAGGCTTATACTCACGGCAGGCATGGCTGTGAGAGGGAAAAAGAGGTTACACGAAGAGACAGGGTATTTCAGTTTCTGAGTCAGAGCTCATCCTGCCTTGTTATGTAGCTAAATGGAAACTCAAAGTGAGCCCTAGCTTCGAAGGAGGGCCCTGATATGCCATGCAGCGGGATAGGCGTACAACAGCTTCTATGAAGCCTTAGTCACTCTTCTGCTTTAGCTGAAGGCTAGTAAGCTTTTCTGGACTCCTAGACCCCTCGCAGCAGCACTCGCTTCCCTACAAAGGCACTGAGCACCCCCAGGCTCTCCTGAGTCGAAGATCAACATTCAGACACGTAGACCCTTCGGAGTACCCGTGTCTGTGCCGAGTGAAGGAGAGCATGATGCACACTTCGTCGCGGGACCTAGATTTTCTCAGCTCACCAATAGCCTCAGGAACATGATTCTAGGAGGTGCAGCATGCCATGCAAGTCTGCCTGCTTACAGTAGTCCGAGCTGTACTGAGAAAAACTCTTTGCTTACAATTCCTTCTACCACCTCATAGCTGAAGTCAACCTACCTCTAGGAGAAAGTCGGCTTGTGGTCCAAGTGCAACTAGAGCACACTTTCTGGTATAATGCTACAGGCTTTTGGAAGATGCCCAGGAGCCAGGACACCTAGGGAATTCTTTCATTTAGGCAGTTCGCTACACGCAGAACACCCGGCATAGGAAAGTGGATTCTCCAAGACCCAGGGAGTAGCTAGGTCTCTTTTGACTTGTTAGAAAGCACAGATGCTTCTTCTGCGTGTCAACCTGGAAACGGCGGCCTTAGGAGTCAAGCCTTGTTTTCCCGTCTTGAAAGCTCCATTCAAGCGGCCTTAAAGCTACCTGAGAAACACTGTGGTTGTGGGACTTGTATTCACTCCAGGCATGGCTCTGGAAGAACATGAGTTATCTCGAAAGAAAGCGGGTGCTTCCAGGCTCTGGTTAGGAGCATATCCTGCCCTGCACTAGAGCTAAGGGGAATCTTGACGTGCACTCTACCCTGGCCTACAGCTCTGATTTGCCATCCAGAAGGGTAGTTGTGCAGCCTTTTCCTTGAGTCCTTAGTCACAGTTCTGCATTAGTTTAAAGGTACTAATCTTCTCAGGACTCCAGTCCCACTCGTGCCAGTACCCGTTTCCGTACAAGAACTCTGAGTACCCCAGGGCTCCCCTGGGCTTGCCGGGCCACACTCACACCCGTAGGCCCTTCACTGTGCCCCTCTGTAGGCCGAGTGAAGCATAACAAACTGCACTCTTTCTTGGGAAAGCTAGATTTCCTCAGCTCACCAGCAGCCTCTGGAACACGGTTCTAGCAAGTCCAGCATACCATGGAAGTCTGCCTCATCGCCCTATTCTGAGCTGTACTGAGCAAAACTCTCTGCTTTGAAGTCCTTCGAGGACCTCATACCTGAAGTCACCGTATCTCAAGGAGAAAGACGGCTTGCATTCCCACTTCCACTAAAGCACAGTTTTCTGTGTAACACTTCAGGCTTTGGGGACATGCACAGGGCTCTTAGGAGACCTAGGGCAGTCTATTGTCTAGGCACGTCGCTACATGTACAACACCCTGTGCAGAAAACTTGATTCTGGGACGAGCCAAGTAGCTAGCTAGGTCTCTTTTGTCCTCTTAGAAACCACAGATACTTACGCTGCGTGTCAATCTGGAAACAGGACCTGATGGGACTAGCCTTGTTTCCCATCATGAAAGCTCCTTTTATGCGCCTTGAAGCTAAGTGAAAAACACTGTTGGTGTCGGGCTTATACACACGACAGGCATGGCTGTGAGAGGGAAAAAGAGGTGTCACGAAGAAACATGGTATTCCAGTTTCTGAGTCAGAGCTGATCCTGTCCTGTTCTATAGCTAAAGGGAAACTCAAAGTGAGGCCTAACTTCGAAGGAGGGCCCTGATATGCCTTACAGCGGGTTAGGCGTGCAACAGCTTCCATGAGGCCTTAGTCGCTCTCCTGCTTTAGTTGAACGCTAGTAAGCTTTTCAGGCCGCCTAGATCCCTCGCGGCAGCACTCGTTTCCATACAAGGATACTGAGTACCCCCAGGCTCCCCTGGGCTTGCTGGGCCGCACTCAGACCCGTAGGCCCATCAGGGTGCCCCTGGGTAGGCCGAGTGAAGGGTAACCCGCTGCACTCTTCCTTGGGCGAGCTAGATATCCCCAGCTCACCAACGGCTTCATGAACACGGTTCTAGCAAGGCCAGCATACCATGGAAGTCGTCCTCGTTGCCCTAGTCTGAGCGGTACTGAGAAAAACTCTCTGCTTACAAGTCCTTCTAGGACCTCATCCCTGAAGTCACCGTATCTCTAGGAGAAAGGCAGCTTGCACAGCAACTTCCACTACAGCACAGTTTTGTGTGGAACACTTCAGGTTTTTGGGAGAGGCACAGGACCCTAGGAGACCTAGGGCAGTCTGTCATCGAAGCAGTTCGCTACACGCAGAGGGCCCTATGCAGAAAAGTTGAATCAGGGAAGAGCCAGGGAGGTAGCTAGGTCTCTTTTGACCTGCCAGTACCCACAGACACTTATGCTGCATGTCAATCTGGTGATGGTGCCTGATGCGACTGGCCTTGTTTTCCCACCTTGAAAGCTCTTCTTATGCGCCTTGAAGCTCCCTTAAAAACACTGTGGTTGTCAGGCTTATACTCACGGCAGGCATGGCTGTGAGAGGGCAAAAGAGGTTTCACGACGAGACAGGGTATTTCAGTTTCTAAATCAGAGCTGATCCTGTCCTGTTTTATAGCTAAGGGGAAACTCAAAGTGAGCCCTCGCTTCGAAGGCGGCCCCTGATATGCCTTACAGCGGGGTAGGCGTGCAACAGCTTCCATGAGGCCTGAGTCGCTCTTCTGCTTTACTTGAACGCCAGTAAGCTTTTCAGGCCTCCTAGATCCCTCGCGGCAGCACTCATTTCCGTACAAGGATACTGAGTACCCCCAGGCTCCCCTGGGCTTGCTGGGCCACACTCAGACCCGTAGGCCCATCAGGGTGCCCCTGGGTAGGCCGAGTGAAGGGTAACCCGCTGCACTCTTCCTTGGGCGAGCTAGATATCCCCAGCTCACCAACGGCTTCATGAACACGGTTCTAGCAAGGCCAGCATACCATGGAAGTCGTCCTCGTTGCCCTAGTCTGAGCGGTACTGAGAAAAACTCTCTGCTTACAAGTCCTTCTAGGACCTCATCCCTGAAGTCACCGTATCTCTAGGAGAAAGGCAGCTTGCACAGCAACTTCCACTACAGCACAGTTTTGTGTGGAACACTTCAGGTTTTTGGGAGAGGCACAGGACCCTAGGAGACCTAGGGCAGTCTTTCATCTAAGCAGTTCGCTACACGCAGAGCGCCCTATGCAGAAAAGTTGAATCAGGGAAGAGCCAGGGAGGTAGCTAGGTCTCTTTTGACCTGCCAGTACCCACGGACACTTATGCTGCGTGTCAACCTGGTGATGGTGCCTCATGCGACTGGCTTTGTTTTCCCACCTTGAAAGCTCTTCTTCTGCGCCTTGAAGCTCCCTTAAAAACACTGTGGTTGTCAGGCTTATACTCACGGCAGGCATGGCTGTGAGAGGGAAAAAGAGGTTACACGAAGAGACAGGGTATTTCAGTTTCTGAGTCAGAGCTCATCCTGCCTTGTTATGTAGCTAAATGGAAACTCAAAGTGAGCCCTAGCTTCGAAGGAGGGCCCTGATATGCCATGCAGCGGGATAGGCGTACAACAGCTTCTATGAAGCCTTAGTCACTCTTCTGCTTTAGCTGAAGGCTAGTAAGCTTTTCTGGACTCCTAGACCCCTCGCAGCAGCACTCGCTTCCCTACAAAGGCACTGAGCACCCCCAGGCTCTCCTGAGTCGAAGATCAACATTCAGACACGTAGACCCTTCGGAGTACCCGTGTCTGTGCCGAGTGAAGGAGAGCATGATGCACACTTCGTCGCGGGACCTAGATTTTCTCAGCTCACCAATAGCCTCAGGAACATGATTCTAGGAGGTGCAGCATGCCATGCAAGTCTGCCTGCTTACAGTAGTCCGAGCTGTACTGAGAAAAACTCTTTGCTTACAATTCCTTCTACCACCTCATAGCTGAAGTCAACCTACCTCTAGGAGAAAGTCGGCTTGTGGTCCAAGTGCAACTAGAGCACACTTTCTGGTATAATGCTACAGGCTTTTGGAAGATGCCCAGGAGCCAGGACACCTAGGGAATTCTTTCATTTAGGCAGTTCGCTACACGCAGAACACCCGGCATAGGAAAGTGGATTCTCCAAGACCCAGGGAGTAGCTAGGTCTCTTTTGACTTGTTAGAAAGCACAGATGCTTCTTCTGCGTGTCAACCTGGAAACGGCGGCCTTAGGAGTCAAGCCTTGTTTTCCCGTCTTGAAAGCTCCATTCAAGCGGCCTTAAAGCTACCTGAGAAACACTGTGGTTGTGGGACTTGTATTCACTCCAGGCATGGCTCTGGAAGAACATGAGTTATCTCGAAAGAAAGCGGGTGCTTCCAGGCTCTGGTTAGGAGCATATCCTGCCCTGCACTAGAGCTAAGGGGAATCTTGACGTGCACTCTACCCTGGCCTACAGCTCTGATTTGCCATCCAGAAGGGTAGTTGTGCAGCCTTTTCCTTGAGTCCTTAGTCACAGTTCTGCATTAGTTTAAAGGTACTAATCTTCTCAGGACTCCAGTCCCACTCGTGCCAGTACCCGTTTCCGTACAAGAACTCTGAGTACCCCAGGGCTCCCCTGGGCTTGCCGGGCCACACTCACACCCGTAGGCCCTTCACTGTGCCCCTCTGTAGGCCGAGTGAAGCATAACAAACTGCACTCTTTCTTGGGAAAGCTAGATTTCCTCAGCTCACCAGCAGCCTCTGGAACACGGTTCTAGCAAGTCCAGCATACCATGGAAGTCTGCCTCATCGCCCTATTCTGAGCTGTACTGAGCAAAACTCTCTGCTTTGAAGTCCTTCGAGGACCTCATACCTGAAGTCACCGTATCTCAAGGAGAAAGACGGCTTGCATTCCAACTTCCACTAAAGCACAGTTTTCTGTGTAACACTTCAGGCTTTGGGGACATGCACAGGGCTCTTAGGAGACCTAGGGCAGTCTATTGTCTAGGCACGTCGCTACATGTACAACACCCTGTGCAGAAAACTTGATTCTGGGAAGAGCCAAGTAGCTAGCTAGGTCTCTTTTGTCCTCTTAGAAACCACAGATACTTACGCTGCGTGTCAATCTGGAAACAGGACCTGATGGGACTAGCCTTGTTTCCCATCATGAAAGCTCCTTTTATGCGCCTTGAAGCTAAGTGAAAAACACTGTTGGTGTCGGGCTTATACACACGACAGGCATGGCTGTGAGAGGGAAAAAGAGGTGTCACGAAGAAACATGGTATTCCAGTTTCTGAGTCAGAGCTGATCCTGTCCTGTTCTATAGCTAAAGGGAAACTCAAAGTGAGGCCTAACTTCGAAGGAGGGCCCTGATATGCCTTACAGCGGGTTAGGCGTGCAACAGCTTCCATGAGGCCTTAGTCGCTCTCCTGCTTTAGTTGAACGCTAGTAAGCTTTTCAGGCCGCCTAGATCCCTCGCGGCAGCACTCGTTTCCATACAAGGATACTGAGTACCCCCAGGCTCCCCTGGGCTTGCTGGGCCGCACTCAGACCCGTAGGCCCATCAGGGTGCCCCTGGGTAGGCCGAGTGAAGGGTAACCCGCTGCACTCTTCCTTGGGCGAGCTAGATATCCCCAGCTCACCAACGGCTTCATGAACATGGTTCTAGCAAGGCCAGCATACCATGGAAGTCGTCCTCGTTGCCCTAGTCTGAGCGGTACTGAGAAAAACTCTCTGCTTACAAGTCCTTCTAGGACCTCATCCCTGAAGTCACCGTATCTCTAGGAGAAAGGCAGCTTGCACAGCAACTTCCACTACAGCACAGTTTTGTGTGGAACACTTCAGGTTTTTGGGAGAGGCACAGGACCCTAGGAGACCTAGGGCAGTCTTTCATCTAAGCAGTTCGCTACACGCAGAGCGCCCTATGCAGAAAAGTTGAATCAGGGAAGAGCCAGGGAGGTAGCTAGGTCTCTTTTGACCTGCCAGTACCCACGGACACTTATGCTGCGTGTCAACCTGGTGATGGTGCCTCATGCGACTGGCTTTGTTTTCCCACCTTGAAAGCTCTTCTTCTGCGCCTTGAAGCTCCCTTAAAAACACTGTGGTTGTCAGGCTTATACTCACGGCAGGCATGGCTGTGAGAGGGAAAAAGAGGTTACACGAAGAGACAGGGTATTTCAGTTTCTGAGTCAGAGCTCATCCTGCCTTGTTATGTAGCTAAATGGAAACTCAAAGTGAGCCCTAGCTTCGAAGGAGGGCCCTGATATGCCATGCAGCGGGATAGGCGTACAACAGCTTCTATGAAGCCTTAGTCACTCTTCTGCTTTAGCTGAAGGCTAGTAAGCTTTTCTGGACTCCTAGACCCCTCGCGGCAGCACTCGCTTCCCTACAAAGGCACTGAGCACCCCCAGGCTCTCCTGAGTCGAAGATCAACATTCAGACACGTAGACCCTTCGGAGTACCCGTGTCTGTGCCGAGTGAAGGAGAGCATGATGCACACTTCGTCGCGGGACCTAGATTTTCTCAGCTCACCAATAGCCTCAGGAACATGATTCTAGGAGGTGCAGCATGCCATGCAAGTCTGCCTGCTTACAGTAGTCCGAGCTGTACTGAGAAAAACTCTTTGCTTACAATTCCTTCTACCACCTCATAGCTGAAGTCAACCTACCTCTAGGAGAAAGTCGGCTTGTGGTCCAAGTGCAACTAGAGCACACTTTCTGGTATAATGCTACAGGCTTTTGGAAGATGCCCAGGAGCCAGGACACCTAGGGAATTCTTTCATTTAGGCAGTTCGCTACACGCAGAACAACCGGCATAGGAAAGTGGATTCTCCAAGACCCAGGGAGTAGCTAGGTCTCTTTTGACTTGTTAGAAAGCACAGATGCTTCTTCTGCGTGTCAACCTGGAAACGGCGGCATTAGGAGTCAAGCCTTGTTTTCCCGTCTTGAAAGCTCCATTCAAGCGGCCTTAAAGCTACCTGAGAAACACTGTGGTTGTGGGACTTGTATTCACTCCAGGCATGGCTCTGGAAGAACATGAGTTATCTCGAAAGAAAGCGGGTGCTTCCAGGCTCTGGTTAGGAGCATATCCTGCCCTGCACTAGAGCTAAGGGGAATCTTGACGTGCACTCTACCCTGGCCTACAGCTCTGATTTGCCCTCCAGAAGGGTAGTTGTGCAGCCTTTTCCTTGAGTCCTTAGTCACAGTTCTGCATTAGTTTAAAGGTACTAATCTTCTCAGGACTCCAGTCCCACTCGTGCCAGTACCCGTTTCCGTACAAGAACTCTGAGTACCCCAGGGCTCCCCTGGGCTTGCCGGGCCACACTCACACCCGTAGGCCCTTCACTGTGCCCCTCTGTAGGCCGAGTGAAGCATAACAAACTGCACTCTTTCTTGGGAAAGCTAGATTTCCTCAGCTCACCAGCAGCCTCTGGAACACGGTTCTGGCAAGTCCAGCATACCATGGAAGTCTGCCTCATCGCCCTATTCTGAGCTGTACTGAGCAAAACTCTCTGCTTTGAAGTCCTTCGAGGACCTCATACCTGAAGTCACCGTATCTCAAGGAGAAAGACGGCTTGCATTCCAACTTCCACTAAAGCACAGTTTTCTGTGTAACACTTCAGGCTTTGGGGACATGCACAGGGCTCTTAGGAGACCTAGGGCAGTCTATTGTCTAGGCACGTCGCTACATGTACAACACCCTGTGCAGAAAACTTGATTCTGGGAAGAGCCAAGTAGCTAGCTAGGTCTCTTTTGTCCTCTTAGAAACCACAGATACTTACGCTGCGTGTCAATCTGGAAACAGGACCTGATGGGACTAGCCTTGTTTCCCATCATGAAAGCTCCTTTTATGCGCCTTGAAGCTAAGTGAAAAACACTGTTGGTGTCGGGCTTATACACACGACAGGCATGGCTGTGAGAGGGAAAAGGAGGTGTCACGAAGAAACATGGTATTCCAGTTTCTGAGTCAGAGCTGATCCTGTCCTGTTCTATAGCTAAAGGGAAACTCAAAGTGAGGCCTAACTTCGAAGGAGGGCCCTGATATGCCTTACAGCGGGTTAGGCGTGCAACAGCTTCCATGAGGCCTTAGTCGCTCTCCTGCTTTAGTTGAACGCTAGTAAGCTTTTCAGGCCGCCTAGATCCCTCGCGGCAGCACTCGTTTCCGTACAAGGATACTGAGTACCCCCAGGCTCCCCTGGGCTTGCTGGGCCGCACTCAGACCCGTAGGCCCATCAGGGTGCCCCTGGGTAGGCCGAGTGAAGGGTAACCCGCTGCACTCTTCCTTGGGCGAGCTAGATATCCCCAGCTCACCAACGGCTTCATGAACACGGTTCTAGCAAGGCCAGCATACCATGGAAGTCGTCCTCGTTGCCCTAGTCTGAGCGGTACTGAGAAAAACTCTCTGCTTACAAGTCCTTCTAGGACCTCATCCCTGAAGTCACCGTATCTCTAGGAGAAAGGCAGCTTGCACAGCAACTTCCACTACAGCACAGTTTTGTGTGGAACACTTCAGGTTTTTGGGAGAGGCACAGGACCCTAGGAGACCATGGGCAGTCTGTCATCGAAGCAGTTCGCTACACGCAGAGGGCCCTATGCAGAAAAGTTGAATCAGGGAAGAGCCAGGGAGGTAGCTAGGTCTCTTTTGACCTGCCAGTACCCACAGACACTTATGCTGCATGTCAATCTGGTGATGGTGCCTGATGCGACTGGCCTTGTTTTCCCACCTTGAAAGCTCTTCTTCTGCGCCTTGAAGCTCCCTTAAAAACACTGTGGTTGTCAGGCTTATACTCACGGCAGGCATGGCTGTGAGAGGGCAAAAGAGGTTTCACGACGAGACAGGGTATTTCAGTTTCTAAATCAGAGCTGATCCTGTCCTGTTTTATAGCTAAGGGGAAACTCAAAGTGAGCCCTCGCTTCGAAGGCGGCCCCTGATATGCCTTACAGCGGGGTAGGCGTGCAACAGCTTCCATGAGGCCTGAGTCGCTCTTCTGCTTTAGTTGAACGCCAGTAAGCTTTTCAGGCCTCTTAGATCCCTCGCGGCAGCACTCGTTTCCGTACAAGGATACTGAGTACCCCCAGGCTCCCCTGGGCTTGCTGGGCCACACTCAGACCCGTAGGCCCATCAGGGTGCCCCTGGGTAGGCCGAGTGAAGGGTAACCCGCTGCACTCTTCCTTGGGCGAGCTAGATATCCCCAGCTCACCAACGGCTTCATGAACACGGTTCTAGCAAGGCCAGCATACCATGGAAGTCGTCCTCGTTGCCCTAGTCTGAGCGGTACTGAGAAAAACTCTCTGCTTACAAGTCCTTCTAGGACCTCATCCCTGAAGTCACCGTATCTCTACGAGAAAGGCAGCTTGCACAGCAACTTCCACTACAGCACAGTTTTGTGTGGAACACTTCAGGTTTTTGGGAGAGGCACAGGACCCTAGGAGACCTAGGGCAGTCTTTCATCTAAGCAGTTCGCTACACGCAGAGCGCCCTATGCAGAAAAGTTGAATCAGGGAAGAGCCAGGGAGGTAGCTAGGTCTCTTTTGACCTGCCAGTACCCACGGACACTTATGCTGCGTGTCAACCTGGTGATGGTGCCTCATGCGACTGGCTTTGTTTTCCCACCTTGAAAGCTCTTCTTCTGCGCCTTGAAGCTCCCTTAAAAACACTGTGGTTGTCAGGCATATACTCACGGCAGGCATGGCTGTGAGAGGGAAAAAGAGGTTACACGAAGAAACATGGTATTCCAGTTTCTGAGTCAGAGCTGATCCTGTCCTGTTCTATAGCTAAAGGGAAACTCAAAGTGAGGCCTAACTTCGAAGGAGGGCCCTGATATGCCTTACAGCGGGTTAGGCGTGCAACAGCTTCCATGAGACCTTAGTCGCTCTCCTGCTTTAGTTGAACGCTAGTAAGCTTTTCAGGCCGCCTAGATCCCTCGCGGCAGCACTCGTTTCCATACAAGGATACTGAGTACCCCCAGGCTCCCCTGGGCTTGCTGGGCCGCACTCAGACCCGTAGGCCCATCAGGGTGCCCCTGGGTAGGCCGAGTGAAGGGTAACCCGCTGCACTCTTCCTTGGGCGAGCTAGATATCCCCAGCTCACCAACGGCTTCATGAACACGGTTCTAGCAAGGCCAGCATACCATGGAAGTCGTCCTCGTTGCCCTAGTCTGAGCGGTACTGAGAAAAACTCTCTGCTTACAAGTCCTTCTAGGACCTCATCCCTGAAGTCACCGTATCTCTAGGAGAAAGGCAGCTTGCACAGCAACTTCCACTACAGCACAGATTTGTGTGGAACACTTCAGGTTTTTGGGAGAGGCACAGGACCCTAGGAGACCTAGGGCAGTCTGTCATCGAAGCAGTTCGCTACACGCAGAGGGCCCTATGCAGAAAAGTTGAATCAGGGAAGAACCAGGGAGGTAGCTAGGTCTCTTTTGACCTGCCAGTACCCACAGACACTTATGCTGCATGTCAATCTGGTGATGGTGCCTGATGCGACTGGCCTTGTTTTCCCACCTTGAAAGCTCTTCTTATGCGCCTTGAAGCTCCCTTAAAAACACTGTGGTTGTCAGGCTTATACTCACGGCAGGCATGGCTGTGAGAGGGCAAAAGAGGTTTCACGACGAGACAGGGTATTTCAGTTTCTAAATCAGAGCTGATCCTGTCCTGTTTTATAGCTAAGGGGAAACTCAAAGTGAGCCCTCGCTTCGAAGGCGGCCCCTGATATGCCTTACAGCGGGGTAGGCGTGCAACAGCTTCCATGAGGCCTGAGTCGCTCTTCTGCTTTAGTTGAACGCCAGTAAGCTTTTCAGGCCTCCTAGATCCCTCGCGGCAGCACTCGTTTCCGTACAAGGATACTGAGTACCCCCAGGCTCCCCTGGGCTTGCTGGGCCACACTCAGACCCGTAGGCCCATCAGGGTGCCCCTGGGTAGGCCGAGTGAAGGGTAACCCGCTGCACTCTTCCTTGGGCGAGCTAGATATCCCCAGCTCACCAACGGCTTCATGAACACGGTTCTAGCAAGGCCAGCATACCATGGAAGTCGTCCTCGTTGCCCTAGTCTGAGCGGTACTGAGAAAAACTCTCTGCTTACAAGTCCTTCTAGGACCTCATCCCTGAAGTCACCGTATCTCTAGGAGAAAGGCAGCTTGCACAGCAACTTCCACTACAGCACAGTTTTGTGTGGAACACTTCAGGTTTTTGGGAGAGGCACAGCACCCTAGGAGACCTAGGGCAGTCTGTCATCGAAGCAGTTCGCTACACGCAGAGGGCCCTATGCAGAAAAGTTGAATCAGGGAAGAGCCAGGGAGGTAGCTAGGTCTCTTTTGACCTGCCAGTACCCACGGACACTTATGCTGCGTGTCAACCTGGTGATGGTGCCTCATGCGACTGGCTTTGTTTTCCCACCTTGAAAGCTCTTCTTCTGCGCCTTGAAGCTCCCTTAAAAACACTGTGGTTGTCAGGCTTATACTCACGGCAGGCATGGCTGTGAGAGGGAAAAAGAGGTTACACGAAGAGACAGGGTATTTCAGTTTCTGAGTCAGAGCTCATCCTGCCTTGTTATGTAGCTAAATGGAAACTCAAAGTGAGCCCTAGCTTCGAAGGAGGGCCCTGATATGCCATGCAGCGGGATAGGCGTACAACAGCTTCTATGAAGCCTTAGTCACTCTTCTGCTTTAGCTGAAGGCTAGTAAGCTTTTCTGGACTCCTAGACCCCTCGCGGCAGCACTCGCTTCCCTACAAAGGCACTGAGCACCCCCAGGCTCTCCTGAGTCGAAGATCAACATTCAGACACGTAGACCCTTCGGAGTACCCGTGTCTGTGCCGAGTGAAGGAGAGCATGATGCACACTTCGTCGCGGGACCTAGATTTTCTCAGCTCACCAATAGCCTCAGGAACATGATTCTAGGAGGTGCAGCATGCCATGCAAGTCTGCCTGCTTACAGTAGTCCGAGCTGTACTGAGAAAAACTCTTTGCTTACAATTCCTTCTACCACCTCATAGCTGAAGTCAACCTACCTCTAGGAGAAAGTCGGCTTGTGGTCCAAGTGCAACTAGAGCACACTTTCTGGTATAATGCTCCAGGTTTTTGGAAGATGCCCAGGAGCCAGGACACCTAGGGAATTCTTTCATTTAGGCAGTTCGCTACACGCAGAACACCCGGCATAGGAAAGTGGATTCTCCAAGACCCAGGGAGTAGCTAGGTCTCTTTTGACTTGTTAGAAAGCACAGATGCTTCTTCTGCGTGTCAACCTGGAAATGGCGGCCTTAGGAGTCAAGCCTTGTTTTCCCGTCTTGAAAGCTCCATTCAAGCGGCCTTAAAGCTACCTGAGAAACACTGTGGTTGTGGGACTTGTATTCACTCCAGGCATGGCTCTGGAAGAACATGAGTTATCTCGAAAGAAAGCGGGTGCTTCCAGGCTCTGGTTAGGAGCATATCCTGCCCTGCACTAGAGCTAAGGGGAATCTTGACGTGCACTCTACCCTGGCCTACAGCTCTGATTTGCCCTCCAGAAGGGTAGTTGTGCAGCCTTTTCCATGAGTCCTTAGTCACAGTTCTGCATTAGTTTAAAGGTACTAATCTTCTCAGGACTCCAGTCCCACTCGTGCCAGTACCCGTTTCCGTACAAGAACTCTGAGTACCCCAGGGCTCCCCTGGGCTTGCCGGGCCACACTCACACCCGTAGGCCCTTCACTGTGCCCCTCTGTAGGCCGAGTGAAGCATAACAAACTGCACTCTTTCTTGGGAAAGCTAGATTTCCTCAGCTCACCAGCAGCCTCTGGAACACGGTTCTGGCAAGTCCAGCATACCATGGAAGTCTGCCTCATCGCCCTATTCTGAGCTGTACTGAGCAAAACTCTCTGCTTTGAAGCCCTTCGAGGACCTCATACCTGAAGTCACCGTATCTCAAGGAGAAAGACGGCTTGCATTCCCACTTCCACTAAAGCACAGTTTTCTGTGTAACACTTCAGGCTTTGGGGACATGCACAGGGCTCTTAGGAGACCTAGGGCAGTCTATTGTCTAGGCACGTCGCTACATGTACAACACCCTGTGCAGAAAACTTGATTCTGGGAAGAGCCAAGTAGCTAGCTAGGTCTCTTTTGTCCTCTTAGAAACCACAGATACTTACGCTGCGTGTCAATCTGGAAACAGGACCTGATGGGACTAGCCTTGTTTCCCATCATGAAAGCTCCTTTTATGCGCCTTGAAGCTAAGTGAAAAACACTGTTGGTGCCGGGCTTATACACACGACAGGCATGGCTGTGAGAGGGAAAAAGAGGTGTCACGAAGAAACATGGTATTCCAGTTTCTGAGTCAGAGCTGATCCTGTCCTGTTCTATAGCTAAAGGGAAACTCAAAGTGAGGCCTAACTTCGAAGGAGGGCCCTGATATGCCTTACAGCGGGTTAGGCGTGCAACAGCTTCCATGAGGCCTTAGTCGCTCTCCTGCTTTAGTTGAACGCTAGTAAGCTTTTCAGGCCGCCTAGATCCCTCGCGGCAGCACTCGTTTCCGTACAAGGATACTGAGTACCCCCAGGCTCCCCTGGGCTTGCTGGGCCGCACTCAGACCCGTAGGCCCATCAGGGTGCCCCTGGGTAGGCCGAGTGAAGGGTAACCCGCTGCACTCTTCCTTGGGCGAGCTAGATATCCCCAGCTCACCAACGGCTTCATGAACACGGTTCTAGCAAGGCCAGCATACCATGGAAGTCGTCCTCGTTGCCCTAGTCTGAGCGGTACTGAGAAAAACTCTCTGCTTACAAGTCCTTCTAGGACCTCATCCCTGAAGTCACCGTATCTCTAGGAGAAAGGCAGCTTGCACAGCAACTTCCACTACAGCACAGTTTTGTGTGGAACACTTCAGGTTTTTGGGAGAGGCACAGGACCCTAGGAGACCTAGGGCAGTCTGTCATCGAAGCAGTTCGCTACACGCAGAGGGCCCTATGCAGAAAAGTTGAATCAGGGAAGAGCCAGGGAGGTAGCTAGGTCTCTTTTGACCTGCCAGTACCCACAGACACTTATGCTGCATGTCAATCTGGTGATGGTGCCTGATGCGACTGGCCTTGTTTTCCCACCTTGAAAGCTCTTCTTCTGCGCCTTGAAGCTCCCTTAAAAACACTGTGGTTGTCAGGCTTATACTCATGGCAGGCATGGCTGTGAGAGGGCAAAAGAGGTTTCACGACGAGACAGGGTATTTCAGTTTCTAAATCAGAGCTGATCCTGTCCTGTTTTATAGCTAAGGGGAAACTCAAAGTGAGCCCTCGCTTCGAAGGCGGCCCCTGATATGCCTTACAGCGGGGTAGGCGTGCAACAGCTTCCATGAGGCCTGAGTCGCTCTTCTGCTTTAGTTGAACGCCAGTAAGCTTTTCAGGCCTCCTAGATCCCTCGCGGCAGCACTCGTTTCCGTACAAGGATACTGAGTACCCCCAGGCTCCCCTGGGCTTGCTGGGCCGCACTCAGACCCGTAGGCCCATCAGGGTGCCCCTGGGTAGGCCGAGTGAAGGGTAACCCGCTGCACTCTTCCTTGGGCGAGCTAGATATCCCCAGCTCACCAACGGCTTCATGAACACGGTTCTAGCAAGGCCAGCATACCATGGAAGTCGTCCTCGTTGCCCTAGTCTGAGCGGTACTGAGAAAAACTCTCTGCTTACAATTCCTTCTAGGACCTCATCCCTGAAGTCACCGTATCTCTAGGAGAAAGGCAGCTTGCACAGCAACTTCCACTACAGCACAGTTTTGTGTGGAACACTTCAGGTTTTTGGGAGAGGCACAGGACCCTAGGAGACCTAGGGCAGTCTTTCATCTAAGCAGTTCGCTACACGCAGAGCGCCCTATGCAGAAAAGTTGAATCAGGGAAGAGCCAGGGAGGTAGCTAGGTCTCTTTTGACCTGCCAGTACCCACGGACACTTATGCTGCATGTCAATCTGGTGATGGTGCCTGATGCGACTGGCCTTGTTTTCCCACCTTGAAAGCTCTTCTTCTGCGCCTTGAAGCTCCCTTAAAAACACTGTGGTTGTCAGGCTTATACTCACGGCAGGCATGGCTGTGAGAGGGCAAAAGAGGTTTCACGACGAGAAAGGGTATTTCAGTTTCTAAATCAGAGCTGATCCTGTCCTGTTTCATAGCTAAGGGGAAACTCAAAGTGAGCCCTCGCTTCGAAGGCGGCCCCTGATATGCCTTACAGCGGGGTAGGCGTGCAACAGCTTCCATGAGGCCTGAGTCGCTCTTCTGCTTTAGTTGAACGCCAGTAAGCTTTTCAGGCCTCCTAGATCCCTCGCGGCAGCACTCGTTTCCGTACAAGGATACTGAGTACCCCCAGGCTCCCCTGGGCTTGCTGGGCCACACTCAGACCCGTAGGCCCATCAGGGTGCCCCTGGGTAGGCCGAGTGAAGGGTAACCCGCTGCACTCTTCCTTGGGCGAGCTAGATATCCCCAGCTCACCAACGGCTTCATTAACACGGTTCTAGCAAGGCCAGCATACCATGGAAGTCGTCCTCGTTGCCCTAGTCTGAGCGGTACTGAGAAAAACTCTCTGCTTACAAGTCCTTCTAGGACCTCATCCCTGAAGTCACCGTATCTCTAGGAGAAAGGCAGCTTGCACAGCAACTTCCACTACAGCACAGTTTTGTGTGGAACACTTCAGGTTTTTGGGAGAGGCACAGCACCCTAGGAGACCTAGGGCAGTCTGTCATCGAAGCAGTTCGCTACACGCAGAGGGCCCTATGCAGAAAAGTTGAATCAGGGAAGAGCCAGGGAGGTAGCTAGGTCTCTTTTGACCTGCCAGTACCCACGGACACTTATGCTGCGTGTCAACCTGGTGATGGTGCCTCATGCGACTGGCTTTGTTTTCCCACCTTGAAAGCTCTTCTTCTGCGCCTTGAAGCTCCCTTAAAAACACTGTGGTTGTCAGGCTTATACTCACGGCAGGCATGGCTGTGAGAGGGAAAAAGAGGTTACACGAAGAGACAGGGTATTTCAGTTTCTGAGTCAGAGCTCATCCTGCCTTGTTATGTAGCTAAATGGAAACTCAAAGTGAGCCCTAGCTTCGAAGGAGGGCCCTGATATGCCATGCAGCGGGATAGGCGTACAACAGCTTCTATGAAGCCTTAGTCACTCTTCTGCTTTAGCTGAAGGCTAGTAAGCTTTTCTGGACTCCTAGACCCCTCGCGGCAGCACTCGCTTCCCTACAAAGGCACTGAGCACCCCCAGGCTCTCCTGAGTCGAAGATCAACATTCAGACACGTAGACCCTTCGGAGTACCCGTGTCTGTGCCGAGTGAAGGAGAGCATGATGCACACTTCGTCGCGGGACCTAGATTTTCTCAGCTCACCAATAGCCTCAGGAACATGATTCTAGGAGGTGCAGCATGCCATGCAAGTCTGCCTGCTTACAGTAGTCCGAGCTGTACTGAGAAAAACTCTTTGCTTACAATTCCTTCTACCACCTCATAGCTGAAGTCAACCTACCTCTAGGAGAAAGTCGGCTTGTGGTCCAAGTGCAACTAGAGCACACTTTCTGGTATAATGCTACAGGCTTTTGGAAGATGCCCAGGAGCCAGGACACCTAGGGAATTCTTTCATTTAGGCAGTTCGCTACACGCAGAACACCCGGCATAGGAAAGTGGATTCTCCAAGACCCAGGGAGTAGCTAGGTCTCTTTTGACTTGTTAGAAAGCACAGATGCTTCTTCTGCGTGTCAACCTGGAAATGGCGGCCTTAGGAGTCAAGCCTTGTTTTCCCGTCTTGAAAGCTCCATTCAAGCGGCCTTAAAGCTACCTGAGAAACACTGTGGTTGTGGGACTTGTATTCACTCCAGGCATGGCTCTGGAAGAACATGAGTTATCTCGAAAGAAAGCGGGTGCTTCCAGGCTCTGGTTAGGAGCATATCCTGCCCTGCACTAGAGCTAAGGGGAATCTTGACGTGCACTCTACCCTGGCCTACAGCTCTGATTTGCCCTCCAGAAGGGTAGTTGTGCAGCCTTTTCCTTGAGTCCTTAGTCACAGTTCTGCATTAGTTTAAAGGTACTAATCTTCTCAGGACTCCAGTCCCACTCGTGCCAGTACCCGTTTCCGTACAAGAACTCTGAGTACCCCAGGGCTCCCCTGGGCTTGCCGGGCCACACTCACACCCGTAGGCCCTTCACTGTGCCCCTCTGTAGGCCGAGTGAAGCATAACAAACTGCACTCTTTCTTGGGAAAGCTAGATTTCCTCAGCTCACCAGCAGCCTCTGGAACACGGTTCTGGCAAGTCCAGCATACCATGGAAGTCTGCCTCATCGCCCTATTCTGAGCTGTACTGAGCAAAACTCTCTGCTTTGAAGCCCTTCGAGGACCTCATACCTGAAGTCACCGTATCTCAAGGAGAAAGACGGCTTGCATTCCAACTTCCACTAAAGCACAGTTTTCTGTGTAACACTTCAGGCTTTGGGGACATGCACAGGGCTCTTAGGAGACCTAGGGCAGTCTATTGTCTAGGCACGTCGCTACATGTACAACACCCTGTGCAGAAAACTTGATTCTGGGAAGAGCCAAGTAGCTAGCTAGGTCTCTTTTGTCCTCTTAGAAACCACAGATACTTACGCTGCGTGTCAATCTGGAAACAGGACCTGATGGGACTAGCCTTGTTTCCCATCATGAAAGCTCCTTTTATGCGCCTTGAAGCTAAGTGAAAAACACTGTTGGTGTCGGGCTTATACACACGACAGGCATGGCTGTGAGAGGGAAAAAGAGGTGTCACGAAGAAACATGGTATTCCAGTTTCTGAGTCAGAGCTGATCCTGTCCTGTTCTATAGCTAAAGGGAAACTCAAAGTGAGGCCTAACTTCGAAGGAGGGCCCTGATATGCCTTACAGCGGGTTAGGCGTGCAACAGCTTCCATGAGGCCTTAGTCGCTCTCCTGCTTTAGTTGAACGCTAGTAAGCTTTTCAGGCCGCCTAGATCCCTCGCGGCAGCACTCGTTTCCGTACAAGGATACTGAGTACCCCCAGGCTCCCCTGGGCTTGCTGGGCCGCACTCAGACCCGTAGGCCCATCAGGGTGCCCCTGGGTAGGCCGAGTGAAGGGTAACCCGCTGCACTCTTCCTTGGGCGAGCTAGATATCCCCAGCTCACCAACGGCTTCATGAACACGGTTCTAGCAAGGCCAGCATACCATGGAAGTCGTCCTCGTTGCCCTAGTCTGAGCGGTACTGAGAAAAACTCTCTGCTTACAAGTCCTTCTAGGACCTCATCCCTGAAGTCACCGTATCTCTAGGAGAAAGGCAGCTTGCACAGCAACTTCCACTACAGCACAGTTTTGTGTGGAACACTTCAGGTTTTTGGGAGAGGCACAGGACCCTAGGAGACCTAGGGCAGTCTGTCATCGAAGCAGTTCGCTACACGCAGAGGGCCCTATGCAGAAAAGTTGAATCAGGGAAGAGCCAGGGAGGTAGCTAGGTCTCTTTTGACCTGCCAGTACCCACAGACACTTATGCTGCATGTCAATCTGGTGATGGTGCCTGATGCGACTGGCCTTGTTTGCCCACCTTGAAAGCTCTTCTTCTGCGCCTTGAAGCTCCCTTAAAAACACTGTGGTTGTCAGGCTTATACTCATGGCAGGCATGGCTGTGAGAGGGCAAAAGAGGTTTCACGACGAGACAGGGTATTTCAGTTTCTAAATCAGAGCTGATCCTGTCCTGTTTTATAGCTAAGGGGAAACTCAAAGTGAGCCCTCGCTTCGAAGGCGGCCCCTGATATGCCTTACAGCGGGGTAGGCGTGCAACAGCTTCCATGAGGCCTGAGTCGCTCTTCTGCTTTAGTTGAACGCCAGTAAGCTTTTCAGGCCTCCTAGATCCCTCGCGGCAGCACTCGTTTCCGTACAAGGATACTGAGTACCCCCAGGCTCCCCTGGGCTTGCTGGGCCGCACTCAGACCCGTAGGCCCATCAGGGTGCCCCTGGGTAGGCCGAGTGAAGGGTAACCCGCTGCACTCTTCCTTGGGCGAGCTAGATATCCCCAGCTCACCAACGGCTTCATGAACACGGTTCTAGCAAGGCCAGCATACCATGGAAGTCGTCCTCGTTGCCCTAGTCTGAGCGGTACTGAGAAAAACTCTCTGCTTACAATTCCTTCTAGGACCTCATCCCTGAAGTCACCGTATCTCTAGGAGAAAGGCAGCTTGCACAGCAACTTCCACTACAGCACAGTTTTGTGTGGAACACTTCAGGTTTTTGGGAGAGGCACAGGACCCTAGGAGACCTAGGGCAGTCTTTCATCTAAGCAGTTCGCTACACGCAGAGCGCCCTATGCAGAAAAGTTGAATCAGGGAAGAGCCAGGGAGGTAGCTAGGTCTCTTTTGACCTGCCAGTACCCACGGACACTTATGCTGCATGTCAATCTGGTGATGGTGCCTGATGCGACTGGCCTTGTTTTCCCACCTTGAAAGCTCTTCTTCTGCGCCTTGAAGCTCCCTTAAAAACACTGTGGTTGTCAGGCTTATACTCACGGCAGGCATGGCTGTGAGAGGGCAAAAGAGGTTTCACGACGAGACAGGGTATTTCAGTTTCTAAATCAGAGCTGATCCTGTCCTGTTTCATAGCTAAGGGGAAACTCAAAGTGAGCCCTCGCTTCGAAGGCGGCCCCTGATATGCCTTACAGCGGGGTAGGCGTGCAACAGCTTCCATGAGGCCTGAGTCGCTCTTCTGCTTTAGTTGAACGCCAGTAAGCTTTTCAGGCCTCCTAGATCCCTCGCGGCAGCACTCGTTTCCGTACAAGGATACTGAGTACCCCCAGGCTCCCCTGGGCTTGCTGGGCCACACTCAGACCCGTAGGCCCATCAGGGTGCCCCTGGGTAGGCCGAGTGAAGGGTAACCCGCTGCACTCTTCCTTGGGCGAGCTAGATATCCCCAGCTCACCAACGGCTTCATTAACACGGTTCTAGCAAGGCCAGCATACCATGGAAGTCGTCCTCGTTGCCCTAGTCTGAGCGGTACTGAGAAAAACTCTCTGCTTACAAGTCCTTCTAGGACCTCATCCCTGAAGTCACCGTATCTCTAGGAGAAAGGCAGCTTGCACAGCAACTTCCACTACAGCACAGTTTTGTGTGGAACACTTCAGGTTTTTGGGAGAGGCACAGCACCCTAGGAGACCTAGGGCAGTCTGTCATCGAAGCAGTTCGCTACACGCAGAGGGCCCTATGCAGAAAAGTTGAATCAGGGAAGAGCCAGGGAGGTAGCTAGGTCTCTTTTGACCTGCCAGTACCCACGGACACTTATGCTGCGTGTCAACCTGGTGATGGTGCCTCATGCGACTGGCTTTGTTTTCCCACCTTGAAAGCTCTTCTTCTGCGCCTTGAAGCTCCCTTAAAAACACTGTGGTTGTCAGGCTTATACTCACGGCAGGCATGGCTGTGAGAGGGAAAAAGAGGTTACACGAAGAGACAGGGTATTTCAGTTTCTGAGTCAGAGCTCATCCTGCCTTGTTATGTAGCTAAATGGAAACTCAAAGTGAGCCCTAGCTTCGAAGGAGGGCCCTGATATGCCATGCAGCGGGATAGGCGTACAACAGCTTCTATGAAGCCTTAGTCACTCTTCTGCTTTAGCTGAAGGCTAGTAAGCTTTTCTGGACTCCTAGACCCCTCGCGGCAGCACTCGCTTCCCTACAAAGGCACTGAGCACCCCCAGGCTCTCCTGAGTCGAAGATCAACATTCAGACACGTAGACCCTTCGGAGTACCCGTGTCTGTGCCGAGTGAAGGAGAGCATGATGCACACTTCGTCGCGGGACCTAGATTTTCTCAGCTCACCAATAGCCTCAGGAACATGATTCTAGGAGGTGCAGCATGCCATGCAAGTCTGCCTGCTTACAGTAGTCCGAGCTGTACTGAGAAAAACTCTTTGCTTACAATTCCTTCTACCACCTCATAGCTGAAGTCAACCTACCTCTAGGAGAAAGTCGGCTTGTGGTCCAAGTGCAACTAGAGCACACTTTCTGGTATAATGCTACAGGCTTTTGGAAGATGCCCAGGAGCCAGGACACCTAGGGAATTCTTTCATTTAGGCAGTTCGCTACACGCAGAACACCCGGCATAGGAAAGTGGATTCTCCAAGACCCAGGGAGTAGCTAGGTCTCTTTTGACTTGTTAGAAAGCACAGATGCTTCTTCTGCGTGTCAACCTGGAAACGGCGGCCTTAGGAGTCAAGCCTTGTTTTCCCGTCTTGAAAGCTCCATTCAAGCGGCCTTAAAGCTACCTGAGAAACACTGTGGTTGTGGGACTTGTATTCACTCCAGGCATGGCTCTGGAAGAACATGAGTTATCTCGAAAGAAAGCGGGTGCTTCCAGGCTCTGGTTAGGAGCATATCCTGCCCTGCACTAGAGCTAAGGGGAATCTTGACGTGCACTCTACCCTGGCCTACAGCTCTGATTTGCCATCCAGAAGGGTAGTTGTGCAGCCTTTTCCTTGAGTCCTTAGTCACAGTTCTGCATTAGTTTAAAGGTACTAATCTTCTCAGGACTCCAGTCCCACTCGTGCCAGTACCCGTTTCCGTACAAGAACTCTGAGTACCCCAGGGCTCCCCTGGGCTTGCCGGGCCACACTCACACCCGTAGGCCCTTCACTGTGCCCCTCTGTAGGCCGAGTGAAGCATAACAAACTGCACTCTTTCTTGGGAAAGCTAGATTTCCTCAGCTCACCAGCAGCCTCTGGAACACGGTTCTAGCAAGTCCAGCATACCATGGAAGTCTGCCTCATCGCCCTATTCTGAGCTGTACTGAGCAAAACTCTCTGCTTTGAAGTCCTTCGAGGACCTCATACCTGAAGTCACCGTATCTCAAGGAGAAAGACGGCTTGCATTCCAACTTCCACTAAAGCACAGTTTTCTGTGTAACACTTCAGGCTTTGGGGACATGCACAGGGCTCTTAGGAGACCTAGGGCAGTCTATTGTCTAGGCACGTCGCTACATGTACAACACCCTGTGCAGAAAACTTGATTCTGGGAAGAGCCAAGTAGCTAGCTAGGTCTCTTTTGTCCTCTTAGAAACCACAGATACTTACGCTGCGTGTCAATCTGGAAACAGGACCTGATGGGACTAGCCTTGTTTCCCATCATGAAAGCTCCTTTTATGCGCCTTGAAGCTAAGTGAAAAACACTGTTGGTGTCGGGCTTATACACACGACAGGCATGGCTGTGAGAGGGAAAAAGAGGTGTCACGAAGAAACATGGTATTCCAGTTTCTGAGTCAGAGCTGATCCTGTCCTGTTCTATAGCTAAAGGGAAACTCAAAGTGAGGCCTAACTTCGAAGGAGGGCCCTGATATGCCTTACAGCGGGTTAGGCGTGCAACAGCTTCCATGAGGCCTTAGTCGCTCTCCTGCTTTAGTTGAACGCTAGTAAGCTTTTCAGGCCGCCTAGATCCCTCGCGGCAGCACTCGTTTCCATACAAGGATACTGAGTACCCCCAGGCTCCCCTGGGCTTGCTGGGCCGCACTCAGACCCGTAGGCCCATCAGGGTGCCCCTGGGTAGGCCGAGTGAAGGGTAACCCGCTGCACTCTTCCTTGGGCGAGCTAGATATCCCCAGCTCACCAACGGCTTCATGAACATGGTTCTAGCAAGGCCAGCATACCATGGAAGTCGTCCTCGTTGCCCTAGTCTGAGCGGTACTGAGAAAAACTCTCTGCTTACAAGTCCTTCTAGGACCTCATCCCTGAAGTCACCGTATCTCTAGGAGAAAGGCAGCTTGCACAGCAACTTCCACTACAGCACAGTTTTGTGTGGAACACTTCAGGTTTTTGGGAGAGGCACAGGACCCTAGGAGACCTAGGGCAGTCTTTCATCTAAGCAGTTCGCTACACGCAGAGCGCCCTATGCAGAAAAGTTGAATCAGGGAAGAGCCAGGGAGGTAGCTAGGTCTCTTTTGACCTGCCAGTACCCACGGACACTTATGCTGCGTGTCAACCTGGTGATGGTGCCTCATGCGACTGGCTTTGTTTTCCCACCTTGAAAGCTCTTCTTCTGCGCCTTGAAGCTCCCTTAAAAACACTGTGGTTGTCAGGCTTATACTCACGGCAGGCATGGCTGTGAGAGGGAAAAAGAGGTTACACGAAGAGACAGGGTATTTCAGTTTCTGAGTCAGAGCTCATCCTGCCTTGTTATGTAGCTAAATGGAAACTCAAAGTGAGCCCTAGCTTCGAAGGAGGGCCCTGATATGCCATGCAGCGGGATAGGCGTACAACAGCTTCTATGAAGCCTTAGTCACTCTTCTGCTTTAGCTGAAGGCTAGTAAGCTTTTCTGGACTCCTAGACCCCTCGCGGCAGCACTCGCTTCCCTACAAAGGCACTGAGCACCCCCAGGCTCTCCTGAGTCGAAGATCAACATTCAGACACGTAGACCCTTCGGAGTACCCGTGTCTGTGCCGAGTGAAGGAGAGCATGATGCACACTTCGTCGCGGGACCTAGATTTTCTCAGCTCACCAATAGCCTCAGGAACATGATTCTAGGAGGTGCAGCATGCCATGCAAGTCTGCCTGCTTACAGTAGTCCGAGCTGTACTGAGAAAAACTCTTTGCTTACAATTCCTTCTACCACCTCATAGCTGAAGTCAACCTACCTCTAGGAGAAAGTCGGCTTGTGGTCCAAGTGCAACTAGAGCACACTTTCTGGTATAATGCTACAGGCTTTTGGAAGATGCCCAGGAGCCAGGACACCTAGGGAATTCTTTCATTTAGGCAGTTCGCTACACGCAGAACAACCGGCATAGGAAAGTGGATTCTCCAAGACCCAGGGAGTAGCTAGGTCTCTTTTGACTTGTTAGAAAGCACAGATGCTTCTTCTGCGTGTCAACCTGGAAACGGCGGCATTAGGAGTCAAGCCTTGTTTTCCCGTCTTGAAAGCTCCATTCAAGCGGCCTTAAAGCTACCTGAGAAACACTGTGGTTGTGGGACTTGTATTCACTCCAGGCATGGCTCTGGAAGAACATGAGTTATCTCGAAAGAAAGCGGGTGCTTCCAGGCTCTGGTTAGGAGCATATCCTGCCCTGCACTAGAGCTAAGGGGAATCTTGACGTGCACTCTACCCTGGCCTACAGCTCTGATTTGCCCTCCAGAAGGGTAGTTGTGCAGCCTTTTCCTTGAGTCCTTAGTCACAGTTCTGCATTAGTTTAAAGGTACTAATCTTCTCAGGACTCCAGTCCCACTCGTGCCAGTACCCGTTTCCGTACAAGAACTCTGAGTACCCCAGGGCTCCCCTGGGCTTGCCGGGCCACACTCACACCCGTAGGCCCTTCACTGTGCCCCTCTGTAGGCCGAGTGAAGCATAACAAACTGCACTCTTTCTTGGGAAAGCTAGATTTCCTCAGCTCACCAGCAGCCTCTGGAACACGGTTCTGGCAAGTCCAGCATACCATGGAAGTCTGCCTCATCGCCCTATTCTGAGCTGTACTGAGCAAAACTCTCTGCTTTGAAGTCCTTCGAGGACCTCATACCTGAAGTCACCGTATCTCAAGGAGAAAGACGGCTTGCATTCCAACTTCCACTAAAGCACAGTTTTCTGTGTAACACTTCAGGCTTTGGGGACATGCACAGGGCTCTTAGGAGACCTAGGGCAGTCTATTGTCTAGGCACGTCGCTACATGTACAACACCCTGTGCAGAAAACTTGATTCTGGGAAGAGCCAAGTAGCTAGCTAGGTCTCTTTTGTCCTCTTAGAAACCACAGATACTTACGCTGCGTGTCAATCTGGAAACAGGACCTGATGGGACTAGCCTTGTTTCCCATCATGAAAGCTCCTTTTATGCGCCTTGAAGCTAAGTGAAAAACACTGTTGGTGTCGGGCTTATACACACGACAGGCATGGCTGTGAGAGGGAAAAGGAGGTGTCACGAAGAAACATGGTATTCCAGTTTCTGAGTCAGAGCTGATCCTGTCCTGTTCTATAGCTAAAGGGAAACTCAAAGTGAGGCCTAACTTCGAAGGAGGGCCCTGATATGCCTTACAGCGGGTTAGGCGTGCAACAGCTTCCATGAGGCCTTAGTCGCTCTCCTGCTTTAGTTGAACGCTAGTAAGCTTTTCAGGCCGCCTAGATCCCTCGCGGCAGCACTCGTTTCCGTACAAGGATACTGAGTACCCCCAGGCTCCCCTGGGCTTGCTGGGCCGCACTCAGACCCGTAGGCCCATCAGGGTGCCCCTGGGTAGGCCGAGTGAAGGGTAACCCGCTGCACTCTTCCTTGGGCGAGCTAGATATCCCCAGCTCACCAACGGCTTCATGAACACGGTTCTAGCAAGGCCAGCATACCATGGAAGTCGTCCTCGTTGCCCTAGTCTGAGCGGTACTGAGAAAAACTCTCTGCTTACAAGTCCTTCTAGGACCTCATCCCTGAAGTCACCGTATCTCTAGGAGAAAGGCAGCTTGCACAGCAACTTCCACTACAGCACAGTTTTGTGTGGAACACTTCAGGTTCTTGGGAGAGGCACAGGACCCTAGGAGACCATGGGCAGTCTGTCATCGAAGCAGTTCGCTACACGCAGAGGGCCCTATGCAGAAAAGTTGAATCAGGGAAGAGCCAGGGAGGTAGCTAGGTCTCTTTTGACCTGCCAGTACCCACAGACACTTATGCTGCATGTCAATCTGGTGATGGTGCCTGATGCGACTGGCCTTGTTTTCCCACCTTGAAAGCTCTTCTTCTGCGCCTTGAAGCTCCCTTAAAAACACTGTGGTTGTCAGGCTTATACTCACGGCAGGCATGGCTGTGAGAGGGCAAAAGAGGTTTCACGACGAGACAGGGTATTTCAGTTTCTAAATCAGAGCTGATCCTGTCCTGTTTTATAGCTAAGGGGAAACTCAAAGTGAGCCCTCGCTTCGAAGGCGGCCCCTGATATGCCTTACAGCGGGGTAGGCGTGCAACAGCTTCCATGAGGCCTGAGTCGCTCTTCTGCTTTAGTTGAACGCCAGTAAGCTTTTCAGGCCTCTTAGATCCCTCGCGGCAGCACTCGTTTCCGTACAAGGATACTGAGTACCCCCAGGCTCCCCTGGGCTTGCTGGGCCACACTCAGACCCGTAGGCCCATCAGGGTGCCCCTGGGTAGGCCGAGTGAAGGGTAACCCGCTGCACTCTTCCTTGGGCGAGCTAGATATCCCCAGCTCACCAACGGCTTCATGAACACGGTTCTAGCAAGGCCAGCATACCATGGAAGTCGTCCTCGTTGCCCTAGTCTGAGCGGTACTGAGAAAAACTCTCTGCTTACAAGTCCTTCTAGGACCTCATCCCTGAAGTCACCGTATCTCTACGAGAAAGGCAGCTTGCACAGCAACTTCCACTACAGCACAGTTTTGTGTGGAACACTTCAGGTTTTTGGGAGAGGCACAGGACCCTAGGAGACCTAGGGCAGTCTTTCATCTAAGCAGTTCGCTACACGCAGAGCGCCCTATGCAGAAAAGTTGAATCAGGGAAGAGCCAGGGAGGTAGCTAGGTCTCTTTTGACCTGCCAGTACCCACGGACACTTATGCTGCGTGTCAACCTGGTGATGGTGCCTCATGCGACTGGCTTTGTTTTCCCACCTTGAAAGCTCTTCTTCTGCGCCTTGAAGCTCCCTTAAAAACACTGTGGTTGTCAGGCATATACTCACGGCAGGCATGGCTGTGAGAGGGAAAAAGAGGTTACACGAAGAAACATGGTATTCCAGTTTCTGAGTCAGAGCTGATCCTGTCCTGTTCTATAGCTAAAGGGAAACTCAAAGTGAGGCCTAACTTCGAAGGAGGGCCCTGATATGCCTTACAGCGGGTTAGGCGTGCAACAGCTTCCATGAGACCTTAGTCGCTCTCCTGCTTTAGTTGAACGCTAGTAAGCTTTTCAGGCCGCCTAGATCCCTCGCGGCAGCACTCGTTTCCATACAAGGATACTGAGTACCCCCAGGCTCCCCTGGGCTTGCTGGGCCGCACTCAGACCCGTAGGCCCATCAGGGTGCCCCTGGGTAGGCCGAGTGAAGGGTAACCCGCTGCACTCTTCCTTGGGCGAGCTAGATATCCCCAGCTCACCAACGGCTTCATGAACACGGTTCTAGCAAGGCCAGCATACCATGGAAGTCGTCCTCGTTGCCCTAGTCTGAGCGGTACTGAGAAAAACTCTCTGCTTACAAGTCCTTCTAGGACCTCATCCCTGAAGTCACCGTATCTCTAGGAGAAAGGCAGCTTGCACAGCAACTTCCACTACAGCACAGATTTGTGTGGAACACTTCAGGTTTTTGGGAGAGGCACAGGACCCTAGGAGACCTAGGGCAGTCTGTCATCGAAGCAGTTCGCTACACGCAGAGGGCCCTATGCAGAAAAGTTGAATCAGGGAAGAACCAGGGAGGTAGCTAGGTCTCTTTTGACCTGCCAGTACCCACAGACACTTATGCTGCATGTCAATCTGGTGATGGTGCCTGATGCGACTGGCCTTGTTTTCCCACCTTGAAAGCTCTTCTTATGCGCCTTGAAGCTCCCTTAAAAACACTGTGGTTGTCAGGCTTATACTCACGGCAGGCATGGCTGTGAGAGGGCAAAAGAGGTTTCACGACGAGACAGGGTATTTCAGTTTCTAAATCAGAGCTGATCCTGTCCTGTTTTATAGCTAAGGGGAAACTCAAAGTGAGCCCTCGCTTCGAAGGCGGCCCCTGATATGCCTTACAGCGGGGTAGGCGTGCAACAGCTTCCATGAGGCCTGAGTCGCTCTTCTGCTTTAGTTGAACGCCAGTAAGCTTTTCAGGCCTCCTAGATCCCTCGCGGCAGCACTCGTTTCCGTACAAGGATACTGAGTACCCCCAGGCTCCCCTGGGCTTGCTGGGCCACACTCAGACCCGTAGGCCCATCAGGGTGCCCCTGGGTAGGCCGAGTGAAGGGTAACCCGCTGCACTCTTCCTTGGGCGAGCTAGATATCCCCAGCTCACCAACGGCTTCATGAACACGGTTCTAGCAAGGCCAGCATACCATGGAAGTCGTCCTCGTTGCCCTAGTCTGAGCGGTACTGAGAAAAACTCTCTGCTTACAAGTCCTTCTAGGACCTCATCCCTGAAGTCACCGTATCTCTAGGAGAAAGGCAGCTTGCACAGCAACTTCCACTACAGCACAGTTTTGTGTGGAACACTTCAGGTTTTTGGGAGAGGCACAGCACCCTAGGAGACCTAGGGCAGTCTGTCATCGAAGCAGTTCGCTACACGCAGAGGGCCCTATGCAGAAAAGTTGAATCAGGGAAGAGCCAGGGAGGTAGCTAGGTCTCTTTTGACCTGCCAGTACCCACGGACACTTATGCTGCGTGTCAACCTGGTGATGGTGCCTCATGCGACTGGCTTTGTTTTCCCACCTTGAAAGCTCTTCTTCTGCGCCTTGAAGCTCCCTTAAAAACACTGTGGTTGTCAGGCTTATACTCACGGCAGGCATGGCTGTGAGAGGGAAAAAGAGGTTACACGAAGAGACAGGGTATTTCAGTTTCTGAGTCAGAGCTCATCCTGCCTTGTTATGTAGCTAAATGGAAACTCAAAGTGAGCCCTAGCTTCGAAGGAGGGCCCTGATATGCCATGCAGCGGGATAGGCGTACAACAGCTTCTATGAAGCCTTAGTCACTCTTCTGCTTTAGCTGAAGGCTAGTAAGCTTTTCTGGACTCCTAGACCCCTCGCGGCAGCACTCGCTTCCCTACAAAGGCACTGAGCACCCCCAGGCTCTCCTGAGTCGAAGATCAACATTCAGACACGTAGACCCTTCGGAGTACCCGTGTCTGTGCCGAGTGAAGGAGAGCATGATGCACACTTCGTCGCGGGACCTAGATTTTCTCAGCTCACCAATAGCCTCAGGAACATGATTCTAGGAGGTGCAGCATGCCATGCAAGTCTGCCTGCTTACAGTAGTCCGAGCTGTACTGAGAAAAACTCTTTGCTTACAATTCCTTCTACCACCTCATAGCTGAAGTCAACCTACCTCTAGGAGAAAGTCGGCTTGTGGTCCAAGTGCAACTAGAGCACACTTTCTGGTATAATGCTCCAGGTTTTTGGAAGATGCCCAGGAGCCAGGACACCTAGGGAATTCTTTCATTTAGGCAGTTCGCTACACGCAGAACACCCGGCATAGGAAAGTGGATTCTCCAAGACCCAGGGAGTAGCTAGGTCTCTTTTGACTTGTTAGAAAGCACAGATGCTTCTTCTGCGTGTCAACCTGGAAATGGCGGCCTTAGGAGTCAAGCCTTGTTTTCCCGTCTTGAAAGCTCCATTCAAGCGGCCTTAAAGCTACCTGAGAAACACTGTGGTTGTGGGACTTGTATTCACTCCAGGCATGGCTCTGGAAGAACATGAGTTATCTCGAAAGAAAGCGGGTGCTTCCAGGCTCTGGTTAGGAGCATATCCTGCCCTGCACTAGAGCTAAGGGGAATCTTGACGTGCACTCTACCCTGGCCTACAGCTCTGATTTGCCCTCCAGAAGGGTAGTTGTGCAGCCTTTTCCATGAGTCCTTAGTCACAGTTCTGCATTAGTTTAAAGGTACTAATCTTCTCAGGACTCCAGTCCCACTCGTGCCAGTACCCGTTTCCGTACAAGAACTCTGAGTACCCCAGGGCTCCCCTGGGCTTGCCGGGCCACACTCACACCCGTAGGCCCTTCACTGTGCCCCTCTGTAGGCCGAGTGAAGCATAACAAACTGCACTCTTTCTTGGGAAAGCTAGATTTCCTCAGCTCACCAGCAGCCTCTGGAACACGGTTCTGGCAAGTCCAGCATACCATGGAAGTCTGCCTCATCGCCCTATTCTGAGCTGTACTGAGCAAAACTCTCTGCTTTGAAGCCCTTCGAGGACCTCATACCTGAAGTCACCGTATCTCAAGGAGAAAGACGGCTTGCATTCCCACTTCCACTAAAGCACAGTTTTCTGTGTAACACTTCAGGCTTTGGGGACATGCACAGGGCTCTTAGGAGACCTAGGGCAGTCTATTGTCTAGGCACGTCGCTACATGTACAACACCCTGTGCAGAAAACTTGATTCTGGGAAGAGCCAAGTAGCTAGCTAGGTCTCTTTTGTCCTCTTAGAAACCACAGATACTTACGCTGCGTGTCAATCTGGAAACAGGACCTGATGGGACTAGCCTTGTTTCCCATCATGAAAGCTCCTTTTATGCGCCTTGAAGCTAAGTGAAAAACACTGTTGGTGTCGGGCTTATACACACGACAGGCATGGCTGTGAGAGGGAAAAAGAGGTGTCACGAAGAAACATGGTATTCCAGTTTCTGAGTCAGAGCTGATCCTGTCCTGTTCTATAGCTAAAGGGAAACTCAAAGTGAGGCCTAACTTCGAAGGAGGGCCCTGATATGCCTTACAGCGGGTTAGGCGTGCAACAGCTTCCATGAGGCCTTAGTCGCTCTCCTGCTTTAGTTGAACGCTAGTAAGCTTTTCAGGCCGCCTAGATCCCTCGCGGCAGCACTCGTTTCCGTACAAGGATACTGAGTACCCCCAGGCTCCCCTGGGCTTGCTGGGCCGCACTCAGACCCGTAGGCCCATCAGGGTGCCCCTGGGTAGGCCGAGTGAAGGGTAACCCGCTGCACTCTTCCTTGGGCGAGCTAGATATCCCCAGCTCACCAACGGCTTCATGAACACGGTTCTAGCAAGGCCAGCATACCATGGAAGTCGTCCTCGTTGCCCTAGTCTGAGCGGTACTGAGAAAAACTCTCTGCTTACAAGTCCTTCTAGGACCTCATCCCTGAAGTCACCGTATCTCTAGGAGAAAGGCAGCTTGCACAGCAACTTCCACTACAGCACAGTTTTGTGTGGAACACTTCAGGTTTTTGGGAGAGGCACAGGACCCTAGGAGACCTAGGGCAGTCTGTCATCGAAGCAGTTCGCTACACGCAGAGGGCCCTATGCAGAAAAGTTGAATCAGGGAAGAGCCAGGGAGGTAGCTAGGTCTCTTTTGACCTGCCAGTACCCACAGACACTTATGCTGCATGTCAATCTGGTGATGGTGCCTGATGCGACTGGCCTTGTTTTCCCACCTTGAAAGCTCTTCTTCTGCGCCTTGAAGCTCCCTTAAAAACACTGTGGTTGTCAGGCTTATACTCATGGCAGGCATGGCTGTGAGAGGGCAAAAGAGGTTTCACGACGAGACAGGGTATTTCAGTTTCTAAATCAGAGCTGATCCTGTCCTGTTTTATAGCTAAGGGGAAACTCAAAGTGAGCCCTCGCTTCGAAGGCGGCCCCTGATATGCCTTACAGCGGGGTAGGCGTGCAACAGCTTCCATGAGGCCTGAGTCGCTCTTCTGCTTTAGTTGAACGCCAGTAAGCTTTTCAGGCCTCCTAGATCCCTCGCGGCAGCACTCGTTTCCGTACAAGGATACTGAGTACCCCCAGGCTCCCCTGGGCTTGCTGGGCCGCACTCAGACCCGTAGGCCCATCAGGGTGCCCCTGGGTAGGCCGAGTGAAGGGTAACCCGCTGCACTCTTCCTTGGGCGAGCTAGATATCCCCAGCTCACCAACGGCTTCATGAACACGGTTCTAGCAAGGCCAGCATACCATGGAAGTCGTCCTCGTTGCCCTAGTCTGAGCGGTACTGAGAAAAACTCTCTGCTTACAATTCCTTCTAGGACCTCATCCCTGAAGTCACCGTATCTCTAGGAGAAAGGCAGCTTGCACAGCAACTTCCACTACAGCACAGTTTTGTGTGGAACACTTCAGGTTTTTGGGAGAGGCACAGGACCCTAGGAGACCTAGGGCAGTCTTTCATCTAAGCAGTTCGCTACACGCAGAGCGCCCTATGCAGAAAAGTTGAATCAGGGAAGAGCCAGGGAGGTAGCTAGGTCTCTTTTGACCTGCCAGTACCCACGGACACTTATGCTGCATGTCAATCTGGTGATGGTGCCTGATGCGACTGGCCTTGTTTTCCCACCTTGAAAGCTCTTCTTCTGCGCCTTGAAGCTCCCTTAAAAACACTGTGGTTGTCAGGCTTATACTCACGGCAGGCATGGCTGTGAGAGGGCAAAAGAGGTTTCACGACGAGACAGGGTATTTCAGTTTCTAAATCAGAGCTGATCCTGTCCTGTTTCATAGCTAAGGGGAAACTCAAAGTGAGCCCTCGCTTCGAAGGCGGCCCCTGATATGCCTTACAGCGGGGTAGGCGTGCAACAGCTTCCATGAGGCCTGAGTCGCTCTTCTGCTTTAGTTGAACGCCAGTAAGCTTTTCAGGCCTCCTAGATCCCTCGCGGCAGCACTCGTTTCCGTACAAGGATACTGAGTACCCCCAGGCTCCCCTGGGCTTGCTGGGCCACACTCAGACCCGTAGGCCCATCAGGGTGCCCCTGGGTAGGCCGAGTGAAGGGTAACCCGCTGCACTCTTCCTTGGGCGAGCTAGATATCCCCAGCTCACCAACGGCTTCATTAACACGGTTCTAGCAAGGCCAGCATACCATGGAAGTCGTCCTCGTTGCCCTAGTCTGAGCGGTACTGAGAAAAACTCTCTGCTTACAAGTCCTTCTAGGACCTCATCCCTGAAGTCACCGTATCTCTAGGAGAAAGGCAGCTTGCACAGCAACTTCCACTACAGCACAGTTTTGTGTGGAACACTTCAGGTTTTTGGGAGAGGCACAGCACCCTAGGAGACCTAGGGCAGTCTGTCATCGAAGCAGTTCGCTACACGCAGAGGGCCCTATGCAGAAAAGTTGAATCAGGGAAGAGCCAGGGAGGTAGCTAGGTCTCTTTTGACCTGCCAGTACCCACGGACACTTATGCTGCGTGTCAACCTGGTGATGGTGCCTCATGCGACTGGCTTTGTTTTCCCACCTTGAAAGCTCTTCTTCTGCGCCTTGAAGCTCCCTTAAAAACACTGTGGTTGTCAGGCTTATACTCACGGCAGGCATGGCTGTGAGAGGGAAAAAGAGGTTACACGAAGAGACAGGGTATTTCAGTTTCTGAGTCAGAGCTCATCCTGCCTTGTTATGTAGCTAAATGGAAACTCAAAGTGAGCCCTAGCTTCGAAGGAGGGCCCTGATATGCCATGCAGCGGGATAGGCGTACAACAGCTTCTATGAAGCCTTAGTCACTCTTCTGCTTTAGCTGAAGGCTAGTAAGCTTTTCTGGACTCCTAGACCCCTCGCGGCAGCACTCGCTTCCCTACAAAGGCACTGAGCACCCCCAGGCTCTCCTGAGTCGAAGATCAACATTCAGACACGTAGACCCTTCGGAGTACCCGTGTCTGTGCCGAGTGAAGGAGAGCATGATGCACACTTCGTCGCGGGACCTAGATTTTCTCAGCTCACCAATAGCCTCAGGAACATGATTCTAGGAGGTGCAGCATGCCATGCAAGTCTGCCTGCTTACAGTAGTCCGAGCTGTACTGAGAAAAACTCTTTGCTTACAATTCCTTCTACCACCTCATAGCTGAAGTCAACCTACCTCTAGGAGAAAGTCGGCTTGTGGTCCAAGTGCAACTAGAGCACACTTTCTGGTATAATGCTACAGGCTTTTGGAAGATGCCCAGGAGCCAGGACACCTAGGGAATTCTTTCATTTAGGCAGTTCGCTACACGCAGAACACCCGGCATAGGAAAGTGGATTCTCCAAGACCCAGGGAGTAGCTAGGTCTCTTTTGACTTGTTAGAAAGCACAGATGCTTCTTCTGCGTGTCAACCTGGAAATGGCGGCCTTAGGAGTCAAGCCTTGTTTTCCCGTCTTGAAAGCTCCATTCAAGCGGCCTTAAAGCTACCTGAGAAACACTGTGGTTGTGGGACTTGTATTCACTCCAGGCATGGCTCTGGAAGAACATGAGTTATCTCGAAAGAAAGCGGGTGCTTCCAGGCTCTGGTTAGGAGCATATCCTGCCCTGCACTAGAGCTAAGGGGAATCTTGACGTGCACTCTACCCTGGCCTACAGCTCTGATTTGCCCTCCAGAAGGGTAGTTGTGCAGCCTTTTCCTTGAGTCCTTAGTCACAGTTCTGCATTAGTTTAAAGGTACTAATCTTCTCAGGACTCCAGTCCCACTCGTGCCAGTACCCGTTTCCGTACAAGAACTCTGAGTACCCCAGGGCTCCCCTGGGCTTGCCGGGCCACACTCACACCCGTAGGCCCTTCACTGTGCCCCTCTGTAGGCCGAGTGAAGCATAACAAACTGCACTCTTTCTTGGGAAAGCTAGATTTCCTCAGCTCACCAGCAGCCTCTGGAACACGGTTCTGGCAAGTCCAGCATACCATGGAAGTCTGCCTCATCGCCCTATTCTGAGCTGTACTGAGCAAAACTCTCTGCTTTGAAGCCCTTCGAGGACCTCATACCTGAAGTCACCGTATCTCAAGGAGAAAGACGGCTTGCATTCCAACTTCCACTAAAGCACAGTTTTCTGTGTAACACTTCAGGCTTTGGGGACATGCACAGGGCTCTTAGGAGACCTAGGGCAGTCTATTGTCTAGGCACGTCGCTACATGTACAACACCCTGTGCAGAAAACTTGATTCTGGGAAGAGCCAAGTAGCTAGCTAGGTCTCTTTTGTCCTCTTAGAAACCACAGATACTTACGCTGCGTGTCAATCTGGAAACAGGACCTGATGGGACTAGCCTTGTTTCCCATCATGAAAGCTCCTTTTATGCGCCTTGAAGCTAAGTGAAAAACACTGTTGGTGTCGGGCTTATACACACGACAGGCATGGCTGTGAGAGGGAAAAAGAGGTGTCACGAAGAAACATGGTATTCCAGTTTCTGAGTCAGAGCTGATCCTGTCCTGTTCTATAGCTAAAGGGAAACTCAAAGTGAGGCCTAACTTCGAAGGAGGGCCCTGATATGCCTTACAGCGGGTTAGGCGTGCAACAGCTTCCATGAGGCCTTAGTCGCTCTCCTGCTTTAGTTGAACGCTAGTAAGCTTTTCAGGCCGCCTAGATCCCTCGCGGCAGCACTCGTTTCCGTACAAGGATACTGAGTACCCCCAGGCTCCCCTGGGCTTGCTGGGCCGCACTCAGACCCGTAGGCCCATCAGGGTGCCCCTGGGTAGGCCGAGTGAAGGGTAACCCGCTGCACTCTTCCTTGGGCGAGCTAGATATCCCCAGCTCACCAACGGCTTCATGAACACGGTTCTAGCAAGGCCAGCATACCATGGAAGTCGTCCTCGTTGCCCTAGTCTGAGCGGTACTGAGAAAAACTCTCTGCTTACAAGTCCTTCTAGGACCTCATCCCTGAAGTCACCGTATCTCTAGGAGAAAGGCAGCTTGCACAGCAACTTCCACTACAGCACAGTTTTGTGTGGAACACTTCAGGTTTTTGGGAGAGGCACAGGACCCTAGGAGACCTAGGGCAGTCTGTCATCGAAGCAGTTCGCTACACGCAGAGGGCCCTATGCAGAAAAGTTGAATCAGGGAAGAGCCAGGGAGGTAGCTAGGTCTCTTTTGACCTGCCAGTACCCACAGACACTTATGCTGCATGTCAATCTGGTGATGGTGCCTGATGCGACTGGCCTTGTTTGCCCACCTTGAAAGCTCTTCTTCTGCGCCTTGAAGCTCCCTTAAAAACACTGTGGTTGTCAGGCTTATACTCATGGCAGGCATGGCTGTGAGAGGGCAAAAGAGGTTTCACGACGAGACAGGGTATTTCAGTTTCTAAATCAGAGCTGATCCTGTCCTGTTTTATAGCTAAGGGGAAACTCAAAGTGAGCCCTCGCTTCGAAGGCGGCCCCTGATATGCCTTACAGCGGGGTAGGCGTGCAACAGCTTCCATGAGGCCTGAGTCGCTCTTCTGCTTTAGTTGAACGCCAGTAAGCTTTTCAGGCCTCCTAGATCCCTCGCGGCAGCACTCGTTTCCGTACAAGGATACTGAGTACCCCCAGGCTCCCCTGGGCTTGCTGGGCCGCACTCAGACCCGTAGGCCCATCAGGGTGCCCCTGGGTAGGCCGAGTGAAGGGTAACCCGCTGCACTCTTCCTTGGGCGAGCTAGATATCCCCAGCTCACCAACGGCTTCATGAACACGGTTCTAGCAAGGCCAGCATACCATGGAAGTCGTCCTCGTTGCCCTAGTCTGAGCGGTACTGAGAAAAACTCTCTGCTTACAATTCCTTCTAGGACCTCATCCCTGAAGTCACCGTATCTCTAGGAGAAAGGCAGCTTGCACAGCAACTTCCACTACAGCACAGTTTTGTGTGGAACACTTCAGGTTTTTGGGAGAGGCACAGGACCCTAGGAGACCTAGGGCAGTCTTTCATCTAAGCAGTTCGCTACACGCAGAGCGCCCTATGCAGAAAAGTTGAATCAGGGAAGAGCCAGGGAGGTAGCTAGGTCTCTTTTGACCTGCCAGTACCCACGGACACTTATGCTGCATGTCAATCTGGTGATGGTGCCTGATGCGACTGGCCTTGTTTTCCCACCTTGAAAGCTCTTCTTCTGCGCCTTGAAGCTCCCTTAAAAACACTGTGGTTGTCAGGCTTATACTCACGGCAGGCATGGCTGTGAGAGGGCAAAAGAGGTTTCACGACGAGACAGGGTATTTCAGTTTCTAAATCAGAGCTGATCCTGTCCTGTTTCATAGCTAAGGGGAAACTCAAAGTGAGCCCTCGCTTCGAAGGCGGCCCCTGATATGCCTTACAGCGGGGTAGGCGTGCAACAGCTTCCATGAGGCCTGAGTCGCTCTTCTGCTTTAGTTGAACGCCAGTAAGCTTTTCAGGCCTCCTAGATCCCTCGCGGCAGCACTCGTTTCCGTACAAGGATACTGAGTACCCCCAGGCTCCCCTGGGCTTGCTGGGCCACACTCAGACCCGTAGGCCCATCAGGGTGCCCCTGGGTAGGCCGAGTGAAGGGTAACCCGCTGCACTCTTCCTTGGGCGAGCTAGATATCCCCAGCTCACCAACGGCTTCATTAACACGGTTCTAGCAAGGCCAGCATACCATGGAAGTCGTCCTCGTTGCCCTAGTCTGAGCGGTACTGAGAAAAACTCTCTGCTTACAAGTCCTTCTAGGACCTCATCCCTGAAGTCACCGTATCTCTAGGAGAAAGGCAGCTTGCACAGCAACTTCCACTACAGCACAGTTTTGTGTGGAACACTTCAGGTTTTTGGGAGAGGCACAGCACCCTAGGAGACCTAGGGCAGTCTGTCATCGAAGCAGTTCGCTACACGCAGAGGGCCCTATGCAGAAAAGTTGAATCAGGGAAGAGCCAGGGAGGTAGCTAGGTCTCTTTTGACCTGCCAGTACCCACGGACACTTATGCTGCGTGTCAACCTGGTGATGGTGCCTCATGCGACTGGCTTTGTTTTCCCACCTTGAAAGCTCTTCTTCTGCGCCTTGAAGCTCCCTTAAAAACACTGTGGTTGTCAGGCTTATACTCACGGCAGGCATGGCTGTGAGAGGGAAAAAGAGGTTACACGAAGAGACAGGGTATTTCAGTTTCTGAGTCAGAGCTCATCCTGCCTTGTTATGTAGCTAAATGGAAACTCAAAGTGAGCCCTAGCTTCGAAGGAGGGCCCTGATATGCCATGCAGCGGGATAGGCGTACAACAGCTTCTATGAAGCCTTAGTCACTCTTCTGCTTTAGCTGAAGGCTAGTAAGCTTTTCTGGACTCCTAGACCCCTCGCGGCAGCACTCGCTTCCCTACAAAGGCACTGAGCACCCCCAGGCTCTCCTGAGTCGAAGATCAACATTCAGACACGTAGACCCTTCGGAGTACCCGTGTCTGTGCCGAGTGAAGGAGAGCATGATGCACACTTCGTCGCGGGACCTAGATTTTCTCAGCTCACCAATAGCCTCAGGAACATGATTCTAGGAGGTGCAGCATGCCATGCAAGTCTGCCTGCTTACAGTAGTCCGAGCTGTACTGAGAAAAACTCTTTGCTTACAATTCCTTCTACCACCTCATAGCTGAAGTCAACCTACCTCTAGGAGAAAGTCGGCTTGTGGTCCAAGTGCAACTAGAGCACACTTTCTGGTATAATGCTACAGGCTTTTGGAAGATGCCCAGGAGCCAGGACACCTAGGGAATTCTTTCATTTAGGCAGTTCGCTACACGCAGAACACCCGGCATAGGAAAGTGGATTCTCCAAGACCCAGGGAGTAGCTAGGTCTCTTTTGACTTGTTAGAAAGCACAGATGCTTCTTCTGCGTGTCAACCTGGAAATGGCGGCCTTAGGAGTCAAGCCTTGTTTTCCCGTCTTGAAAGCTCCATTCAAGCGGCCTTAAAGCTACCTGAGAAACACTGTGGTTGTGGGACTTGTATTCACTCCAGGCATGGCTCTGGAAGAACATGAGTTATCTCGAAAGAAAGCGGGTGCTTCCAGGCTCTGGTTAGGAGCATATCCTGCCCTGCACTAGAGCTAAGGGGAATCTTGACGTGCACTCTACCCTGGCCTACAGCTCTGATTTGCCCTCCAGAAGGGTAGTTGTGCAGCCTTTTCCTTGAGTCCTTAGTCACAGTTCTGCATTAGTTTAAAGGTACTAATCTTCTCAGGACTCCAGTCCCACTCGTGCCAGTACCCGTTTCCGTACAAGAACTCTGAGTACCCCAGGGCTCCCCTGGGCTTGCCGGGCCACACTCACACCCGTAGGCCCTTCACTGTGCCCCTCTGTAGGCCGAGTGAAGCATAACAAACTGCACTCTTTCTTGGGAAAGCTAGATTTCCTCAGCTCACCAGCAGCCTCTGGAACACGGTTCTGGCAAGTCCAGCATACCATGGAAGTCTGCCTCATCGCCCTATTCTGAGCTGTACTGAGCAAAACTCTCTGCTTTGAAGCCCTTCGAGGACCTCATACCTGAAGTCACCGTATCTCAAGGAGAAAGACGGCTTGCATTCCCACTTCCACTAAAGCACAGTTTTCTGTGTAACACTTCAGGCTTTGGGGACATGCACAGGGCTCTTAGGAGACCTAGGGCAGTCTATTGTCTAGGCACGTCGCTACATGTACAACACCCTGTGCAGAAAACTTGATTCTGGGACGAGCCAAGTAGCTAGCTAGGTCTCTTTTGTCCTCTTAGAAACCACAGATACTTACGCTGCGTGTCAATCTGGAAACAGGACCTGATGGGACTAGCCTTGTTTCCCATCATGAAAGCTCCTTTTATGCGCCTTGAAGCTAAGTGAAAAACACTGTTGGTGTCGGGCTTATACACACGACAGGCATGGCTGTGAGAGGGAAAAAGAGGTGTCACGAAGAAACATGGTATTCCAGTTTCTGAGTCAGAGCTGATCCTGTCCTGTTCTATAGCTAAAGGGAAACTCAAAGTGAGGCCTAACTTCGAAGGAGGGCCCTGATATGCCTTACAGCGGGTTAGGCGTGCAACAGCTTCCATGAGGCCTTAGTCGCTCTCCTGCTTTAGTTGAACGCTAGTAAGCTTTTCAGGCCGCCTAGATCCCTCGCGGCAGCACTCGTTTCCGTACAAGGATACTGAGTACCCCCAGGCTCCCCTGGGCTTGCTGGGCCGCACTCAGACCCGTAGGCCCATCAGGGTGCCCCTGGGTAGGCCGAGTGAAGGGTAACCCGCTGCACTCTTCCTTGGGCGAGCTAGATATCCCCAGCTCACCAACGGCTTCATGAACACGGTTCTAGCAAGGCCAGCATACCATGGAAGTCGTCCTCGTTGCCCTAGTCTGAGCGGTACTGAGAAAAACTCTCTGCTTACAAGTCCTTCTAGGACCTCATCCCTGAAGTCACCGTATCTCTACGAGAAAGGCAGCTTGCACAGCAACTTCCACTACAGCACAGTTTTGTGTGGAACACTTCAGGTTTTTGGGAGAGGCACAGGACCCTAGGAGACCTAGGGCAGTCTTTCATCTAAGCAGTTCGCTACACGCAGAGGGCCCTATGCAGAAAAGTTGAATCAGGGAAGAGCCAGGGAGGTAGCTAGGTCTCTTTTGACCTGCCAGTACCCACGGACACTTATGCTGCATGTCAATCTGGTGATGGTGCCTGATGCGACTGGCCTTGTTTTCCCACCTTGAAAGCTCTTCTTCTGCGCCTTGAAGCTCCCTTAAAAACACTGTGGTTGTCAGGCTTATACTCACGGCAGGCATGGCTGTGAGAGGGCAAAAGAGGTTTCACGACGAGACAGGGTATTTCAGTTTCTAAATCAGAGCTGATCCTGTCCTGTTTCATAGCTAAGGGGAAACTCAAAGTGAGCCCTCGCTTCGAAGGCGGCCCCTGATATGCCTTACAGCGGGGTAGGCGTGCAACAGCTTCCATGAGGCCTGAGTCGCTCTTCTGCTTTAGTTGAACGCCAGTAAGCTTTTCAGGCCTCCTAGATCCCTCGCGGCAGCACTCGTTTCCGTACAAGGATACTGAGTACCCCCAGGCTCCCCTGGGCTTGCTGGGCCACACTCAGACCCGTAGGCCCATCAGGGTGCCCCTGGGTAGGCCGAGTGAAGGGTAACCCGCTGCACTCTTCCTTGGGCGAGCTAGATATCCCCAGCTCACCAACGGCTTCATTAACACGGTTCTAGCAAGGCCAGCATACCATGGAAGTCGTCCTCGTTGCCCTAGTCTGAGCGGTACTGAGAAAAACTCTCTGCTTACAAGTCCTTCTAGGACCTCATCCCTGAAGTCACCGTATCTCTAGGAGAAAGGCAGCTTGCACAGCAACTTCCACTACAGCACAGTTTTGTGTGGAACACTTCAGGTTTTTGGGAGAGGCACAGCACCCTAGGAGACCTAGGGCAGTCTGTCATCGAAGCAGTTCGCTACACACAGAGGGCCCTATGCAGAAAAGTTGAATCAGGGAAGAGCCAGGGAGGTAGCTAGGTCTCTTTTGACCTGCCAGTACCCACGGACACTTATGCTGCGTGTCAACCTGGTGATGGTGCCTCATGCGACTGGCTTTGTTTTCCCACCTTGAAAGCTCTTCTTCTGCGCCTTGAAGCTCCCTTAAAAACACTGTGGTTGTCAGGCTTATACTCACGGCAGGCATGGCTGTGAGAGGGAAAAAGAGGTTACACGAAGAGACAGGGTATTTCAGTTTCTGAGTCAGAGCTCATCCTGCCTTGTTATGTAGCTAAATGGAAACTCAAAGTGAGCCCTAGCTTCGAAGGAGGGCCCTGATATGCCATGCAGCGGGATAGGCGTACAACAGCTTCTATGAAGCCTTAGTCACTCTTCTGCTTTAGCTGAAGGCTAGTAAGCTTTTCTGGACTCCTAGACCCCTCGCGGCAGCACTCGCTTCCCTACAAAGGCACTGAGCACCCCCAGGCTCTCCTGAGTCGAAGATCAACATTCAGACACGTAGACCCTTCGGAGTACCCGTGTCTGTGCCGAGTGAAGGAGAGCATGATGCACACTTCGTCGCGGGACCTAGATTTTCTCAGCTCACCAATAGCCTCAGGAACATGATTCTAGGAGGTGCAGCATGCCATGCAAGTCTGCCTGCTTACAGTAGTCCGAGCTGTACTGAGAAAAACTCTTTGCTTACAATTCCTTCTACCACCTCATAGCTGAAGTCAACCTACCTCTAGGAGAAAGTCGGCTTGTGGTCCAAGTGCAACTAGAGCACACTTTCTGGTATAATGCTACAGGCTTTTGGAAGATGCCCAGGAGCCAGGACACCTAGGGAATTCTTTCATTTAGGCAGTTCGCTACACGCAGAACACCCGGCATAGGAAAGTGGATTCTCCAAGACCCAGGGAGTAGCTAGGTCTCTTTTGACTTGTTAGAAAGCACAGATGCTTCTTCTGCGTGTCAACCTGGAAATGGCGGCCTTAGGAGTCAAGCCTTGTTTTCCCGTCTTGAAAGCTCCATTCAAGCGGCCTTAAAGCTACCTGAGAAACACTGTGGTTGTGGGACTTGTATTCACTCCAGGCATGGCTCTGGAAGAACATGAGTTATCTCGAAAGAAAGCGGGTGCTTCCAGGCTCTGGTTAGGAGCATATCCTGCCCTGCACTAGAGCTAAGGGGAATCTTGACGTGCACTCTACCCTGGCCTACAGCTCTGATTTGCCCTCCAGAAGGGTAGTTGTGCAGCCTTTTCCTTGAGTCCTTAGTCACAGTTCTGCATTAGTTTAAAGGTACTAATCTTCTCAGGACTCCAGTCCCACTCGTGCCAGTACCCGTTTCCGTACAAGAACTCTGAGTACCCCAGGGCTCCCCTGGGCTTGCCGGGCCACACTCACACCCGTAGGCCCTTCACTGTGCCCCTCTGTAGGCCGAGTGAAGCATAACAAACTGCACTCTTTCTTGGGAAAGCTAGATTTCCTCAGCTCACCAGCAGCCTCTGGAACACGGTTCTGGCAAGTCCAGCATACCATGGAAGTCTGCCTCATCGCCCTATTCTGAGCTGTACTGAGCAAAACTCTCTGCTTTGAAGTCCTTCGAGGACCTCATACCTGAAGTCACCGTATCTCAAGGAGAAAGACGGCTTGCATTCCCACTTCCACTAAAGCACAGTTTTCTGTGTAACACTTCAGGCTTTGGGGACATGCACAGGGCTCTTAGGAGACCTAGGGCAGTCTATTGTCTAGGCACGTCGCTACATGTACAACACCCTGTGCAGAAAACTTGATTCTGGGAAGAGCCAAGTAGCTAGCTAGGTCTCTTTTGTCCTCTTAGAAACCACAGATACTTACGCTGCGTGTCAATCTGGAAACAGGACCTGATGGGACTAGCCTTGTTTCCCATCATGAAAGCTCCTTTTATGCGCCTTGAAGCTAAGTGAAAAACACTGTTGGTGTCGGGCTTATACACACGACAGGCATGGCTGTGAGAGGGAAAAAGAGGTGTCACGAAGAAACATGGTATTCCAGTTTCTGAGTCAGAGCTGATCCTGTCCTGTTCTATAGCTAAAGGGAAACTCAAAGTGAGGCCTAACTTCGAAGGAGGGCCCTGATATGCCTTACAGCGGGTTAGGCGTGCAACAGCTTCCATGAGGCCTTAGTCGCTCTCCTGCTTTAGTTGAACGCTAGTAAGCTTTTCAGGCCGCCTAGATCCCTCGCGGCAGCACTCGTTTCCGTACAAGGATACTGAGTACCCCCAGGCTCCCCTGGGCTTGCTGGGCCGCACTCAGACCCGTAGGCCCATCAGGGTGCCCCTGGGTAGGCCGAGTGAAGGGTAACCCGCTGCACTCTTCCTTGGGCGAGCTAGATATCCCCAGCTCACCAACGGCTTCATGAACACGGTTCTAGCAAGGCCAGCATACCATGGAAGTCGTCCTCGTTGCCCTAGTCTGAGCGGTACTGAGAAAAACTCTCTGCTTACAAGTCCTTCTAGGACCTCATCCCTGAAGTCACCGTATCTCTAGGAGAAAGGCAGCTTGCACAGCAACTTCCACTACAGCACAGTTTTGTGTGGAACACTTCAGGTTTTTGGGAGAGGCACAGGACCCTAGGAGACCTAGGGCAGTCTGTCATCGAAGCAGTTCGCTACACGCAGAGGGCCCTATGCAGAAAAGTTGAATCAGGGAAGAGCCAGGGAGGTAGCTAGGTCTCTTTTGACCTGCCAGTACCCACAGACACTTATGCTGCATGTCAATCTGGTGATGGTGCCTGATGCGACTGGCCTTGTTTTCCCACCTTGAAAGCTCTTCTTCTGCGCCTTGAAGCTCCCTTAAAAACACTGTGGTTGTCAGGCTTATACTCACGGCAGGCATGGCTGTGAGAGGGCAAAAGAGGTTTCACGACGAGACAGGGTATTTCAGTTTCTAAATCAGAGCTGATCCTGTCCTGTTTTATAGCTAAGGGGAAACTCAAAGTGAGCCCTCGCTTCGAAGGCGGCCCCTGATATGCCTTACAGCGGGGTAGGCGTGCAACAGCTTCCATGAGGCCTGAGTCGCTCTTCTGCTTTAGTTGAACGCCAGTAAGCTTTTCAGGCCTCCTAGATCCCTCGCGGCAGCACTCGTTTCCGTACAAGGATACTGAGTACCCCCAGGCTCCCCTGGGCTTGCTGGGCCGCACTCAGACCCGTAGGCCCATCAGGGTGCCCCTGGGTAGGCCGAGTGAAGGGTAACCCGCTGCACTCTTCCTTGGGCGAGCTAGATATCCCCAGCTCTCCAACGGCTTCATGAACACGGTTCTAGCAAGGCCAGCATACCATGGAAGTCGTCCTCGTTGCCCTAGTCTGAGCGGTACTGAGAAAAACTCTCTGCTTACAAGTCCTTCTAGGACCTCATCCCTGAAGTCACTGTATCTCTAGGAGAAAGGCAGCTTGCACAGCAACTTCCACTACAGCACAGTTTTGTGTGGAACACTTCAGGTTTTTGGGAGAGGCACAGGACCCTAGGAGACCTAGGGCAGTCTTTCATCTAAGCAGTTCGCTACACGCAGAGCGCCCTATGCAGAAAAGTTGAATCAGGGAAGAGCCAGGGAGGTAGCTAGGTCTCTTTTGACCTGCCAGTACCCACGGACACTTATGCTGCGTGTCAACCTGGTGATGGTGCCTCATGCGACTGGCTTTGTTTTCCCACCTTGAAAGCTCTTCTTCTGCGCCTTGAAGCTCCCTTAAAAACACTGTGGTTGTCAGGCTTATACTCACGGCAGGCATGGCTGTGAGAGGGAAAAAGAGGTTACACGAAGAGACAGGGTATTTCAGTTTCTGAGTCAGAGCTCATCCTGCCTTGTTATGTAGCTAAATGGAAACTCAAAGTGAGCCCTAGCTTCGAAGGAGGGCCCTGATATGCCATGCAGCGGGATAGGCGTACAACAGCTTCTATGAAGCCTTAGTCACTCTTCTGCTTTAGCTGAAGGCTAGTAAGCTTTTCTGGACTCCTAGACCCCTCGCGGCAGCACTCGCTTCCCTACAAAGGCACTGAGCACCCCCAGGCTCTCCTGAGTCGAAGATCAACATTCAGACACGTAGACCCTTCGGAGTACCCGTGTCTGTGCCGAGTGAAGGAGAGCATGATGCACACTTCGTCGCGGGACCTAGATTTTCTCAGCTCACCAATAGCCTCAGGAACATGATTCTAGGAGGTGCAGCATGCCATGCAAGTCTGCCTGCTTACAGTAGTCCGAGCTGTACTGAGAAAAACTCTTTGCTTACAATTCCTTCTACCACCTCATAGCTGAAGTCAACCTACCTCTAGGAGAAAGTCGGCTTGTGGTCCAAGTGCAACTAGAGCACACTTTCTGGTATAATGCTACAGGCTTTTGGAAGATGCCCAGGAGCCAGGACACCTAGGGAATTCTTTCATTTAGGCAGTTCGCTACACGCAGAACACCCGGCATAGGAAAGTGGATTCTCCAAGACCCAGGGAGTAGCTAGGTCTCTTTTGACTTGTTAGAAAGCACAGATGCTTCTTCTGCGTGTCAACCTGGAAATGGCGGCCTTAGGAGTCAAGCCTTGTTTTCCCGTCTTGAAAGCTCCATTCAAGCGGCCTTAAAGCTACCTGAGAAACACTGTGGTTGTGGGACTTGTATTCACTCCAGGCATGGCTCTGGAAGAACATGAGTTATCTCGAAAGAAAGCGGGTGCTTCCAGGCTCTGGTTAGGAGCATATCCTGCCCTGCACTAGAGCTAAGGGGAATCTTGACGTGCACTCTACCCTGGCCTACAGCTCTGATTTGCCCTCCAGAAGGGTAGTTGTGCAGCCTTTTCCTTGAGTCCTTAGTCACAGTTCTGCATTAGTTTAAAGGTACTAATCTTCTCAGGACTCCAGTCCCACTCGTGCCAGTACCCGTTTCCGTACAAGAACTCTGAGTACCCCAGGGCTCCCCTGGGCTTGCCGGGCCACACTCACACCCGTAGGCCCTTCACTGTGCCCCTCTGTAGGCCGAGTGAAGCATAACAAACTGCACTCTTTCTTGGGAAAGCTAGATTTCCTCAGCTCACCAGCAGCCTCTGGAACACGGTTCTGGCAAGTCCAGCATACCATGGAAGTCTGCCTCATCGCCCTATTCTGAGCTGTACTGAGCAAAACTCTCTGCTTTGAAGCCCTTCGAGGACCTCATACCTGAAGTCACCGTATCTCAAGGAGAAAGACGGCTTGCATTCCCACTTCCACTAAAGCACAGTTTTCTGTGTAACACTTCAGGCTTTGGGGACATGCACAGGGCTCTTAGGAGACCTAGGGCAGTCTATTGTCTAGGCACGTCGCTACATGTACAACACCCTGTGCAGAAAACTTGATTCTGGGAAGAGCCAAGTAGCTAGCTAGGTCTCTTTTGTCCTCTTAGAAACCACAGATACTTACGCTGCGTGTCAATCTGGAAACAGGACCTGATGGGACTAGCCTTGTTTCCCATCATGAAAGCTCCTTTTATGCGCCTTGAAGCTAAGTGAAAAACACTGTTGGTGTCGGGCTTATACACACGACAGGCATGGCTGTGAGAGGGAAAAAGAGGTGTCACGAAGAAACATGGTATTCCAGTTTCTGAGTCAGAGCTGATCCTGTCCTGTTCTATAGCTAAAGGGAAACTCAAAGTGAGGCCTAACTTCGAAGGAGGGCCCTGATATGCCTTACAGCGGGTTAGGCGTGCAACAGCTTCCATGAGGCCTTAGTCGCTCTCCTGCTTTAGTTGAACGCTAGTAAGCTTTTCAGGCCGCCTAGATCCCTCGCGGCAGCACTCGTTTCCGTACAAGGATACTGAGTACCCCCAGGCTCCCCTGGGCTTGCTGGGCCGCACTCAGACCCGTAGGCCCATCAGGGTGCCCCTGGGTAGGCCGAGTGAAGGGTAACCCGCTGCACTCTTCCTTGGGCGAGCTAGATATCCCCAGCTCACCAACGGCTTCATGAACACGGTTCTAGCAAGGCCAGCATACCATGGAAGTCGTCCTCGTTGCCCTAGTCTGAGCGGTACTGAGAAAAACTCTCTGCTTACAAGTCCTTCTAGGACCTCATCCCTGAAGTCACCGTATCTCTAGGAGAAAGGCAGCTTGCACAGCAACTTCCACTACAGCACAGTTTTGTGTGGAACACTTCAGGTTTTTGGGAGAGGCACAGGACCCTAGGAGACCTAGGGCAGTCTGTCATCGAAGCAGTTCGCTACACGCAGAGGGCCCTATGCAGAAAAGTTGAATCAGGGAAGAGCCAGGGAGGTAGCTAGGTCTCTTTTGACCTGCCAGTACCCACAGACACTTATGCTGCATGTCAATCTGGTGATGGTGCCTGATGCGACTGGCCTTGTTTTCCCACCTTGAAAGCTCTTCTTCTGCGCCTTGAAGCTCCCTTAAAAACACTGTGGTTGTCAGGCTTATACTCACGGCAGGCATGGCTGTGAGAGGGCAAAAGAGGTTTCACGACGAGACAGGGTATTTCAGTTTCTAAATCAGAGCTGATCCTGTCCTGTTTTATAGCTAAGGGGAAACTCAAAGTGAGCCCTCGCTTCGAAGGCGGCCCCTGATATGCCTTACAGCGGGGTAGGCGTGCAACAGCTTCCATGAGGCCTGAGTCGCTCTTCTGCTTTAGTTGAACGCCAGTAAGCTTTTCAGGCCTCCTAGATCCCTCGCGGCAGCACTCGTTTCCGTACAAGGATACTGAGTACCCCCAGGCTCCCCTGGGCTTGCTGGGCCGCACTCAGACCCGTAGGCCCATCAGGGTGCCCCTGGGTAGGCCGAGTGAAGGGTAACCCGCTGCACTCTTCCTTGGGCGAGCTAGATATCCCCAGCTCTCCAACGGCTTCATGAACACGGTTCTAGCAAGGCCAGCATACCATGGAAGTCGTCCTCGTTGCCCTAGTCTGAGCGGTACTGAGAAAAACTCTCTGCTTACAAGTCCTTCTAGGACCTCATCCCTGAAGTCACCGTATCTCTAGGAGAAAGGCAGCTTGCACAGCAACTTCCACTACAGCACAGTTTTGTGTGGAACACTTCAGGTTTTTGGGAGAGGCACAGGACCCTAGGAGACCTAGGGCAGTCTTTCATCGAAGCAGTTCTCTACACGCAGAGCGCCCTATGCAGAAAAGTTGAATCAGGGAAGAGCCAGGGAGGTAGCTAGGTCTCTTTTGACCTGCCAGTACCCACGGACACTTATGCTGCGTGTCAACCTGGTGATGGTGCCTCATGCGACTGGCTTTGTTTTCCCACCTTGAAAGCTCTTCTTCTGCGCCTTGAAGCTCCCTTAAAAACACTGTGGTTGTCAGGCTTATACTCACGGCAGGCATGGCTGTGAGAGGGAAAAAGAGGTTACACGAAGAGACAGGGTATTTCAGTTTCTGAGTCAGAGCTCATCCTGCCTTGTTATGTAGCTAAATGGAAACTCAAAGTGAGCCCTAGCTTCGAAGGAGGGCCCTGATATGCCATGCAGCGGGATAGGCGTACAACAGCTTCTATGAAGCCTTAGTCACTCTTCTGCTTTAGCTGAAGGCTAGTAAGCTTTTCTGGACTCCTAGACCCCTCGCGGCAGCACTCGCTTCCCTACAAAGGCACTGAGCACCCCCAGGCTCTCCTGAGTCGAAGATCAACATTCAGACACGTAGACCCTTCGGAGTACCCGTGTCTGTGCCGAGTGAAGGAGAGCATGATGCACACTTCGTCGCGGGACCTAGATTTTCTCAGCTCACCAATAGCCTCAGGAACATGATTCTAGGAGGTGCAGCATGCCATGCAAGTCTGCCTGCTTACAGTAGTCCGAGCTGTACTGAGAAAAACTCTTTGCTTACAATTCCTTCTACCACCTCATAGCTGAAGTCAACCTACCTCTAGGAGAAAGTCGGCTTGTGGTCCAAGTGCAACTAGAGCACACTTTCTGGTATAATGCTACAGGCTTTTGGAAGATGCCCAGGAGCCAGGACACCTAGGGAATTCTTTCATTTAGGCAGTTCGCTACACGCAGAACACCCGGCATAGGAAAGTGGATTCTCCAAGACCCAGGGAGTAGCTAGGTCTCTTTTGACTTGTTAGAAAGCACAGATGCTTCTTCTGCGTGTCAACCTGGAAATGGCGGCCTTAGGAGTCAAGCCTTGTTTTCCCGTCTTGAAAGCTCCATTCAAGCGGCCTTAAAGCTACCTGAGAAACACTGTGGTTGTGGGACTTGTATTCACTCCAGGCATGGCTCTGGAAGAACATGAGTTATCTCGAAAGAAAGCGGGTGCTTCCAGGCTCTGGTTAGGAGCATATCCTGCCCTGCACTAGAGCTAAGGGGAATCTTGACGTGCACTCTACCCTGGCCTACAGCTCTGATTTGCCCTCCAGAAGGGTAGTTGTGCAGCCTTTTCCTTGAGTCCTTAGTCACAGTTCTGCATTAGTTTAAAGGTACTAATCTTCTCAGGACTCCAGTCCCACTCGTGCCAGTACCCGTTTCCGTACAAGAACTCTGAGTACCCCAGGGCTCCCCTGGGCTTGCCGGGCCACACTCACACCCGTAGGCCCTTCACTGTGCCCCTCTGTAGGCCGAGTGAAGCATAACAAACTGCACTCTTTCTTGGGAAAGCTAGATTTCCTCAGCTCACCAGCAGCCTCTGGAACACGGTTCTAGCAAGGCCAGCATACCATGGAAGTCTGCCTCATCGCCCTATTCTGAGCTGTACTGAGCAAAACTCTCTGCTTTGAAGTCCTTCGAGGACCTCATACCTGAAGTCACCGTATCTCAAGGAGAAAGACGGCTTGCATTCCAATTTCCACTAAAGCACAGTTTTCTGTGTAACACTTCAGGCTTTGGGGACATGCACAGGGCTCTTAGGAGACCTAGGGCAGTCTATTGTCTAGGCACGTCGCTACATGTACAACACCCTGTGCAGAAAACTTGATTCTGGGAAGAGCCAAGTAGCTAGCTAGGTCTCTTTTGTCCTCTTAGAAACCACAGATACTTACGCTGCGTGTCAATCTGGAAACAGGACCTGATGGGACTAGCCTTGTTTCCCATCATGAAAGCTCCTTTTATGCGCCTTGAAGCTAAGTGAAAAACACTGTTGGTGTCGGGCTTATACACACGACAGGCATGGCTGTGAGAGGGAAAAAGAGGTGTCACGAAGAAACATGGTATTCCAGTTTCTGAGTCAGAGCTGATCCTGTCCTGTTCTATAGCTAAAGGGAAACTCAAAGTGAGGCCTAACTTCGAAGGAGGGCCCTGATATGCCTTACAGCGGGTTAGGCGTGCAACAGCTTCCATGAGGCCTTAGTCGCTCTCCTGCTTTAGTTGAACGCTAGTAAGCTTTTCAGGCCACCTAGATCCCTCGCGGCAGCACTCGTTTCCGTACAAGGATACTGAGTACCCCCAGGCTCCCCTGGGCTTGCTGGGCCGCACTCAGACCCGTAGGCCCATCAGGGTGCCCCTGGGTAGGCCGAGTGAAGGGTAACCCGCTGCACTCTTCCTTGGGCGAGCTAGATATCCCCAGCTCACCAACGGCTTCATGAACACGGTTCTAGCAAGGCCAGCATACCATGGAAGTCGTCCTCGTTGCCCTAGTCTGAGCGGTACTGAGAAAAACTCTCTGCTTACAAGTCCTTCTAGGACCTCATCCCTGAAGTCACCGTATCTCTAGGAGAAAGGCAGCTTGCACAGCAACTTCCACTACAGCACAGTTTTGTGTGGAACACTTCAGGTTTTTGGGAGAGGCACAGGACCCTAGGAGACCTAGGGCAGTCTGTCATCGAAGCAGTTCGCTACACGCAGAGGGCCCTATGCAGAAAAGTTGAATCAGGGAAGAGCCAGGGAGGTAGCTAGGTCTCTTTTGACCTGCCAGTACCCACAGACACTTATGCTGCATGTCAATCTGGTGATGGTGCCTGATGCGACTGGCCTTGTTTTCCCACCTTGAAAGCTCTTCTTCTGCGCCTTGAAGCTCCCTTAAAAACACTGTGGTTGTCAGGCTTATACTCACGGCAGGCATGGCTGTGAGAGGGCAAAAGAGGTTTCACGACGAGACAGGGTATTTCAGTTTCTAAATCAGAGCTGATCCTGTCCTGTTTTATAGCTAAGGGGAAACTCAAAGTGAGCCCTCGCTTCGAAGGCGGCCCCTGATATGCCTTACAGCGGGGTAGGCGTGCAACAGCTTCCATGAGGCCTGAGTCGCTCTTCTGCTTTAGTTGAACGCCAGTAAGCTTTTCAGGCCTCCTAGATCCCTCGCGGCAGCACTCGTTTCCGTACAAGGATACTGAGTACCCCCAGGCTCCCCTGGGCTTGCTGGGCCGCACTCAGACCCGTAGGCCCATCAGGGTGCCCCTGGGTAGGCCGAGTGAAGGGTAACCCGCTGCACTCTTCCTTGGGCGAGCTAGATATCCCCAGCTCTCCAACGGCTTCATGAACACGGTTCTAGCAAGGCCAGCATACCATGGAAGTCGTCCTCGTTGCCCTAGTCTGAGCGGTACTGAGAAAAACTCTCTGCTTACAAGTCCTTCTAGGACCTCATCCCTGAAGTCACCGTATCTCTAGGAGAAAGGCAGCTTGCACAGCAACTTCCACTACAGCACAGTTTTGTGTGGAACACTTCAGGTTTTTGGGAGAGGCACAGGACCCTAGGAGACCTAGGGCAGTCTTTCATCGAAGCAGTTCGCTACACGCAGAGCGCCCTATGCAGAAAAGTTGAATCAGGGAAGAGCCAGGGAGGTAGCTAGGTCTCTTTTGACCTGCCAGTACCCACGGACACTTATGCTGCGTGTCAACCTGGTGATGGTGCCTCATGCGACTGGCTTTGTTTTCCCACCTTGAAAGCTCTTCTTCTGCGCCTTGAAGCTCCCTTAAAAACACTGTGGTTGTCAGGCTTATACTCACGGCAGGCATGGCTGTGAGAGGGAAAAAGAGTTTACACGAAGAGACAGGGTATTTCAGTTTCTGAGTCAGAGCTCATCCTGCCTTGTTATGTAGCTAAATGGAAACTCAAAGTGAGCCCTAGCTTCGAAGGAGGGCCCTGATATGCCATGCAGCGGGATAGGCGTACAACAGCTTCTATGAAGCCTTAGTCACTCTTCTGCTTTAGCTGAAGGCTAGTAAGCTTTTCTGGACTCCTAGACCCCTCGCGGCAGCACTCGCTTCCCTACAAAGGCACTGAGCACCCCCAGGCTCTCCTGAGTCGAAGATCAACATTCAGACACGTAGACCCTTCGGAGTACCCGTGTCTGTGCCGAGTGAAGGAGAGCATGATGCACACTTCGTCGCGGGACCTAGATTTTCTCAGCTCACCAATAGCCTCAGGAACATGATTCTAGGAGGTGCAGCATGCCATGCAAGTCTGCCTGCTTACAGTAGTCCGAGCTGTACTGAGAAAAACTCTTTGCTTACAATTCCTTCTACCACCTCATAGCTGAAGTCAACCTACCTCTAGGAGAAAGTCGGCTTGTGGTCCAAGTGCAACTAGAGCACACTTTCTGGTATAATGCTACAGGCTTTTGGAAGATGCCCAGGAGCCAGGACACCTAGGGAATTCTTTCATTTAGGCAGTTCGCTACACGCAGAACACCCGGCATAGGAAAGTGGATTCTCCAAGACCCAGGGAGTAGCTAGGTCTCTTTTGACTTGTTAGAAAGCACAGATGCTTCTTCTGCGTGTCAACCTGGAAATGGCGGCCTTAGGAGTCAAGCCTTGTTTTCCCGTCTTGAAAGCTCCATTCAAGCGGCCTTAAAGCTACCTGAGAAACACTGTGGTTGTGGGACTTGTATTCACTCCAGGCATGGCTCTGGAAGAACATGAGTTATCTCGAAAGAAAGCGGGTGCTTCCAGGCTCTGGTTAGGAGCATATCCTGCCCTGCACTAGAGCTAAGGGGAATCTTGACGTGCACTCTACCCTGGCCTACAGCTCTGATTTGCCCTCCAGAAGGGTAGTTGTGCAGCCTTTTCCTTGAGTCCTTAGTCACAGTTCTGCATTAGTTTAAAGGTACTAATCTTCTCAGGACTCCAGTCCCACTCGTGCCAGTACCCGTTTCCGTACAAGAACTCTGAGTACCCCAGGGCTCCCCTGGGCTTGCCGGGCCACACTCACACCCGTAGGCCCTTCACTGTGCCCCTCTGTAGGCCGAGTGAAGCATAACAAACTGCACTCTTTCTTGGGAAAGCTAGATTTCCTCAGCTCACCAGCAGCCTCTGGAACACGGTTCTAGCAAGTCCAGCATACCATGGAAGTCTGCCTCATCGCCCTATTCTGAGCTGTACTGAGCAAAACTCTCTGCTTTGAAGTCCTTCGAGGACCTCATACCTGAAGTCACCGTATCTCAAGGAGAAAGACGGCTTGCATTCCAACTTCCACTAAAGCACAGTTTTCTGTGTAACACTTCAGGCTTTGGGGACATGCACAGGGCTCTTAGGAGACCTAGGGCAGTCTATTGTCTAGGCACGTCGCTACATGTACAACACCCTGTGCAGAAAACTTGATTCTGGGAAGAGCCAAGTAGCTAGCTAGGTCTCTTTTGTCCTCTTAGAAACCACAGATACTTACGCTGCGTGTCAATCTGGAAACAGGACCTGATGGGACTAGCCTTGTTTCCCATCATGAAAGCTCCTTTTATGCGCCTTGAAGCTAAGTGAAAAACACTGTTGGTGTCGGGCTTATACACACGACAGGCATGGCTGTGAGAGGGAAAAAGAGGTGTCACGAAGAAACATGGTATTCCAGTTTCTGAGTCAGAGCTGATCCTGTCCTGTTCTATAGCTAAAGGGAAACTCAAAGTGAGGCCTAACTTCGAAGGAGGGCCCTGATATGCCTTACAGCGGGTTAGGCGTGCAACAGCTTCCATGAGGCCTTAGTCGCTCTCCTGCTTTAGTTGAACGCTAGTAAGCTTTTCAGGCCACCTAGATCCCTCGCGGCAGCACTCGTTTCCGTACAAGGATACTGAGTACCCCCAGGCTCCCCTGGGCTTGCTGGGCCGCACTCAGACCCGTAGGCCCATCAGGGTGCCCCTGGGTAGGCCGAGTGAAGGGTAACCCGCTGCACTCTTCCTTGGGCGAGCTAGATATCCCCAGCTCACCAACGGCTTCATGAACACGGTTCTAGCAAGGCCAGCATACCATGGAAGTCGTCCTCGTTGCCCTAGTCTGAGCGGTACTGAGAAAAACTCTCTGCTTACAAGTCCTTCTAGGACCTCATCCCTGAAGTCACCGTATCTCTAGGAGAAAGGCAGCTTGCACAGCAACTTCCACTACAGCACAGTTTTGTGTGGAACACTTCAGGTTTTTGGGAGAGGCACAGGACCCTAGGAGACCTAGGGCAGTCTGTCATCGAAGCAGTTCGCTACACGCAGAGGGCCCTATGCAGAAAAGTTGAATCAGGGAAGAGCCAGGGAGGTAGCTAGGTCTCTTTTGACCTGCCAGTACCCACAGACACTTATGCTGCATGTCAATCTGGTGATGGTGCCTGATGCGACTGGCCTTGTTTTCCCACCTTGAAAGCTCTTCTTCTGCGCCTTGAAGCTCCCTTAAAAACACTGTGGTTGTCAGGCTTATACTCACGGCAGGCATGGCTGTGAGAGGGCAAAAGAGGTTTCACGACGAGACAGGGTATTTCAGTTTCTAAATCAGAGCTGATCCTGTCCTGTTTTATAGCTAAGGGGAAACTCAAAGTGAGCCCTCGCTTCGAAGGCGGCCCCTGATATGCCTTACAGCGGGGTAGGCGTGCAACAGCTTCCATGAGGCCTGAGTCGCTCTTCTGCTTTAGTTGAACGCCAGTAAGCTTTTCAGGCCTCCTAGATCCCTCGCGGCAGCACTCGTTTCCGTACAAGGATACTGAGTACCCCCAGGCTCCCCTGGGCTTGCTGGGCCGCACTCAGACCCGTAGGCCCATCAGGGTGCCCCTGGGTAGGCCGAGTGAAGGGTAACCCGCTGCACTCTTCCTTGGGCGAGCTAGATATCCCCAGCTCACCAACGGCTTCATGAACACGGTTCTAGCAAGGCCAGCATACCATGGAAGTCGTCCTCGTTGCCCTAGTCTGAGCGGTACTGAGAAAAACTCTCTGCTTACAATTCCTTCTAGGACCTCATCCCTGAAGTCACCGTATCTCTAGGAGAAAGGCAGCTTGCACAGCAACTTCCACTACAGCACAGTTTTGTGTGGAACACTTCAGGTTTTTGGGAGAGGCACAGGACCCTAGGAGACCTAGGGCAGTCTTTCATCTAAGCAGTTCGCTACACGCAGAGCGCCCTATGCAGAAAAGTTGAATCAGGGAAGAGCCAGGGAGGTAGCTAGGTCTCTTTTGACCTGCCAGTACCCACGGACACTTATGCTGCGTGTCAACCTGGTGATGGTGCCTCATGCGACTGGCTTTGTTTTCCCACCTTGAAAGCTCTTCTTCTGCGCCTTGAAGCTCCCTTAAAAACACTGTGGTTGTCAGGCTTATACTCACGGCAGGCATGGCTGTGAGAGGGAAAAAGACGTTACACGAAGAGACAGGGTATTTCAGTTTCTGAGTCAGAGCTCATCCTGCCTTGTTATGTAGCTAAATGGAAACTCAAAGTGAGCCCTAGCTTCGAAGGAGGGCCCTGATATGCCATGCAGCGGGATAGGCGTACAACAGCTTCTATGAAGCCTTAGTCACTCTTCTGCTTTAGCTGAAGGCTAGTAAGCTTTTCTGGACTCCTAGACCCCTCGCGGCAGCACTCGCTTCCCTACAAAGGCACTGAGCACCCCCAGGCTCTCCTGAGTCGAAGATCAACATTCAGACACGTAGACCCTTCGGAGTACCCGTGTCTGTGCCGAGTGAAGGAGAGCATGATGCACACTTCGTCGCGGGACCTAGATTTTCTCAGCTCACCAATAGCCTCAGGAACATGATTCTAGGAGGTGCAGCATGCCATGCAAGTCTGCCTGCTTACAGTAGTCCGAGCTGTACTGAGAAAAACTCTTTGCTTACAATTCCTTCTACCACCTCATAGCTGAAGTCAACCTACCTCTAGGAGAAAGTCGGCTTGTGGTCCAAGTGCAACTAGAGCACACTTTCTGGTATAATGCTACAGGCTTTTGGAAGATGCCCAGGAGCCAGGACACCTAGGGAATTCTTTCATTTAGGCAGTTCGCTACACGCAGAACACCCGGCATAGGAAAGTGGATTCTCCAAGACCCAGGGAGTAGCTAGGTCTCTTTTGACTTGTTAGAAAGCACAGATGCTTCTTCTGCGTGTCAACCTGGAAATGGCGGCCTTAGGAGTCAAGCCTTGTTTTCCCGTCTTGAAAGCTCCATTCAAGCGGCCTTAAAGCTACCTGAGAAACACTGTGGTTGTGGGACTTGTATTCACTCCAGGCATGGCTCTGGAAGAACATGAGTTATCTCGAAAGAAAGCGGGTGCTTCCAGGCTCTGGTTAGGAGCATATCCTGCCCTGCACTAGAGCTAAGGGGAATCTTGACGTGCACTCTACCCTGGCCTACAGCTCTGATTTGCCCTCCAGAAGGGTAGTTGTGCAGCCTTTTCCTTGAGTCCTTAGTCACAGTTCTGCATTAGTTTAAAGGTACTAATCTTCTCAGGACTCCAGTCCCACTCGTGCCAGTACCCGTTTCCGTACAAGAACTCTGAGTACCCCAGGGCTCCCCTGGGCTTGCCGGGCCACACTCACACCCGTAGGCCCTTCACTGTGCCCCTCTGTAGGCCGAGTGAAGCATAACAAACTGCACTCTTTCTTGGGAAAGCTAGATTTCCTCAGCTCACCAGCAGCCTCTGGAACACGGTTCTAGCAAGTCCAGCATACCATGGAAGTCTGCCTCATCGCCCTATTCTGAGCTGTACTGAGCAAAACTCTCTGCTTTGAAGTCCTTCGAGGACCTCATACCTGAAGTCACCGTATCTCAAGGAGAAAGACGGCTTGCATTCCAACTTCCACTAAAGCACAGTTTTCTGTGTAACACTTCAGGCTTTGGGGACATGCACAGGGCTCTTAGGAGACCTAGGGCAGTCTATTGTCGAGGCACGTCGCTACATGTACAACACCCTGTGCAGAAAACTTGATTCTGGGACGAGCCAAGTAGCTAGCTAGGTCTCTTTTATCCTCTTAGAAACCACAGATACTTACGCTGCGTGTCAATCTGGAAACAGGACCTGATGGGACTAGCCTTGTTTCCCATCATGAAAGCTCCTTTTATGCGCCTTGAAGCTAAGTGAAAAACACTGTTGGTGTCGGGCTTATACACACGACAGGCATGGCTGTGAGAGGGAAAAAGAGGTGTCACGAAGAAACATGGTATTCCAGTTTCTGAGTCAGAGCTGATCCTGTCCTGTTCTATAGCTAAAGGGAAACTCAAAGTGAGGCCTAACTTCGAAGGAGGGCCCTGATATGCCTTACAGCGGGTTAGGCGTGCAACAGCTTCCATGAGGCCTTAGTCGCTCTCCTGCTTTAGTTGAACGCTAGTAAGCTTTTCAGGCCGCCTAGATCCCTCGCGGCAGCACTCGTTTCCATACAAGGATACTGAGTACCCCCAGGCTCCCCTGGGCTTGCTGGGCCGCACTCAGACCCGTAGGCCCATCAGGGTGCCCCTGGGTAGGCCGAGTGAAGGGTAACCCGCTGCACTCTTCCTTGGGCGAGCTAGATATCCCCAGCTCACCAACGGCTTCATGAACACGGTTCTAGCAAGGCCAGCATACCATGGAAGTCGTCCTCGTTGCCCTAGTCTGAGCGGTACTGAGAAAAACTCTCTGCTTACAAGTCCTTCTAGGACCTCATCCCTGAAGTCACCGTATCTCTAGGAGAAAGGCAGCTTGCACAGCAACTTCCACTACAGCACAGTTTTGTGTGGAACACTTCAGGTTTTTGGGAGAGGCACAGGACCCTAGGAGACCTAGGGCAGTCTTTCATCTAAGCAGTTCGCTACACGCAGAGCGCCCTATGCAGAAAAGTTGAATCAGGGAAGAGCCAGGGAGGTAGCTAGGTCTCTTTTGACCTGCCAGTACCCACGGACACTTATGCTGCGTGTCAACCTGGTGATGGTGCCTCATGCGACTGGCTTTGTTTTCCCACCTTGAAAGCTCTTCTTCTGCGCCTTGAAGCTCCCTTAAAAACACTGTGGTTGTCAGGCTTATACTCACGGCAGGCATGGCTGTGAGAGGGAAAAAGAGGTTACACGAAAAGACAGGGTATTTCAGTTTCTGAGTCAGAGCTCATCCTGCCTTGTTATGTAGCTAAATGGAAACTCAAAGTGAGCCCTAGCTTCGAAGGAGGGCCCTGATATGCCATGCAGCGGGATAGGCGTACAACAGCTTCTATGAAGCCTTAGTCACTCTTCTGCTTTAGCTGAAGGCTAGTAAGCTTTTCTGGACTCCTAGACCCCTCGCGGCAGCACTCGCTTCCCTACAAAGGCACTGAGCACCCCCAGGCTCTCCTGAGTCGAAGATCAACATTCAGACACGTAGACCCTTCGGAGTACCCGTGTCTGTGCCGAGTGAAGGAGAGCATGATGCACACTTCGTCGCGGGACCTAGATTTTCTCAGCTCACCAATAGCCTCAGGAACATGATTCTAGGAGGTGCAGCATGCCATGCAAGTCTGCCTGCTTACAGTAGTCCGAGCTGTACTGAGAAAAACTCTTTGCTTACAATTCCTTCTACCACCTCATAGCTGAAGTCAACCTACCTCTAGGAGAAAGTCGGCTTGTGGTCCAAGTGCAACTAGAGCACACTTTCTGGTATAATGCTACAGGCTTTTGGAAGATGCCCAGGAGCCAGGACACCTAGGGAATTCTTTCATTTAGGCAGTTCGCTACACGCAGAACACCCGGCATAGGAAAGTGGATTCTCCAAGACCCAGGGAGTAGCTAGGTCTCTTTTGACTTGTTAGAAAGCACAGATGCTTCTTCTGCGTGTCAACCTGGAAACGGCGGCCTTAGGAGTCAAGCCTTGTTTTCCCGTCTTGAAAGCTCCATTCAAGCGGCCTTAAAGCTACCTGAGAAACACTGTGGTTGTGGGACTTGTATTCACTCCAGGCATGGCTCTGGAAGAACATGAGTTATCTCGAAAGAAAGCGGGTGCTTCCAGGCTCTGGTTAGGAGCATATCCTGCCCTGCACTAGAGCTAAGGGGAATCTTGACGTGCACTCTACCCTGGCCTACAGCTCTGATTTGCCCTCCAGAAGGGTAGTTGTGCAGCCTTTTCCTTGAGTCCTTAGTCACAGTTCTGCATTAGTTTAAAGGTACTAATCTTCTCAGGACTCCAGTCCCACTCGTGCCAGTACCCGTTTCCGTACAAGAACTCTGAGTACCCCAGGGCTCCCCTGGGCTTGCCGGGCCACACTCACACCCATAGGCCCTTCACTGTGCCCCTCTGTAGGCCGAGTGAAGCATAACAAACTGCACTCTTTCTTGGGAAAGCTAGATTTCCTCAGCTCACCAGCAGCCTCTGGAACACGGTTCTAGCAAGTCCAGCATACCATGGAAGTCTGCCTCATCGCCCTATTCTGAGCTGTACTGAGCAAAACTCTCTGCTTTGAAGTCCTTCGAGGACCTCATACCTGAAGTCACCGTATCTCAAGGAGAAAGACGGCTTGCATTCCAACTTCCACTAAAGCACAGTTTTCTGTGTAACACTTCAGGCTTTGGGGACATGCACAGGGCTCTTAGGAGACCTAGGGCAGTCTATTGTCTAGGCACGTCGCTACATGTACAACACCCTGTGCAGAAAACTTGATTCTGGGACGAGCCAAGTAGCTAGCTAGGTCTCTTTTGTCCTCTTAGAAACCACAGATACTTACGCTGCGTGTCAATCTGGAAACAGGACCTGATGGGACTAGCCTTGTTTCCCATCATGAAAGCTCCTTTTATGCGCCTTGAAGCTAAGTGAAAAACACTGTTGGTGTCGGGCTTATACACACGACAGGCATGGCTGTGAGAGGGAAAAAGAGGTGTCACGAAGAAACATGGTATTCCAGTTTCTGAGTCAGAGCTGATCCTGTCCTGTTCTATAGCTAAAGGGAAACTCAAAGTGAGGCCTAACTTCGAACGAGGGCCCTGATATGCCTTACAGCGGGTTAGGCGTGCAACAGCTTCCATGAGGCCTTAGTCGCTCTCCTGCTTTAGTTGAACGCTAGTAAGCTTTTCAGGCTGCCTAGATCCCTCGCGGCAGCACTCGTTTCCATACAAGGATACTGAGTACCCCCAGGCTCCCCTGGGCTTGCTGGGCCGCACTCAGACCCGTAGGCCCATCAGGGTGCCCCTGGGTAGGCCGAGTGAAGGGTAACCCGCTGCACTCTTCCTTGGGCGAGCTAGATATCCCCAGCTCACCAACGGCTTCATGAACACGGTTCTAGCAAGGCCAGCATACCATGGAAGTCGTCCTCGTTGCCCTAGTCTGAGCGGTACTGAGAAAAACTCTCTGCTTACAAGTCCTTCTAGGACCTCATCCCTGAAGTCACCGTATCTCTAGGAGAAAGGCAGCTTGCACAGCAACTTCCACTACAGCACAGTTTTGTGTGGAACACTTCAGGTTTTTGGGAGAGGCACAGGACCCTAGGAGACCTAGGGCAGTCTGTCATCGAAGCAGTTCGCTACACGCAGAGGGCCCTATGCAGAAAAGTTGAATCAGGGAAGAACCAGGGAGGTAGCTAGGTCTCTTTTGACCTGCCAGTACCCACAGACACTTATGCTGCATGTCAATCTGGTGATGGTGCCTGATGCGACTGGCCTTGTTTTCCCACCTTGAAAGCTCTTCTTATGCGCCTTGAAGCTCCCTTAAAAACACTGTGGTTGTCAGGCTTATACTCACGGCAGGCATGGCTGTGAGAGGGCAAAAGAGGTTTCACGACGAGACAGGGTATTTCAGTTTCTAAATCAGAGCTGATCCTGTCCTGTTTTATAGCTAAGGGGAAACTCAAAGTGAGCCCTCGCTTCGAAGGCGGCCCCTGATATGCCTTACAGCGGGGTAGGCGTGCAACAGCTTCCATGAGGCCTGAGTCGCTCTCCTGCTTTAGTTGAACGCCAGTAAGCTTTTCAGGCCTCCTAGATCCCTCGCGGCAGCACTCGTTTCCGTACAAGGATACTGAGTACCCCCAGGCTCCCCTGGGCTTGCTGGGCCACACTCAGACCCGTAGGCCCATCAGGGTGCCCCTGGGTAGGCCGAGTGAAGGGTAACCCGCTGCACTCTTCCTTGGGCGAGCTAGATATCCCCAGCTCACCAACGGCTTCATGAACACGGTTCTAGCAAGGCCAGCATACCATGGAAGTCGTCCTCGTTGCCCTAGTCTGAGCGGTACTGAGAAAAACTCTCTGCTTACAAGTCCTTCTAGGACCTCATCCCTGAAGTCACCGTATCTCTAGGAGAAAGGCAGCTTGCACAGCAACTTCCACTACAGCACAGTTTTGTGTGGAACACTTCAGGTTTTTGGGAGAGGCACAGGACCCTAGGAGACCTAGGGCAGTCTGTCATCGAAGCAGTTCGCTACACGCAGAGCGCCCTATGCAGAAAAGTTGAATCAGGGAAGAGCCAGGGAGGTAGCTAGGTCTCTTTTGACCTGCCAGTACCCACGGACACTTATGCTGCATGTCAACCTGGTGATGGTGCCTCATGCGACTGGCTTTGTTTTCCCACCTTGAAAGCTCTTCTTCTGCGCCTTGAAGCTCCCTTAAAACCACTGTGGTTGTCAGGCTTATACTCACGGCAGGCATGGCTGTGAGAGGGAAAAAGAGGTTACACGAAGAGACAGGGTATTTCAGTTTCTGAGTCAGAGCTCATCCTGCCTTGTTATGTAGCTAAATGGAAACTCAAAGTGAGCCCTAGCTTCGAAGGAGGGCCCTGATATGCCATGCAGCGGGATAGGCGTACAACAGCTTCTATGAAGCCTTAGTCACTCTTCTGCTTTAGCTGAAGGCTAGTAAGCTTTTCTGGACTCCTAGACCCCTCGCGGCAGCACTCGCTTCCCTACAAAGGCACTGAGCACCCCCAGGCTCTCCTGAGTCGAAGATCAACATTCAGACACGTAGACCCTTCGGAGTACCCGTGTCTGTGCCGAGTGAAGGAGAGCATGATGCACACTTCGTCGCGGGACCTAGATTTTCTCAGCTCACCAATAGCCTCAGGAACATGATTCTAGGAGGTGCAGCATGCCATGCAAGTCTGCCTGCTTACAGTAGTCCGAGCTGTACTGAGAAAAACTCTTTGCTTACAATTCCTTCTACCACCTCATAGCTGAAGTCAACCTACCTCTAGGAGAAAGTCGGCTTGTGGTCCAAGTGCAACTAGAGCACACTTTCTGGTATAATGCTACAGGCTTTTGGAAGATGCCCAGGAGCCAGGACACCTAGGGAATTCTTTCATTTAGGCAGTTCGCTACACGCAGAACACCCGGCATAGGAAAGTGGATTCTCCAAGACCCAGGGAGTAGCTAGGTCTCTTTTGACTTGTTAGAAAGCACAGATGCTTCTTCTGCGTGTCAACCTGGAAACGGCGGCCTTAGGAGTCAAGCCTTGTTTTCCCGTCTTGAAAGCTCCATTCAAGCGGCCTTAAAGCTACCTGAGAAACACTGTGGTTGTGGGACTTGTATTCACTCCAGGCATGGCTCTGGAAGAACATGAGTTATCTCGAAAGAAAGCGGGTGCTTCCAGGCTCTGGTTAGGAGCATATCCTGCCCTGCACTAGAGCTAAGGGGAATCTTGACGTGCACTCTACCCTGGCCTACAGCTCTGATTTGCCATCCAGAAGGGTAGTTGTGCAGCCTTTTCCTTGAGTCCTTAGTCACAGTTCTGCATTAGTTTAAAGGTACTAATCTTCTCAGGACTCCAGTCCCACTCGTGCCAGTACCCGTTTCCGTACAAGAACTCTGAGTACCCCAGGGCTCCCCAGGGCTTGCCGGGCCACACTCACACCCGTAGGCCCTTCACTGTGCCCCTCTGTAGGCCGAGTGAAGCATAACAAACTGCACTCTTTCTTGGGAAAGCTAGATTTCCTCAGCTCACCAGCAGCCTCTGGAACACGGTTCTAGCAAGGCCAGCATACCATGGAAGTCTGCCTCATCGCCCTATTCTGAGCTGTACTGAGCAAAACTCTCTGCTTTGAAGTCCTTCGAGGACCTCATACCTGAAGTCACCGTATCTCAAGGAGAAAGACGGCTTGCATTCCAACTTCCACTAAAGCACAGTTTTCTGTGTAACACTTCAGGCTTTGGGGACATGCACAGGGCTCTTAGGAGACCTAGGGCAGTCTATTGTCTAGGCACGTCGCTACATGTACAACACCCTGTGCAGAAAACTTGATTCTGGGAAGAGCCAAGTAGCTAGCTAGGTCTCTTTTGTCCTCTTAGAAACCACAGATACTTACGCTGCGTGTCAATCTGGAAACAGGACCTGATGGGACTAGCCTTGTTTCCCATCATGAAAGCTCCTTTTATGCGCCTTGAAGCTAAGTGAAAAACACTGTTGGTGTCGGGCTTATACACACGACAGGCATGGCTGTGAGAGGGAAAAAGAGGTGTCACGAAGAAACATGGTATTCCAGTTTCTGAGTCAGAGCTGATCCTGTCCTGTTCTATAGCTAAAGGGAAACTCAAAGTGAGGCCTAACTTCGAAGGAGGGCCCTGATATGCCTTACAGCGGGTTAGGCGTGCAACAGCTTCCATGAGGCCTTAGTCGCTCTCCTGCTTTAGTTGAACGCTAGTAAGCTTTTCAGGCCGCCTAGATCCCTCGCGGCAGCACTCGTTTCCGTACAAGGATACTGAGTACCCCCAGGCTCCCCTGGGCTTGCTGGGCCGCACTCAGACCCGTAGGCCCATCAGGGTGCCCCTGGGTAGGCCGAGTGAAGGGTAACCCGCTGCACTCTTCCTTGGGCGAGCTAGATATCCCCAGCTCACCAACGGCTTCATGAACACGGTTCTAGCAAGGCCAGCATACCATGGAAGTCGTCCTCGTTGCCCTAGTCTGAGCGGTACTGAGAAAAACTCTCTGCTTACAAGTCCTTCTAGGACCTCATCCCTGAAGTCACCGTATCTCTAGGAGAAAGGCAGCTTGCACAGCAACTTCCACTACAGCACAGTTTTGTGTGGAACACTTCAGGTTTTTGGGAGAGGCACAGGACCCTAGGAGACCTAGGGCAGTCTTTCATCTAAGCAGTTCGCTACACGCAGAGCGCCCTATGCAGAAAAGTTGAATCAGGGAAGAGCCAGGGAGGTAGCTAGGTCTCTTTTGACCTGCCAGTACCCACGGACACTTATGCTGCGTGTCAACCTGGTGATGGTGCCTCATGCGACTGGCTTTGTTTTCCCACCTTGAAAGCTCTTCTTCTGCGCCTTGAAGCTCCCTTAAAAACACTGTGGTTGTCAGGCTTATACTCACGGCAGGCATGGCTGTGAGAGGGAAAAAGAGGTTACACGAAGAGACAGGGTATTTCAGTTTCTGAGTCAGAGCTCATCCTGCCTTGTTATGTAGCTAAATGGAAACTCAAAGTGAGCCCTAGCTTCGAAGGAGGGCCCTGATATGCCATGCAGCGGGATAGGCGTACAACAGCTTCTATGAAGCCTTAGTCACTCTTCTGCTTTAGCTGAAGGCTAGTAAGCTTTTCTGGACTCCTAGACCCCTCGCGGCAGCACTCGCTTCCCTACAAAGGCACTGAGCACCCCCAGGCTCTCCTGAGTCGAAGATCAACATTCAGACACGTAGACCCTTCGGAGTACCCGTGTCTGTGCCGAGTGAAGGAGAGCATGATGCACACTTCGTCGCGGGACCTAGATTTTCTCAGCTCACCAATAGCCTCAGGAACATGATTCTAGGAGGTGCAGCATGCCATGCAAGTCTGCCTGCTTACAGTAGTCCGAGCTGTACTGAGAAAAACTCTTTGCTTACAATTCCTTCTACCACCTCATAGCTGAAGTCAACCTACCTCTAGGAGAAAGTCGGCTTGTGGTCCAAGTGCAACTAGAGCACACTTTCTGGTATAATGCTACAGGCTTTTGGAAGATGCCCAGGAGCCAGGACACCTAGGGAATTCTTTCATTTAGGCAGTTCGCTACACGCAGAACACCCGGCATAGGAAAGTGGATTCTCCAAGACCCAGGGAGTAGCTAGGTCTCTTTTGACTTGTTAGAAAGCACAGATGCTTCTTCTGCGTGTCAACCTGGAAATGGCGGCCTTAGGAGTCAAGCCTTGTTTTCCCGTCTTGAAAGCTCCATTCAAGCGGCCTTAAAGCTACCTGAGAAACACTGTGGTTGTGGGACTTGTATTCACTCCAGGCATGGCTCTGGAAGAACATGAGTTATCTCGAAAGAAAGCGGGTGCTTCCAGGCTCTGGTTAGGAGCATATCCTGCCCTGCACTAGAGCTAAGGGGAATCTTGACGTGCACTCTACCCTGGCCTACAGCTCTGATTTGCCCTCCAGAAGGGTAGTTGTGCAGCCTTTTCCTTGAGTCCTTAGTCACAGTTCTGCATTAGTTTAAAGGTACTAATCTTCTCAGGACTCCAGTCCCACTCGTGCCAGTACCCGTTTCCGTACAAGAACTCTGAGTACCCCAGGGCTCCCCTGGGCTTGCCGGGCCACACTCACACCCGTAGGCCCTTCACTGTGCCCCTCTGTAGGCCGAGTGAAGCATAACAAACTGCACTCTTTCTTGGGAAAGCTAGATTTCCTCAGCTCACCAGCAGCCTCTGGAACACGGTTCTAGCAAGTCCAGCATACCATGGAAGTCTGCCTCATCGCCCTATTCTGAGCTGTACTGAGCAAAACTCTCTGCTTTGAAGTCCTTCGAGGACCTCATACCTGAAGTCACCGTATCTCAAGGAGAAAGACGGCTTGCATTCCAACTTCCACTAAAGCACAGTTTTCTGTGTAACACTTCAGGCTTTGGGGACATGCACAGGGCTCTTAGGAGACCTAGGGCAGTCTATTGTCTAGGCACGTCGCTACATGTACAACACCCTGTGCAGAAAACTTGATTCTGGGAAGAGCCAAGTAGCTAGCTAGGTCTCTTTTGTCCTCTTAGAAACCACAGATACTTACGCTGCGTGTCAATCTGGAAACAGGACCTGATGGGACTAGCCTTGTTTCCCATCATGAAAGCTCCTTTTATGCTCCTTGAATCTAAGTGAAAAACACTGTTGGTGTCGAGCTTATACACACGACAGGCATGGCTGTGAGAGGGAAAAAGAGGTGTCACGAAGAAACATGGTATTCCAGTTTCTGAGTCAGAGCTGATCCTGTCCTGTTCTATAGCTAAAGGGAAACTCAAAGTGAGGCCTAACTTCGAACGAGGGCCCTGATATGCCTTACAGCGGGTTAGGCGTGCAACAGCTTCCATGAGGCCTTAGTCGCTCTCCTGCTTTAGTTGAACGCTAGTAAGCTTTTCAGGCCGCCTAGATCCCTCGCGGCAGCACTCGTTTCCATACAAGGATACTGAGTACCCCCAGGCTCCCCTGGGCTTGCTGGGCCGCACTCAGACCCGTAGGCCCATCAGGGTGCCCCTGGGTAGGCCGAGTGAAGGGTAACCCGCTGCACTCTTCCTTGGGCGAGCTAGATATCCCCAGCTCACCAACGGCTTCATGAACACGGTTCTAGCAAGGCCAGCATACCATGGAAGTCGTCCTCGTTGCCCTAGTCTGAGCGGTACTGAGAAAAACTCTCTGCTTACAAGTCCTTCTAGGACCTCATCCCTGAAGTCACCGTATCTCTAGGAGAAAGGCAGCTTGCACAGCAACTTCCACTACAGCACAGTTTTGTGTGGAACACTTCAGGTTTTTGGGAGAGGCACAGGACCCTAGGAGACCTAGGGCAGTCTGTCATCGAAGCAGTTCGCTACACGCAGAGGGCCCTATGCAGAAAAGTTGAATCAGGGAAGAACCAGGGAGGTAGCTAGGTCTCTTTTGACCTGCCAGTACCCACAGACACTTATGCTGCATGTCAATCTGGTGATGGTGCCTGATGCGACTGGCCTTGTTTTCCCACCTTGAAAGCTCTTCTTATGCGCCTTGAAGCTCCCTTAAAAACACTGTGGTTGTCAGGCTTATACTCACGGCAGGCATGGCTGTGAGAGGGCAAAAGAGGTTTCACGACGAGACAGGGTATTTCAGTTTCTAAATCAGAGCTGATCCTGTCCTGTTTTATAGCTAAGGGGAAACTCAAAGTGAGCCCTCGCTTCGAAGGCGGCCCCTGATATGCCTTACAGCGGGGTAGGCGTGCAACAGCTTCCATGAGGCCTGAGTCGCTCTTCTGCTTTAGTTGAACGCCAGTAAGCTTTTCAGGCCTCCTAGATCCCTCGCGGCAGCACTCGTTTCCGTACAAGGATACTGAGTACCCGCAGGCTCCCCTGGGCTTGCTGGGCCACACTCAGACCCGTAGGCCCATCAGGGTGCCCCTGGGTAGGCCGAGTGAAGGGTAACCCGCTGCACTCTTCCTTGGGCGAGCTAGATATCCCCAGCTCACCAACGGCTTCATGAACACGGTTCTAGCAAGGCCAGCATACCATGGAAGTCGTCCTCGTTGCCCTAGTCTGAGCGGTACTGAGAAAAACTCTCTGCTTACAAGTCCTTCTAGGACCTCATCCCTGAAGTCACCGTATCTCTAGGAGAAAGGCAGCTTGCACAGCAACTTCCACTACAGCACAGTTTTGTGTGGAACACTTCAGGTTTTTGGGAGAGGCACAGGACCCTAGGAGACCTAGGGCAGTCTGTCATCGAAGCAGTTCGCTACACGCAGAGGGCCCTATGCAGAAAAGTTGAATCAGGGAAGAGCCAGGGAGGTAGCTAGGTCTCTTTTGACCTGCCAGTACCCACAGACACTTATGCTGCATGTCAATCTGGTGATGGTGCCTGATGCGACTGGCCTTGTTTTCCCACCTTGAAAGCTCTTCTTCTGCGCCTTGAAGCTCCCTTAAAAACACTGTGGTTGTCAGGCTTATACTCACGGCAGGCATGGCTGTGAGAGGGCAAAAGAGGTTTCACGACGAGACAGGGTATTTCAGTTTCTAAATCAGAGCTGATCCTGTCCTGTTTTATAGCTAAGGGGAAACTCAAAGTGAGCCCTCGCTTCGAAGGCGGCCCCTGATATGCCTTACAGCGGGGTAGGCGTGCAACAGCTTCCATGAGGCCTGAGTCGCTCTTCTGCTTTAGTTGAACGCCAGTAAGCTTTTCAGGCCTCCTAGATCCCTCGCGGCAGCACTCGTTTCCGTACAAGGATACTGAGTACCCCCAGGCTCCCCTGGGCTTGCTGGGCCGCACTCAGACCCGTAGGCCCATCAGGGTGCCCCTGGGTAGGCCGAGTGAAGGGTAACCCGCTGCACTCTTCCTTGGGCGAGCTAGATATCCCCAGCTCTCCAACGGCTTCATGAACACGGTTCTAGCAAGGCCAGCATACCATGGAAGTCGTCCTCGTTGCCCTAGTCTGAGCGGTACTGAGAAAAACTCTCTGCTTACAAGTCCTTCTAGGACCTCATCCCTGAAGTCACCGTATCTCTAGGAGAAAGGCAGCTTGCACAGCAACTTCCACTACAGCACAGTTTTGTGTGGAACACTTCAGGTTTTTGGGAGAGGCACAGCACCCTAGGAGACCTAGGGCAGTCTGTCATCGAAGCAGTTCGCTACACGCAGAGGGCCCTATGCAGAAAAGTTGAATCAGGGAAGAGCCAGGGAGGTAGCTAGGTCTCTTTTGACCTGCCAGTACCCACGGACACTTATGCTGCGTGTCAACCTGGTGATGGTGCCTCATGCGACTGGCTTTGTTTTCCCACCTTGAAAGCTCTTCTTCTGCGCCTTGAAGCTCCCTTAAAAACACTGTGGTTGTCAGGCTTATACTCACGGCAGGCATGGCTGTGAGAGGGAAAAAGAGGTTACACGAAGAGACAGGGTATTTCAGTTTCTGAGTCAGAGCTCATCCTGCCTTGTTATGTAGCTAAATGGAAACTCAAAGTGAGCCCTAGCTTCGAAGGAGGGCCCTGATATGCCATGCAGCGGGATAGGCGTACAACAGCTTCTATGAAGCCTTAGTCACTCTTCTGCTTTAGCTGAAGGCTAGTAAGCTTTTCTGGACTCCTAGACCCCTCGCGGCAGCACTCGCTTCCCTACAAAGGCACTGAGCACCCCCAGGCTCTCCTGAGTCGAAGATCAACATTCAGACACGTAGACCCTTCGGAGTACCCGTGTCTGTGCCGAGTGAAGGAGAGCATGATGCACACTTCGTCGCGGGACCTAGATTTTCTCAGCTCACCAATAGCCTCAGGAACATGATTCTAGGAGGTGCAGCATGCCATGCAAGTCTGCCTGCTTACAGTAGTCCGAGCTGTACTGAGAAAAACTCTTTGCTTACAATTCCTTCTACCACCTCATAGCTGAAGTCAACCTACCTCTAGGAGAAAGTCGGCTTGTGGTCCAAGTGCAACTAGAGCACACTTTCTGGTATAATGCTCCAGGCTTTTGGAAGATGCCCAGGAGCCAGGACACCTAGGGAATTCTTTCATTTAGGCAGTTCGCTACACGCAGAACACCCGGCATAGGAAAGTGGATTCTCCAAGACCCAGGGAGTAGCTAGGTCTCTTTTGACTTGTTAGAAAGCACAGATGCTTCTTCTGCGTGTCAACCTGGAAATGGCGGCCTTAGGAGTCAAGCCTTGTTTTCCCGTCTTGAAAGCTCCATTCAAGCGGCCTTAAAGCTACCTGAGAAACACTGTGGTTGTGGGACTTGTATTCACTCCAGGCATGGCTCTGGAAGAACATGAGTTATCTCGAAAGAAAGCGGGTGCTTCCAGGCTCTGGTTAGGAGCATATCCTGCCCTGCACTAGAGCTAAGGGGAATCTTGACGTGCACTCTACCCTGGCCTACAGCTCTGATTTGCCCTCCAGAAGGGTAGTTGTGCAGCCTTTTCCTTGAGTCCTTAGTCACAGTTCTGCATTAGTTTAAAGGTACTAATCTTCTCAGGACTCCAGTCCCACTCGTGCCAGTACCCGTTTCCGTACAAGAACTCTGAGTACCCCAGGGCTCCCCTGGGCTTGCCGGGCCACACTCACACCCGTAGGCCCTTCACTGTGCCCCTCTGTAGGCCGAGTGAAGCATAACAAACTGCACTCTTTCTTGGGAAAGCTAGATTTCCTCAGCTCACCAGCAGCCTCTGGAACACGGTTCTAGCAAGTCCAGCATACCATGGAAGTCTGCCTCATCGCCCTATTCTGAGCTGTACTGAGCAAAACTCTCTGCTTTGAAGTCCTTCGAGGACCTCATACCTGAAGTCACCGTATCTCAAGGAGAAAGACGGCTTGCATTCCAACTTCCACTAAAGCACAGTTTTCTGTGTAACACTTCAGGCTTTGGGGACATGCACAGGGCTCTTAGGAGACCTAGGGCAGTCTATTGTCTAGGCACGTCGCTACATGTACAACACCCTGTGCAGAAAACTTGATTCTGGGAAGAGCCAAGTAGCTAGCTAGGTCTCTTTTGTCCTCTTAGAAACCACAGATACTTACGCTGCGTGTCAATCTGGAAACAGGACCTGATGGGACTAGCCTTGTTTCCCATCATGAAAGCTCCTTTTATGCTCCTTGAATCTAAGTGAAAAACACTGTTGGTGTCGAGCTTATACACACGACAGGCATGGCTGTGAGAGGGAAAAAGAGGTGTCACGAAGAAACATGGTATTCCAGTTTCTGAGTCAGAGCTGATCCTGTCCTGTTCTATAGCTAAAGGGAAACTCAAAGTGAGGCCTAACTTCGAACGAGGGCCCTGATATGCCTTACAGCGGGTTAGGCGTGCAACAGCTTCCATGAGGCCTTAGTCGCTCTCCTGCTTTAGTTGAACGCTAGTAAGCTTTTCAGGCCGCCTAGATCCCTCGCGGCAGCACTCGTTTCCATACAAGGATACTGAGTACCCCCAGGCTCCCCTGGGCTTGCTGGGCCGCACTCAGACCCGTAGGCCCATCAGGGTGCCCCTGGGTAGGCCGAGTGAAGGGTAACCCGCTGCACTCTTCCTTGGGCGAGCTAGATATCCCCAGCTCACCAACGGCTTCATGAACACGGTTCTAGCAAGGCCAGCATACCATGGAAGTCGTCCTCGTTGCCCTAGTCTGAGCGGTACTGAGAAAAACTCTCTGCTTACAAGTCCTTCTAGGACCTCATCCCTGAAGTCACCGTATCTCTAGGAGAAAGGCAGCTTGCACAGCAACTTCCACTACAGCACAGTTTTGTGTGGAACACTTCAGGTTTTTGGGAGAGGCACAGGACCCTAGGAGACCTAGGGCAGTCTGTCATCGAAGCAGTTCGCTACACGCAGAGGGCCCTATGCAGAAAAGTTGAATCAGGGAAGAACCAGGGAGGTAGCTAGGTCTCTTTTGACCTGCCAGTACCCACAGACACTTATGCTGCATGTCAATCTGGTGATGGTGCCTGATGCGACTGGCCTTGTTTTCCCACCTTGAAAGCTCTTCTTCTGCGCCTTGAAGCTCCCTTAAAAACACTGTGGTTGTCAGGCTTATACTCACGGCAGGCATGGCTGTGAGAGGGCAAAAGAGGTTTCACGACGAGACAGGGTATTTCAGTTTCTAAATCAGAGCTGATCCTGTCCTGTTTTATAGCTAAGGGGAAACTCAAAGTGAGCCCTCGCTTCGAAGGCGGCCCCTGATATGCCTTACAGCGGGGTAGGCGTGCAACAGCTTCCATGAGGCCTGAGTCGCTCTTCTGCTTTAGTTGAACGCCAGTAAGCTTTTCAGGCCTCCTAGATCCCTCGCGGCAGCACTCGTTTCCGTACAAGGATACTGAGTACCCCCAGGCTCCCCTGGGCTTGCTGGGCCACACTCAGACCCGTAGGCCCATCAGGGTGCCCCTGGGTAGGCCGAGTGAAGGGTAACCCGCTGCACTCTTCCTTGGGCGAGCTAGATATCCCCAGCTCACCAACGGCTTCATGAACACGGTTCTAGCAAGGCCAGCATACCATGGAAGTCGTCCTCGTTGCCCTAGTCTGAGCGGTACTGAGAAAAACTCTCTGCTTACAAGTCCTTCTAGGACCTCATCCCTGAAGTCACCGTATCTCTAGGAGAAAGGCAACTTGCACAGCAACTTCCACTACAGCACAGTTTTGTGTGGAACACTTCAGGTTTTTGGGAGAGGCACAGGACCCTAGGAGACCTAGGGCAGTCTTTCTTCGAAGCAGTTCGCTACACGCAGAGGGCCCTATGCAGAAAAGTTGAATCAGGGAAGAGCCAGGGAGGTAGCTAGGTCTCTTTTGACCTGCCAGTACCCACGGACACTTATGCTGCGTGTCAACCTGGTGATGGTGCCTCATGCGACTGGCCTTGTTTTCCCACCTTGAAAGCTCTTCTTCTGCGCCTTGAAGCTCCCTTAAAAACACTGTGGTTGTCAGGCTTATACTCACGGCAGGCATGGCTGTGAGAGGGAAAAAGAGGTTACACGAAGAGACAGGGTATTCCAGTTTCTGAGTCAGAGCTCATCCTGCCTTGTTATGTAGCTAAATGGAAACTCAAAGTGAGCCCTAGCTTCGAAGGAGGGCCCTGATATGCCATGCAGCGGGATAGGCGTACAACAGCTTCTATGAAGCCTTAGTCACTCTTCTGCTTTAGCTGAAGGCTAGTAAGCTTTTCTGGACTCCTAGACCCCTCGCGGCAGCACTCGCTTCCCTACAAAGGCACTGAGCACCCCCAGGCTCTCCTGAGTCGAAGATCAACATTCAGACACGTAGACCCTTCGGAGTACCCGTGTCTGTGCCGAGTGAAGGAGAGCATGATGCACACTTCGTCGCGGGACCTAGATTTTCTCAGCTCACCAATAGCCTCAGGAACATGATTCTAGGAGGTGCAGCATGCCATGCAAGTCTGCCTGCTTACAGTAGTCCGAGCTGTACTGAGAAAAACTCTTTGCTTACAATTCCTTCTACCACCTCATAGCTGAAGTCAACCTACCTCTAGGAGAAAGTCGGCTTGTGGTCCAAGTGCAACTAGAGCACACTTTCTGGTATAATGCTACAGGCTTTTGGAAGATGCCCAGGAGCCAGGACACCTAGGGAATTCTTTCATTTAGGCAGTTCGCTACACGCAGAACACCCGGCATAGGAAAGTGGATTCTCCAAGACCCAGGGAGTAGCTAGGTCTCTTTTGACTTGTTAGAAAGCACAGATGCTTCTTCTGCGTGTCAACCTGGAAATGGCGGCCTTAGGAGTCAAGCCTTGTTTTCCCGTCTTGAAAGCTCCATTCAAGCGGCCTTAAAGCTACCTGAGAAACACTGTGGTTGTGGGACTTGTATTCACTCCAGGCATGGCTCTGGAAGAACATGAGTTATCTCGAAAGAAAGCGGGTGCTTCCAGGCTCTGGTTAGGAGCATATCCTGCCCTGCACTAGAGCTAAGGGGAATCTTGACGTGCACTCTACCCTGGCCTACAGCTCTGATTTGCCCTCCAGAAGGGTAGTTGTGCAGCCTTTTCCTTGAGTCCTTAGTCACAGTTCTGCATTAGTTTAAAGGTACTAATCTTCTCAGGACTCCAGTCCCACTCGTGCCAGTACCCGTTTCCGTACAAGAACTCTGAGTACCCCAGGGCTCCCCTGGGCTTGCCGGGCCACACTCACACCCGTAGGCCCTTCACTGTGCCCCTCTGTAGGCCGAGTGAAGCATAACAAACTGCACTCTTTCTTGGGAAAGCTAGATTTCCTCAGCTCACCAGCAGCCTCTGGAACACGGTTCTAGCAAGTCCAGCATACCATGGAAGTCTGCCTCATCGCCCTATTCTGAGCTGTACTGAGCAAAACTCTCTGCTTTGAAGTCCTTCGAGGACCTCATACCTGAAGTCACCGTATCTCAAGGAGAAAGACGGCTTGCATTCCAACTTCCACTAAAGCACAGTTTTCTGTGTAACACTTCAGGCTTTGGGGACATGCACAGGGCTCTTAGGAGACCTAGGGCAGTCTATTGTCTAGGCACGTCGCTACATGTACAACACCCTGTGCAGAAAACTTGATTCTGGGAAGAGCCAAGTAGCTAGCTAGGTCTCTTTTGTCCTCTTAGAAACCACAGATACTTACGCTGCGTGTCAATCTGGAAACAGGACCTGATGGGACTAGCCTTGTTTCCCATCATGAAAGCTCCTTTTATGCGCCTTGAAGCTAAGTGAAAAACACTGTTGGTGTCGGGCTTATACACACGACAGGCATGGCTGTGAGAGGGAAAAAGAGGTGTCACGAAGAAACATGGTATTCCAGTTTCTGAGTCAGAGCTGATCCTGTCCTGTTCTATAGCTAAAGGGAAACTCAAAGTGAGGCCTAACTTCGAAGGAGGGCCCTGATATGCCTTACAGCGGGTTAGGCGTGCAACAGCTTCCATGAGGCCTTAGTCGCTCTCCTGCTTTAGTTGAACGCTAGTAAGCTTTTCAGGCCGCCTAGATCCCTCGCGGCAGCACTCGTTTCCATACAAGGATACTGAGTACCCCCAGGCTCCCCTGGGCTTGCTGGGCCGCACTCAGACCCGTAGGCCCATCAGGGTGCCCCTGGGTAGGCCGAGTGAAGGGTAACCCGCTGCACTCTTCCTTGGGCGAGCTAGATATCCCCAGCTCACCAACGGCTTCATGAACACGGTTCTAGCAAGGCCAGCATACCATGGAAGTCGTCCTCGTTGCCCTAGTCTGAGCGGTACTGAGAAAAACTCTCTGCTTACAAGTCCTTCTAGGACCTCATCCCTGAAGTCACCGTATCTCTAGGAGAAAGGCAGCTTGCACAGCAACTTCCACTACAGCACAGTTTTGTGTGGAACACTTCAGGTTTTTGGGAGAGGCACAGGACCCTAGGAGACCTAGGGCAGTCTGTCATCGAAGCAGTTCGCTACACGCAGAGGGCCCTATGCAGAAAAGTTGAATCAGGGAAGAGCCAGGGAGGTAGCTAGGTCTCTTTTGACCTGCCAGTACCCACAGACACTTATGCTGCATGTCAATCTGGTGATGGTGCCTGATGCGACTGGCCTTGTTTTCCCACCTTGAAAGCTCTTCTTCTGCGCCTTGAAGCTCCCTTAAAAACACTGTGGTTGTCAGGCTTATACTCACGGCAGGCATGGCTGTGAGAGGGCAAAAGAGGTTTCACGACGAGACAGGGTATTTCAGTTTCTAAATCAGAGCTGATCCTGTCCTGTTTTATAGCTAAGGGGAAACTCAAAGTGAGCCCTCGCTTCGAAGGCGGCCCCTGATATGCCTTACAGCGGGGTAGGCGTGCAACAGCTTCCATGAGGCCTGAGTCGCTCTTCTGCTTTAGTTGAACGCCAGTAAGCTTTTCAGGCCTCCTAGATCCCTCGCGGCAGCACTCGTTTCCGTACAAGGATACTGAGTACCCCCAGGCTCCCCTGGGCTTGCTGGGCCACACTCAGACCCGTAGGCCCATCAGGGTGCCCCTGGGTAGGCCGAGTGAAGGGTAACCCGCTGCACTCTTCCTTGGGCGAGCTAGATATCCCCAGCTCACCAACGGCTTCATGAACACGGTTCTAGCAAGGCCAGCATACCATGGAAGTCGTCCTCGTTGCCCTAGTCTGAGCGGTACTGAGAAAAACTCTCTGCTTACAAGTCCTTCTAGGACCTCATCCCTGAAGTCACCGTATCTCTAGGAGAAAGGCAGCTTGCACAGCAACTTCCACTACAGCACAGTTTTGTGTGGAACACTTCAGGTTTTTGGGAGAGGCACAGGACCCTAGGAGACCTAGGGCAGTCTTTCATCTAAGCAGTTCGCTACACGCAGAGCGCCCTATGCAGAAAAGTTGAATCAGGGAAGAGCCAGGGAGGTAGCTAGGTCTCTTTTGACCTGCCAGTACCCACGGACACTTATGCTGCGTGTCAACCTGGTGATGGTGCCTCATGCGACTGGCTTTGTTTTCCCACCTTGAAAGCTCTTCTTCTGCGCCTTGAAGCTCCCTTAAAAACACTGTGGTTGTCAGGCTTATACTCACGGCAGGCATGGCTGTGAGAGGGAAAAAGAGGTTACACGAAGAGACAGGGTATTTCAGTTTCTGAGTCAGAGCTCATCCTGCCTTGTTATGTAGCTAAATGGAAACTCAAAGTGAGCCCTAGCTTCGAAGGAGGGCCCTGATATGCCATGCAGCGGGATAGGCGTACAACAGCTTCTATGAAGCCTTAGTCACTCTTCTGCTTTAGCTGAAGGCTAGTAAGCTTTTCTGGACTCCTAGACCCCTCGCGGCAGCACTCGCTTCCCTACAAAGGCACTGAGCACCCCCAGGCTCTCCTGAGTCGAAGATCAACATTCAGACACGTAGACCCTTCGGAGTACCCGTGTCTGTGCCGAGTGAAGGAGAGCATGATGCACACTTCGTCGCGGGACCTAGATTTTCTCAGCTCACCAATAGCCTCAGGAACATGATTCTAGGAGGTGCAGCATGCCATGCAAGTCTGCCTGCTTACAGTAGTCCGAGCTGTACTGAGAAAAACTCTTTGCTTACAATTCCTTCTACCACCTCATAGCTGAAGTCAACCTACCTCTAGGAGAAAGTCGGCTTGTGGTCCAAGTGCAACTAGAGCACACTTTCTGGTATAATGCTACAGGCTTTTGGAAGATGCCCAGGAGCCAGGACACCTAGGGAATTCTTTCATTTAGGCAGTTCGCTACACGCAGAACACCCGGCATAGGAAAGTGGATTCTCCAAGACCCAGGGAGTAGCTAGGTCTCTTTTGACTTGTTAGAAAGCACAGATGCTTCTTCTGCGTGTCAACCTGGAAATGGCGGCCTTAGGAGTCAAGCCTTGTTTTCCCGTCTTGAAAGCTCCATTCAAGCGGCCTTAAAGCTACCTGAGAAACACTGTGGTTGTGGGACTTGTATTCACTCCAGGCATGGCTCTGGAAGAACATGAGTTATCTCGAAAGAAAGCGGGTGCTTCCAGGCTCTGGTTAGGAGCATATCCTGCCCTGCACTAGAGCTAAGGGGAATCTTGACGTGCACTCTACCCTGGCCTACAGCTCTGATTTGCCCTCCAGAAGGGTAGTTGTGCAGCCTTTTCCTTGAGTCCTTAGTCACAGTTCTGCATTAGTTTAAAGGTACTAATCTTCTCAGGACTCCAGTCCCACTCGTGCCAGTACCCGTTTCCGTACAAGAACTCTGAGTACCCCAGGGCTCCCCTGGGCTTGCCGGGCCACACTCACACCCGTAGGCCCTTCACTGTGCCCCTCTGTAGGCCGAGTGAAGCATAACAAACTGCACTCTTTCTTGGGAAAGCTAGATTTCCTCAGCTCACCAGCAGCCTCTGGAACACGGTTCTAGCAAGTCCAGCATACCATGGAAGTCTGCCTCATCGCCCTATTCTGAGCTGTACTGAGCAAAACTCTCTGCTTTGAAGCCCTTCGAGGGCCTCATACCTGAAGTCACCATATCTCAAGGAGAAAGACGGCTTGCATTCCCACTTCCACTAAAGCACAGTTTTCTGTGTAACACTTCAGGCTTTGGGGACATGCACAGGGCTCTTAGGAGACCTAGGGCAGTCTATTGTCTAGGCACGTCGCTACATGTACAACACCCTGTGCAGAAAACTTGATTCTGGGAAGAGCCAAGTAGCTAGCTAGGTCTCTTTTGTCCTCTTAGAAACCACAGATACTTACGCTGCGTGTCAATCTGGAAACAGGACCTGATGGGACTAGCCTTGTTTCCCATCATGAAAGCTCCTTTTATGCGCCTTGAAGCTAAGTGAAAAACACTGTTGGTGTCGGGCTTATACACACGACAGGCATGGCTGTGAGAGGGAAAAAGAGGTGTCACGAAGAAACATGGTATTCCAGTTTCTGAGTCAGAGCTGATCCTGTCCTGTTCTATAGCTAAAGGGAAACTCAAAGTGAGGCCTAACTTCGAAGGAGGGCCCTGATATGCCTTACAGCGGGTTAGGCGTGCAACAGCTTCCATGAGGCCTTAGTCGCTCTCCTGCTTTAGTTGAACGCTAGTAAGCTTTTCAGGCCGCCTAGATCCCTCGCGGCAGCACTCGTTTCCGTACAAGGATACTGAGTACCCCCAGGCTCCCCTGGGCTTGCTGGGCCGCACTCAGACCCGTAGGCCCATCAGGGTGCCCCTGGGTAGGCCGAGTGAAGGGTAACCCGCTGCACTCTTCCTTGGGCGAGCTAGATATCCCCAGCTCACCAACGGCTTCATGAACACGGTTCTAGCAAGGCCAGCATACCATGGAAGTCGTCCTCGTTGCCCTAGTCTGAGCGGTACTGAGAAAAACTCTCTGCTTACAAGTCCTTCTAGGACCTCATCCCTGAAGTCACCGTATCTCTAGGAGAAAGGCAGCTTGCACAGCAACTTCCACTACAGCACAGTTTTATGTGGAACACTTCAGGTTTTTGGGAGAGGCACAGCACCCTAGGAGACCTAGGGCAGTCTTTCATCTAAGCAGTTCGCTACACGCAGAGCGCCCTATGCAGAAAAGTTGAATCAGGGAAGAGCCAGGGAGGTAGCTAGGTCTCTTTTGACCTGCCAGTACCCACGGACACTTATGCTGCGTGTCAACCTGGTGATGGTGCCTCATGCGACTGGCTTTGTTTTCCCACCTTGAAAGCTCTTCTTCTGCGCCTTGAAGCTCCCTTAAAAACACTGTGGTTGTCAGGCTTATACTCACGGCAGGCATGGCTGTGAGAGGGAAAAAGAGGTTACACGAAGAGACAGGGTATTTCAGTTTCTGAGTCAGAGCTCATCCTGCCTTGTTATGTAGCTAAATGGAAACTCAAAGTGAGCCCTAGCTTCGAAGGAGGGCCCTGATATGCCATGCAGCGGGATAGGCGTACAACAGCTTCTATGAAGCCTTAGTCACTCTTCTGCTTTAGCTGAAGGCTAGTAAGCTTTTCTGGACTCCTAGACCCCTCGCGGCAGCACTCGCTTCCCTACAAAGGCACTGAGCACCCCCAGGCTCTCCTGAGTCGAAGATCAACATTCAGACACGTAGACCCTTCGGAGTACCCGTGTCTGTGCCGAGTGAAGGAGAGCATGATGCACACTTCGTCGCGGGACCTAGATTTTCTCAGCTCACCAATAGCCTCAGGAACATGATTCTAGGAGGTGCAGCATGCCATGCAAGTCTGCCTGCTTACAGTAGTCCGAGCTGTACTGAGAAAAACTCTTTGCTTACAATTCCTTCTACCACCTCATAGCTGAAGTCAACCTACCTCTAGGAGAAAGTCGGCTTGTGGTCCAAGTGCAACTAGAGCACACTTTCTGGTATAATGCTACAGGCTTTTGGAAGATGCCCAGGAGCCAGGACACCTAGGGAATTCTTTCATTTAGGCAGTTCGCTACACGCAGAACACCCGGCATAGGAAAGTGGATTCTCCAAGACCCAGGGAGTAGCTAGGTCTCTTTTGACTTGTTAGAAAGCACAGATGCTTCTTCTGCGTGTCAACCTGGAAACGGCGGCCTTAGGAGTCAAGCCTTGTTTTCCCGTCTTGAAAGCTCCATTCAAGCGGCCTTAAAGCTACCTGAGAAACACTGTGGTTGTGGGACTTGTATTCACTCCAGGCATGGCTCTGGAAGAACATGAGTTATCTCGAAAGAAAGCGGGTGCTTCCAGGCTCTGGTTAGGAGCATATCCTGCCCTGCACTAGAGCTAAGGGGAATCTTGACGTGCACTCTACCCTGGCCTACAGCTCTGATTTGCCCTCCAGAAGGGTAGTTGTGCAGCCTTTTCCTTGAGTCCTTAGTCACAGTTCTGCATTAGTTTAAAGGTACTAATCTTCTCAGGACTCCAGTCCCACTCGTGCTAGTACCCGTTTCCGTACAAGAACTCTGAGTACCCCAGGGCTCCCCTGGGCTTGCCGGGCCACACTCACACCCGTAGGCCCTTCACTGTGCCCCTCTGTAGGCCGAGTGAAGCATAACAAACTGCACTCTTTCTTGGGAAAGCTAGATTTCCTCAGCTCACCAGCAGCCTCTGGAACACGGTTCTAGCAAGTCCAGCATACCATGGAAGTCTGCCTCATCGCCCTATTCTGAGCTGTACTGAGCAAAACTCTCTGCTTTGAAGCCCTTCGAGGACCTCATACCTGAAGTCACCGTATCTCAAGGAGAAAGACGGCTTGCATTCCCACTTCCACTAAAGCACAGTTTTCTGTGTAACACTTCAGGCTTTGGGGACATGCACAGGGCTCTTAGGAGACCTAGGGCAGTCTATTGTCTAGGCACGTCGCTACATGTACAACACCCTGTGCAGAAAACTTGATTCTGGGAAGAGCCAAGTAGCTAGCTAGGTCTCTTTTGTCCTCTTAGAAACCACAGATACTTACGCTGCGTGTCAATCTGGAAACAGGACCTGATGGGACTAGCCTTGTTTCCCATCATGAAAGCTCCTTTTATGCGCCTTGAAGCTAAGTGAAAAACACTGTTGGTGTCGGGCTTATACACACGACAGGCATGGCTGTGAGAGGGAAAAAGAGGTGTCACGAAGAAACATGGTATTCCAGTTTCTGAGTCAGAGCTGATCCTGTCCTGTTCTATAGCTAAAGGGAAACTCAAAGTGAGGCCTAACTTCGAAGGAGGGCCCTGATATGCCTTACAGCGGGTTAGGCGTGCAACAGCTTCCATGAGGCCTTAGTCGCTCTCCTGCTTTAGTTGAACGCTAGTAAGCTTTTCAGGCCGCCTAGATCCCTCGCGGCAGCACTCGTTTCCGTACAAGGATACTGAGTACCCCCAGGCTCCCCTGGGCTTGCTGGGCCGCACTCAGACCCGTAGGCCCATCAGGGTGCCCCTGGGTAGGCCGAGTGAAGGGTAACCCGCTGCACTCTTCCTTGGGCGAGCTAGATATCCCCAGCTCACCAACGGCTTCATGAACACGGTTCTAGCAAGGCCAGCATACCATGGAAGTCGTCCTCGTTGCCCTAGTCTGAGCGGTACTGCGAAAAACTCTCTGCTTACAAGTCCTTCTAGGACCTCATCCCTGAAGTCACCGTATCTCTAGGAGAAAGGCAGCTTGCACAGCAACTTCCACTACAGCACAGTTTTGTGTGGAACACTTCAGGTTTTTGGGAGAGGCACAGGACCCTAGGAGACCTAGGGCAGTCTTTCATCTAAGCAGTTCGCTACACGCAGAGCGCCCTATGCAGAAAAGTTGAATCAGGGAAGAGCCAGGGAGGTAGCTAGGTCTCTTTTGACCTGCCAGTACCCACGGACACTTATGCTGCGTGTCAACCTGGTGATGGTGCCTCATGCGACTGGCTTTGTTTTCCCACCTTGAAAGCTCTTCTTCTGCGCCTTGAAGCTCCCTTAAAAACACTGTGGTTGTCAGGCTTATACTCACGGCAGGCATGGCTGTGAGAGGGAAAAAGAGGTTACACGAAGAGACAGGGTATTTCAGTTTCTGAGTCAGAGCTCATCCTGCCTTGTTATGTAGCTAAATGGAAACTCAAAGTGAGCCCTAGCTTCGAAGGAGGGCCCTGATATGCCATGCAGCGGGATAGGCGTACAACAGCTTCTATGAAGCCTTAGTCACTCTTCTGCTTTAGCTGAAGGCTAGTAAGCTTTTCTGGACTCCTAGACCCCTCGCGGCAGCACTCGCTTCCCTACAAAGGCACTGAGCACCCCCAGGCTCTCCTGAGTCGAAGATCAACATTCAGACACGTAGACCCTTCGGAGTACCCGTGTCTGTGCCGAGTGAAGGAGAGCATGATGCACACTTCGTCGCGGGACCTAGATTTTCTCAGCTCACCAATAGCCTCAGGAACATGATTCTAGGAGGTGCAGCATGCCATGCAAGTCTGCCTGCTTACAGTAGTCCGAGCTGTACTGAGAAAAACTCTTTGCTTACAATTCCTTCTACCACCTCATAGCTGAAGTCAACCTACCTCTAGGAGAAAGTCGGCTTGTGGTCCAAGTGCAACTAGAGCACACTTTCTGGTATAATGCTACAGGCTTTTGGAAGATGCCCAGGAGCCAGGACACCTAGGGAATTCTTTCATTTAGGCAGTTCGCTACACGCAGAACACCCGGCATAGGAAAGTGGATTCTCCAAGACCCAGGGAGTAGCTAGGTCTCTTTTGACTTGTTAGAAAGCACAGATGCTTCTTCTGCGTGTCAACCTGGAAATGGCGGCCTTAGGAGTCAAGCCTTGTTTTCCCGTCTTGAAAGCTCCATTCAAGCGGCCTTAAAGCTACCTGAGAAACACTGTGGTTGTGGGACTTGTATTCACTCCAGGCATGGCTCTGGAAGAACATGAGTTATCTCGAAAGAAAGCGGGTGCTTCCAGGCTCTGGTTAGGAGCATATCCTGCCCTGCACTAGAGCTAAGGGGAATCTTGACGTGCACTCTACCCTGGCCTACAGCTCTGATTTGCCCTCCAGAAGGGTAGTTGTGCAGCCTTTTCCTTGAGTCCTTAGTCACAGTTCTGCATTAGTTTAAAGGTACTAATCTTCTCAGGACTCCAGTCCCACTCGTGCCAGTACCCGTTTCCGTACAAGAACTCTGAGTACCCCAGGGCTCCCCTGGGCTTGCCGGGCCACACTCACACCCGTAGGCCCTTCACTGTGCCCCTCTGTAGGCCGAGTGAAGCATAACAAACTGCACTCTTTCTTGGGAAAGCTAGATTTCCTCAGCTCACCAGCAGCCTCTGGAACACGGTTCTAGCAAGTCCAGCATACCATGGAAGTCTGCCTCATCGCCCTATTCTGAGCTGTACTGAGCAAAACTCTCTGCTTTGAAGCCCTTCGAGGACCTCATACCTGAAGTCACCGTATCTCAAGGAGAAAGACGGCTTGCATTCCCACTTCCACTAAAGCACAGTTTTCTGTGTAACACTTCAGGCTTTGGGGACATGCACAGGGCTCTTAGGAGACCTAGGGCAGTCTATTGTCTAGGCACGTCGCTACATGTACAACACCCTGTGCAGAAAACTTGATTCTGGGAAGAGCCAAGTAGCTAGCTAGGTCTCTTTTGTCCTCTTAGAAACCACAGATACTTACGCTGCGTGTCAATCTGGAAACAGGACCTGATGGGACTAGCCTTGTTTCCCATCATGAAAGCTCCTTTTATGCGCCTTGAAGCTAAGTGAAAAACACTGTTGGTGTCGGGGTTATACACACGACAGGCATGGCTGTGAGAGGGAAAAAGAGGTGTCACGAAGAAACATGGTATTCCAGTTTCTGAGTCAGAGCTGATCCTGTCCTGTTCTATAGCTAAAGGGAAACTCAAAGTGAGGCCTAACTTCGAAGGAGGGCCCTGATATGCCTTACAGCGGGTTAGGCGTGCAACAGCTTCCATGAGGCCTTAGTCGCTCTCCTGCTTTAGTTGAACGCTAGTAAGCTTTTCAGGCCGCCTAGATCCCTCGCGGCAGCACTCGTTTCCGTACAAGGATACTGAGTACCCCCAGGCTCCCCTGGGCTTGCTGGGCCGCACTCAGACCCGTAGGCCCATCAGGGTGCCCCTGGGTAGGCCGAGTGAAGGGTAACCCGCTGCACTCTTCCTTGGGCGAGCTAGATATCCCCAGCTCACCAACGGCTTCATGAACACGGTTCTAGCAAGGCCAGCATACCATGGAAGTCGTCCTCGTTGCCCTAGTCTGAGCGGTACTGAGAAAAACTCTCTGCTTACAAGTCCTTCTAGGACCTCATCCCTGAAGTCACCGTATCTCTAGGAGAAAGGCAGCTTGCACAGCAACTTCCACTACAGCACAGTTTTGTGTGGAACACTTCAGGTTTTTGGGAGAGGCACAGGACCCTAGGAGACCTAGGGCAGTCTTTCATCTAAGCAGTTCGCTACACGCAGAGCGCCCTATGCAGAAAAGTTGAATCAGGGAAGAGCCAGGGAGGTAGCTAGGTCTCTTTTGACCTGCCAGTACCCACGGACACTTATGCTGCGTGTCAACCTGGTGATGGTGCCTCATGCGACTGGCTTTGTTTTCCCACCTTGAAAGCTCTTCTTCTGCGCCTTGAAGCTCCCTTAAAAACACTGTGGTTGTCAGGCTTATACTCACGGCAGGCATGGCTGTGAGAGGGAAAAAGAGGTTACACGAAGAGACAGGGTATTTCAGTTTCTGAGTCAGAGCTCATCCTGCCTTGTTATGTAGCTAAATGGAAACTCAAAGTGAGCCCTAGCTTCGAAGGAGGGCCCTGATATGCCATGCAGCGGGATAGGCGTACAACAGCTTCTATGAAGCCTTAGTCACTCTTCTGCTTTAGCTGAAGGCTAGTAAGCTTTTCTGGACTCCTAGACCCCTCGCGGCAGCACTCGCTTCCCTACAAAGGCACTGAGCACCCCCAGGCTCTCCTGAGTCGAAGATCAACATTCAGACACGTAGACCCTTCGGAGTACCCGTGTCTGTGCCGAGTGAAGGAGAGCATGATGCACACTTCGTCGCGGGACCTAGATTTTCTCAGCTCACCAATAGCCTCAGGAACATGATTCTAGGAGGTGCAGCATGCCATGCAAGTCTGCCTGCTTACAGTAGTCCGAGCTGTACTGAGAAAAACTCTTTGCTTACAATTCCTTCTACCACCTCATAGCTGAAGTCAACCTACCTCTAGGAGAAAGTCGGCTTGTGGTCCAAGTGCAACTAGAGCACACTTTCTGGTATAATGCTACAGGCTTTTGGAAGATGCCCAGGAGCCAGGACACCTAGGGAATTCTTTCATTTAGGCAGTTCGCTACACGCAGAACACCCGGCATAGGAAAGTGGATTCTCCAAGACCCAGGGAGTAGCTAGGTCTCTTTTGACTTGTTAGAAAGCACAGATGCTTCTTCTGCGTGTCAACCTGGAAATGGCGGCCTTAGGAGTCAAGCCTTGTTTTCCCGTCTTGAAAGCTCCATTCAAGCGGCCTTAAAGCTACCTGAGAAACACTGTGGTTGTGGGACTTGTATTCACTCCAGGCATGGCTCTGGAAGAACATGAGTTATCTCGAAAGAAAGCGGGTGCTTCCAGGCTCTGGTTAGGAGCATATCCTGCCCTGCACTAGAGCTAAGGGGAATCTTGACGTGCACTCTACCCTGGCCTACAGCTCTGATTTGCCCTCCAGAAGGGTAGTTGTGCAGCCTTTTCCTTGAGTCCTTAGTCACAGTTCTGCATTAGTTTAAAGGTACTAATCTTCTCAGGACTCCAGTCCCACTCGTGCCAGTACCCATTTCCGTACAAGAACTCTGAGTACCCCAGGGCTCCCCTGGGCTTGCCGGGCCACACTCACACCCGTAGGCCCTTCACTGCGCCCCTCTGTAGGCCGAGTGAAGCATAACAAACTGCACTCTTTCTTGGGAAAGCTAGATTTCCTCAGCTCACCAGCAGCCTCTGGAACACGGTTCTAGCAAGTCCAGCATACCATGGAAGTCTGCCTCATCGCCCTATTCTGAGCTGTACTGAGCAAAACTCTCTGCTTTGAAGTCCTTCGAGGACCTCATACCTGAAGTCACCGTATCTCAAGGAGAAAGACGGCTTGCATTCCCACTTCCACTAAAGCACAGTTTTCTGTGTAACACTTCAGGCTTTGGGGACATGCACAGGGCTCTTAGGAGACCTAGGGCAGTCTATTGTCTAGGCACGTCGCTACATGTACAACACCCTGTGCAGAAAACTTGATTCTGGGAAGAGCCAAGTAGCTAGCTAGGTCTCTTTTGTCCTCTTAGAAACCACAGATACTTACGCTGCGTGTCAATCTGGAAACAGGACCTGATGGGACTAGCCTTGTTTCCCATCATGAAAGCTCCTTTTATGCGCCTTGAAGCTAAGTGAAAAACACTGTTGGTGTCGGGCTTATACACACGACAGGCATGGCTGTGAGAGGGAAAAAGAGGTGTCACGAAGAAACATGGTATTCCAGTTTCTGAGTCAGAGCTGATCCTGTCCTGTTCTATAGCTAAAGGGAAACTCAAAGTGAGGCCTAACTTCGAAGGAGGGCCCTGATATGCCTTACAGCGGGTTAGGCGTGCAACAGCTTCCATGAGGCCTTAGTCGCTCTCCTGCTTTAGTTGAACGCTAGTAAGCTTTTCAGGCCGCCTAGATCCCTCGCGGCAGCACTCGTTTCCATACAAGGATACTGAGTACCCCCAGGCTCCCCTGGGCTTGCTGGGCCGCACTCAGACCCGTAGGCCCATCAGGGTGCCCCTGGGTAGGCCGAGTGAAGGGTAACCCGCTGCACTCTTCCTTGGGCGAGCTAGATATCCCCAGCTCACCAACGGCTTCATGAACACGGTTCTAGCAAGGCCAGCATACCATGGAAGTCGTCCTCGTTGCCCTAGTCTGAGCGGTACTGAGAAAAACTCTCTGCTTACAAGTCCTTCTAGGACCTCATCCCTGAAGTCACCGTATCTCTAGGAGAAAGGCAGCTTGCACAGCAACTTCCACTACAGCACAGTTTTGTGTGGAACACTTCAGGTTTTTGGGAGAGGCACAGGACCCTAGGAGACCTAGGGCAGTCTTTCATCGAAGCAGTTCGCTACACGCAGAGCGCCCTATGCAGAAAAGTTGAATCAGGGAAGAGCCAGGGAGGTAGCTAAGTCTCTTTTGACCTGCCAGTACCCACGGACACTTATGCTGCGTGTCAACCTGGTGATGGTGCCTCATGCGACTGGCTTTGTTTTCCCACCTTGAAAGCTCTTCTTCTGCGCCTTGAAGCTCCCTTAAAAACACTGTGGTTGTCAGGCTTATACTCACGGCAGGCATGGCTGTGAGAGGGAAAAAGAGGTTACACGAAGAGACAGGGTATTTCAGTTTCTGAGTCAGAGCTCATCCTGCCTTGTTATGTAGCTAAATGGAAACTCAAAGTGAGCCCTAGCTTCGAAGGAGGGCCCTGATATGCCATGCAGCGGGATAGGCGTACAACAGCTTCTATGAAGCCTTAGTCACTCTTCTGCTTTAGCTGAAGGCTAGTAAGCTTTTCTGGACTCCTAGACCCCTCGCGGCAGCACTCACTTCCCTACAAAGGCACTGAGCACCCCCAGGCTCTCCTGAGTCGAAGATCAACATTCAGACACGTAGACCCTTCGGAGTACCCGTGTCTGTGCCGAGTGAAGGAGAGCATGATGCACACTTCGTCGCGGGACCTAGATTTTCTCAGCTCACCAATAGCCTCAGGAACATGATTCTAGGAGGTGCAGCATGCCATGCAAGTCTGCCTGCTTACAGTAGTCCGAGCTGTACTGAGAAAAACTCTTTGCTTACAATTCCTTCTACCACCTCATAGCTGAAGTCAACCTACCTCTAGGAGAAAGTCGGCTTGTGGTCCAAGTGCAACTAGAGCACACTTTCTGGTATAATGCTACAGGCTTTTGGAAGATGCCCAGGAGCCAGGACACCTAGGGAATTCTTTCATTTAGGCAGTTCGCTACACGCAGAACACCCGGCATAGGAAAGTGGATTCTCCAAGACCCAGGGAGTAGCTAGGTCTCTTTTGACTTGTTAGAAAGCACAGATGCTTCTTCTGCGTGTCAACCTGGAAACGGCGGCCTTAGGAGTCAAGCCTTGTTTTCCCGTCTTGAAAGCTCCATTCAAGCGGCCTTAAAGCTACCTGAGAAACACTGTGGTTGTGGGACTTGTATTCACTCCAGGCATGGCTCTGGAAGAACATGAGTTATCTCGAAAGAAAGCGGGTGCTTCCAGGCTCTGGTTAGGAGCATATCCTGCCCTGCACTAGAGCTAAGGGGAATCTTGACGTGCACTCTACCCTGGCCTACAGCTCTGATTTGCCCTCCAGAAGGGTAGTTGTGCAGCCTTTTCCTTGAGTCCTTAGTCACAGTTCTGCATTAGTTTAAAGGTACTAATCTTCTCAGGACTCCAGTCCCACTCGTGCCAGTACCCGTTTCCGTACAAGAACTCTGAGTACCCCAGGGCTCCCCTGGGCTTGCCGGGCCACACTCACACCCGTAGGCCCTTCACTGTGCCCCTCTGTAGGCCGAGTGAAGCATAACAAACTGCACTCTTTCTTGGGAAAGCTAGATTTCCTCAGCTCACCAGCAGCCTCTGGAACACGGTTCTAGCAAGTCCAGCATACCATGGAAGTCTGCCTCATCGCCCTATTCTGAGCTGTACTGAGCAAAACTCTCTGCTTTGAAGTCCTTCGAGGACCTCATACCTGAAGTCACCGTATCTCAAGGAGAAAGACGGCTTGCATTCCCACTTCCACTAAAGCACAGTTTTCTGTGTAACACTTCAGGCTTTGGGGACATGCACAGGGCTCTTAGGAGACCTAGGGCAGTCTATTGTCTAGGCACGTCGCTACATGTACAACACCCTGTGCAGAAAACTTGATTCTGGGAAGAGCCAAGTAGCTAGCTAGGTCTCTTTTGTCCTCTTAGAAACCACAGATACTTACGCTGCGTGTCAATCTGGAAACAGGACCTGATGGGACTAGCCTTGTTTCCCATCATGAAAGCTCCTTTTATGCGCCTTGAAGCTAAGTGAAAAACACTGTTGGTGTCGGGCTTATACACACGACAGGCATGGCTGTGAGAGGGAAAAAGAGGTGTCACGAAGAAACATGGTATTCCAGTTTCTGAGTCAGAGCTGATCCTGTCCTGTTCTATAGCTAAAGGGAAACTCAAAGTGAGGCCTAACTTCGAAGGAGGGCCCTGATATGCCTTACAGCGGGTTAGGCGTGCAACAGCTTCCATGAGGCCTTAGTCGCTCTCCTGCTTTAGTTGAACGCTAGTAAGCTTTTCAGGCCGCCTAGATCCCTCGCGGCAGCACTCGTTTCCGTACAAGGATACTGAGTACCCCCAGGCTCCCCTGGGCTTGCTGGGCCGCACTCAGACCCGTAGGCCCATCAGGGTGCCCCTGGGTAGGCCGAGTGAAGGGTAACCCGCTGCACTCTTCCTTGGGCGAGCTAGATATCCCCAGCTCACCAACGGCTTCATGAACACGGTTCTAGCAAGGCCAGCATACCATGGAAGTCGTCCTCGTTGCCCTAGTCTGAGCGGTACTGAGAAAAACTCTCTGCTTACAAGTCCTTCTAGGACCTCATCCCTGAAGTCACCGTATCTCTAGGAGAAAGGCAGCTTGCACAGCAACTTCCACTACAGCACAGTTTTGTGTGGAACACTTCAGGTTTTTGGGAGAGGCACAGGACCCTAGGAGACCTAGGGCAGTCTTTCATCTAAGCAGTTCGCTACACGCAGAGCGCCCTATGCAGAAAAGTTGAATCAGGGAAGAGCCAGGGAGGTAGCTAGGTCTCTTTTGACCTGCCAGTACCCACGGACACTTATGCTGCGTGTCAACCTGGTGATGGTGCCTCATGCGACTGGCTTTGTTTTCCCACCTTGAAAGCTCTTCTTCTGCGCCTTGAAGCTCCCTTAAAAACACTGTGGTTGTCAGGCTTATACTCACGGCAGGCATGGCTGTGAGAGGGAAAAAGAGGTTACACGAAGAGACAGGGTATTTCAGTTTCTGAGTCAGAGCTCATCCTGCCTTGTTATGTAGCTAAATGGAAACTCAAAGTGAGCCCTAGCTTCGAAGGAGGGCCCTGATATGCCATGCAGCGGGATAGGCGTACAACAGCTTCTATGAAGCCTTAGTCACTCTTCTGCTTTAGCTGAAGGCTAGTAAGCTTTTCTGGACTCCTAGACCCCTCGCGGCAGCACTCGCTTCCCTACAAAGGCACTGAGCACCCCCAGGCTCTCCTGAGTCGAAGATCAACATTCAGACACGTAGACCCTTCGGAGTACCCGTGTCTGTGCCGAGTGAAGGAGAGCATGATGCACACTTCGTCGCGGGACCTAGATTTTCTCAGCTCACCAATAGCCTCAGGAACATGATTCTAGGAGGTGCAGCATGCCATGCAAGTCTGCCTGCTTACAGTAGTCCGAGCTGTACTGAGAAAAACTCTTTGCTTACAATTCCTTCTACCACCTCATAGCTGAAGTCAACCTACCTCTAGGAGAAAGTCGGCTTGTGGTCCAAGTGCAACTAGAGCACACTTTCTGGTATAATGCTACAGGCTTTTGGAAGATGCCCAGGAGCCAGGACACCTAGGGAATTCTTTCATTTAGGCAGTTCGCTACACGCAGAACACCCGGCATAGGAAAGTGGATTCTCCAAGACCCAGGGAGTAGCTAGGTCTCTTTTGACTTGTTAGAAAGCACAGATGCTTCTTCTGCGTGTCAACCTGGAAATGGCGGCCTTAGGAGTCAAGCCTTGTTTTCCCGTCTTGAAAGCTCCATTCAAGCGGCCTTAAAGCTACCTGAGAAACACTGTGGTTGTGGGACTTGTATTCACTCCAGGCATGGCTCTGGAAGAACATGAGTTATCTCGAAAGAAAGCGGGTGCTTCCAGGCTCTGGTTAGGAGCATATCCTGCCCTGCACTAGAGCTAAGGGGAATCTTGACGTGCACTCTACCCTGGCCTACAGCTCTGATTTGCCCTCCAGAAGGGTAGTTGTGCAGCCTTTTCCTTGAGTCCTTAGTCACAGTTCTGCATTAGTTTAAAGGTACTAATCTTCTCAGGACTCCAGTCCCACTCGTGCCAGTACCCGTTTCCGTACAAGAACTCTGAGTACCCCAGGGCTCCCCTGGGCTTGCCGGGCCACACTCACACCCGTAGGCCCTTCACTGTGCCCCTCTGTAGGCCGAGTGAAGCATAACAAACTGCACTCTTTCTTGGGAAAGCTAGATTTCCTCAGCTCACCAGCAGCCTCTGGAACACGGTTCTAGCAAGTCCAGCATACCATGGAAGTCTGCCTCATCGCCCTATTCTGAGCTGTACTGAGCAAAACTCTCTGCTTTGAAGTCCTTCGAGGACCTCATACCTGAAGTCACCGTATCTCAAGGAGAAAGACGGCTTGCATTCCCACTTCCACTAAAGCACAGTTTTCTGTGTAACACTTCAGGCTTTGGGGACATGCACAGGGCTCTTAGGAGACCTAGGGCAGTCTATTGTCTAGGCACGTCGCTACATGTACAACACCCTGTGCAGAAAACTTGATTCTGGGAAGAGCCAAGTAGCTAGCTAGGTCTCTTTTGTCCTCTTAGAAACCACAGATACTTACGCTGCGTGTCAATCTGGAAACAGGACCTGATGGGACTAGCCTTGTTTCCCATCATGAAAGCTCCTTTTATGCGCCTTGAAGCTAAGTGAAAAACACTGTTGGTGTCGGGCTTATACACACGACAGGCATGGCTGTGAGAGGGAAAAAGAGGTGTCACGAAGAAACATGGTATTCCAGTTTCTGAGTCAGAGCTGATCCTGTCCTGTTCTATAGCTAAAGGGAAACTCAAAGTGAGGCCTAACTTCGAAGGAGGGCCCTGATATGCCTTACAGCGGGTTAGGCGTGCAACAGCTTCCATGAGGCCTTAGTCGCTCTCCTGCTTTAGTTGAACGCTAGTAAGCTTTTCAGGCCGCCTAGATCCCTCGCGGCAGCACTCGTTTCCATACAAGGATACTGAGTACCCCCAGGCTCCCCTGGGCTTGCTGGGCCGCACTCAGACCCGTAGGCCCATCAGGGTGCCCCTGGGTAGGCCGAGTGAAGGGTAACCCGCTGCACTCTTCCTTGGGCGAGCTAGATATCCCCAGCTCACCAACGGCTTCATGAACACGGTTCTAGCAAGGCCAGCATACCATGGAAGTCGTCCTCGTTGCCCTAGTCTGAGCGGTACTGAGAAAAACTCTCTGCTTACAAGTCCTTCTAGGACCTCATCCCTGAAGTCACCGTATCTCTAGGAGAAAGGCAGCTTGCACAGCAACTTCCACTACAGCACAGTTTTGTGTGGAACACTTCAGGTTTTTGGGAGAGGCACAGGACCCTAGGAGACCTAGGGCAGTCTGTCATCGAAGCAGTTCGCTACACGCAGAGGGCCCTATGCAGAAAAGTTGAATCAGGGAAGAGCCAGGGAGGTAGCTAGGTCTCTTTTGACCTGCCAGTACCCACGGACACTTATGCTGCGTGTCAACCTGGTGATGGTGCCTGATGCGACTGGCCTTGTTTTCCCACCTTGAAAGCTCTTCTTATGCGCCTTGAAGCTCCCTTAAAAACACTGTGGTTGTCAGGCTTATACTCACGGCAGGCATGGCTGTGAGAGGGCAAAAGAGGTTTCACGACGAGACAGGGTATTTCAGTTTCTAAATCAGAGCTGATCCTGTCCTGTTTTATAGCTAAGGGGAAACTCAAAGTGAGCCCTCGCTTCGAAGGCGGCCCCTGATATGCCTTACAGCGGGGTAGGCGTGCAACAGCTTCCATGAGGCCTGAGTCGCTCTTCTGCTTTAGTTGAACGCCAGTAAGCTTTTCAGGCCTCCTAGATCCCTCGCGGCAGCACTCGTTTCCGTACAAGGATACTGAGTACCCCCAGGCTCCCCTGGGCTTGCTGGGCCACACTCAGACCCGTAGGCCCATCAGGGTGCCCCTGGGTAGGCCGAGTGAAGGGTAACCCGCTGCACTCTTCCTTGGGCGAGCTAGATATCCCCAGCTCACCAACGGCTTCATGAACACGGTTCTAGCAAGGCCAGCATACCATGGAAGTCGTCCTCGTTGCCCTAGTCTGAGCGGTACTGAGAAAAACTCTCTGCTTACAAGTCCTTCTAGGACCTCATCCCTGAAGTCACCGTATCTCTACGAGAAAGGCAGCTTGCACAGCAACTTCCACTACAGCACAGTTTTGTGTGGAACACTTCAGGTTTTTGGGAGAGGCACAGGACCCTAGGAGACCTAGGGCAGTCTTTCATCTAAGCAGTTCGCTACACGCAGAGCGCCCTATGCAGAAAAGTTGAATCAGGGAAGAGCCAGGGAGGTAGCTAGGTCTCTTTTGACCTGCCAGTACCCACGGACACTTATGCTGCGTGTCAACCTGGTGATGGTGCCTCATGCGACTGGCTTTGTTTTCCCACCTTGAAAGCTCTTCTTCTGCGCCTTGAAGCTCCCTTAAAAACACTGTGGTTGTCAGGCTTATACTCACGGCAGGCATGGCTGTGAGAGGGAAAAAGAGGTTACACGAAGAGACAGGGTATTTCAGTTTCTGAGTCAGAGCTCATCCTGCCTTGTTATGTAGCTAAATGGAAACTCAAAGTGAGCCCTAGCTTCGAAGGAGGGCCCTGATATGCCATGCAGCGGGATAGGCGTACAACAGCTTCTATGAAGCCTTAGTCACTCTTCTGCTTTAGCTGAAGGCTAGTAAGCTTTTCTGGACTCCTAGACCCCTCGCGGCAGCACTCGCTTCCCTACAAAGGCACTGAGCACCCCCAGGCTCTCCTGAGTCGAAGATCAACATTCAGACACGTAGACCCTTCGGAGTACCCGTGTCTGTGCCGAGTGAAGGAGAGCATGATGCACACTTCGTCGCGGGACCTAGATTTTCTCAGCTCACCAATAGCCTCAGGAACATGATTCTAGGAGGTGCAGCATGCCATGCAAGTCTGCCTGCTTACAGTAGTCCGAGCTGTACTGAGAAAAACTCTTTGCTTACAATTCCTTCTACCACCTCATAGCTGAAGTCAACCTACCTCTAGGAGAAAGTCGGCTTGTGGTCCAAGTGCAACTAGAGCACACTTTCTGGTATAATGCTACAGGCTTTTGGAAGATGCCCAGGAGCCAGGACACCTAGGGAATTCTTTCATTTAGGCAGTTCGCTACACGCAGAACACCCGGCATAGGAAAGTGGATTCTCCAAGACCCAGGGAGTAGCTAGGTCTCTTTTGACTTGTTAGAAAGCACAGATGCTTCTTCTGCGTGTCAACCTGGAAATGGCGGCCTTAGGAGTCAAGCCTTGTTTTCCCGTCTTGAAAGCTCCATTCAAGCGGCCTTAAAGCTACCTGAGAAACACTGTGGTTGTGGGACTTGTATTCACTCCAGGCATGGCTCTGGAAGAACATGAGTTATCTCGAAAGAAAGCGGGTGCTTCCAGGCTCTGGTTAGGAGCATATCCTGCCCTGCACTAGAGCTAAGGGGAATCTTGACGTGCACTCTACCCTGGCCTACAGCTCTGATTTGCCATCCAGAAGGGTAGTTGTGCAGCCTTTTCCTTGAGTCCTTAGTCACAGTTCTGCATTAGTTTAAAGGTACTAATCTTCTCAGGACTCCAGTCCCACTCGTGCCAGTACCCGTTTCCGTACAAGAACTCTGAGTACCCCAGGGCTCCCCTGGGCTTGCCGGGCCACACTCACACCCGTAGGCCCTTCACTGTGCCCCTCTGTAGGCCGAGTGAAGCATAACAAACTGCACTCTTTCTTGGGAAAGCTAGATTTCCTCAGCTCACCAGCAGCCTCTGGAACACGGTTCTAGCAAGTCCAGCATACCATGGAAGTCTGCCTCATCGCCCTATTCTGAGCTGTACTGAGCAAAACTCTCTGCTTTGAAGTCCTTCGAGGACCTCATACCTGAAGTCACCGTATCTCAAGGAGAAAGACGGCTTGCATTCCAACTTCCACTAAAGCACAGTTTTCTGTGTAACACTTCAGGCTTTGGGGACATGCACAGGGCTCTTAGGAGACCTAGGGCAGTCTATTGTCTAGGCACGTCGCTACATGTACAACACCCTGTGCAGAAAACTTGATTCTGGGAAGAGCCAAGTAGCTAGCTAGGTCTCTTTTGTCCTCTTAGAAACCACAGATACTTACGCTGCGTGTCAATCTGGAAACAGGACCTGATGGGACTAGCCTTGTTTCCCATCATGAAAGCTCCTTTTATGCGCCTTGAAGCTAAGTGAAAAACACTGTTGGTGTCGGGCTTATACACACGACAGGCATGGCTGTGAGAGGGAAAAAGAGGTGTCACGAAGAAACATGGTATTCCAGTTTCTGAGTCAGAGCTGATCCTGTCCTGTTCTATAGCTAAAGGGAAACTCAAAGTGAGGCCTAACTTCGAAGGAGGGCCCTGATATGCCTTACAGCGGGTTAGGCGTGCAACAGCTTCCATGAGGCCTTAGTCGCTCTCCTGCTTTAGTTGAACGCTAGTAAGCTTTTCAGGCCGCCTAGATCCCTCGCGGCAGCACTCGTTTCCGTACAAGGATACTGAGTACCCCCAGGCTCCCCTGGGCTTGCTGGGCCGCACTCAGACCCGTAGGCCCATCAGGGTGCCCCTGGGTAGGCCGAGTGAAGGGTAACCCGCTGCACTCTTCCTTGGGCGAGCTAGATATCCCCAGCTCACCAACGGCTTCATGAACACGGTTCTAGCAAGGCCAGCATACCATGGAAGTCGTCCTCGTTGCCCTAGTCTGAGCGGTACTGAGAAAAACTCTCTGCTTACAAGTCCTTCTAGGACCTCATCCCTGAAGTCACCGTATCTCTAGGAGAAAGGCAGCTTGCACAGCAACTTCCACTACAGCACAGTTTTGTGTGGAACACTTCAGGTTTTTGGGAGAGGCACAGGACCCTAGGAGACCTAGGGCAGTCTGTCATCGAAGCAGTTCGCTACACGCAGAGGGCCCTATGCAGAAAAGTTGAATCAGGGAAGAGCCAGGGAGGTAGCTAGGTCTCTTTTGACCTGCCAGTACCCACGGACACTTATGCTGCGTGTCAACCTGGTGATGGTGCCTGATGCGACTGGCCTTGTTTTCCCACCTTGAAAGCTCTTCTTATGCGCCTTGAAGCTCCCTTAAAAACACTGTGGTTGTCAGGCTTATACTCACGGCAGGCATGGCTGTGAGAGGGCAAAAGAGGTTTCACGACGAGACAGGGTATTTCAGTTTCTAAATCAGAGCTGATCCTGTCCTGTTTTATAGCTAAGGGGAAACTCAAAGTGAGCCCTCGCTTCGAAGGCGGCCCCTGATATGCCTTACAGCGGGGTAGGCGTGCAACAGCTTCCATGAGGCCTGAGTCGCTCTTCTGCTTTAGTTGAACGCCAGTAAGCTTTTCAGGCCTCCTAGATCCCTCGCGGCAGCACTCGTTTCCGTACAAGGATACTGAGTACCCCCAGGCTCCCCTGGGCTTGCTGGGCCACACTCAGACCCGTAGGCCCATCAGGGTGCCCCTGGGTAGGCCGAGTGAAGGGTAACCCGCTGCACTCTTCCTTGGGCGAGCTAGATATCCCCAGCTCACCAACGGCTTCATGAACACGGTTCTAGCAAGGCCAGCATACCATGGAAGTCGTCCTCGTTGCCCTAGTCTGAGCGGTACTGAGAAAAACTCTCTGCTTACAAGTCCTTCTAGGACCTCATCCCTGAAGTCACCGTATCTCTACGAGAAAGGCAGCTTGCACAGCAACTTCCACTACAGCACAGTTTTGTGTGGAACACTTCAGGTTTTTGGGAGAGGCACAGGACCCTAGGAGACCTAGGGCAGTCTTTCATCTAAGCAGTTCGCTACACGCAGAGCGCCCTATGCAGAAAAGTTGAATCAGGGAAGAGCCAGGGAGGTAGCTAGGTCTCTTTTGACCTGCCAGTACCCACGGACACTTATGCTGCGTGTCAACCTGGTGATGGTGCCTCATGCGACTGGCTTTGTTTTCCCACCTTGAAAGCTCTTCTTCTGCGCCTTGAAGCTCCCTTAAAAACACTGTGGTTGTCAGGCTTATACTCACGGCAGGCATGGCTGTGAGAGGGAAAAAGAGGTTACACGAAGAGACAGGGTATTTCAGTTTCTGAGTCAGAGCTCATCCTGCCTTGTTATGTAGCTAAATGGAAACTCAAAGTGAGCCCTAGCTTCGAAGGAGGGCCCTGATATGCCATGCAGCGGGATAGGCGTACAACAGCTTCTATGAAGCCTTAGTCACTCTTCTGCTTTAGCTGAAGGCTAGTAAGCTTTTCTGGACTCCTAGACCCCTCGCGGCAGCACTCGCTTCCCTACAAAGGCACTGAGCACCCCCAGGCTCTCCTGAGTCGAAGATCAACATTCAGACACGTAGACCCTTCGGAGTACCCGTGTCTGTGCCGAGTGAAGGAGAGCATGATGCACACTTCGTCGCGGGACCTAGATTTTCTCAGCTCACCAATAGCCTCAGGAACATGATTCTAGGAGGTGCAGCATGCCATGCAAGTCTGCCTGCTTACAGTAGTCCGAGCTGTACTGAGAAAAACTCTTTGCTTACAATTCCTTCTACCACCTCATAGCTGAAGTCAACCTACCTCTAGGAGAAAGTCGGCTTGTGGTCCAAGTGCAACTAGAGCACACTTTCTGGTATAATGCTCCAGGCTTTTGGAAGATGCCCAGGAGCCAGGACACCTAGGGAATTCTTTCATTTAGGCAGTTCGCTACACGCAGAACACCCGGCATAGGAAAGTGGATTCTACAAGACCCAGGGAGTAGCTAGGTCTCTTTTGACTTGTTAGAAAGCACAGATGCTTCTTCTGCGTGTCAACCTGGAAACGGCGGCCTTAGGAGTCAAGCCTTGTTTTCCCGTCTTGAAAGCTCCATTCAAGCGGCCTTAAAGCTACCTGAGAAACACTGTGGTTGTGGGACTTGTATTCACTCCAGGCATGGCTCTGGAAGAACATGAGTTATCTCGAAAGAAAGCGGGTGCTTCCAGGCTCTGGTTAGGAGCATATCCTGCCCTGCACTAGAGCTAAGGGGAATCTTGACGTGCACTCTACCCTGGCCTACAGCTCTGATTTGCCCTCCAGAAGGGTAGTTGTGCAGCCTTTTCCTTGAGTCCTTAGTCACAGTTCTGCATTAGTTTAAAGGTACTAATCTTCTCAGGACTCCAGTCCCACTCGTGCCAGTACCCGTTTCCGTACAAGAACTCTGAGTACCCCAGGGCTCCCCTGGGCTTGCCGGGCCACACTCACACCCGTAGGCCCTTCACTGTGCCCCTCTGTAGGCCGAGTGAAGCATAACAAACTGCACTCTTTCTTGGGAAAGCTAGATTTCCTCAGCTCACCAGCAGCCTCTGGAACACGGTTCTGGCAAGTCCAGCATACCATGGAAGTCTGCCTCATCGCCCTATTCTGAGCTGTACTGAGCAAAACTCTCTGCTTTGAAGTCCTTCGAGGACCTCATACCTGAAGTCACCGTATCTCAAGGAGAAAGACGGCTTGCATTCCCACTTCCACTAAAGCACAGTTTCCTGTGTAACACTTCAGGCTTTGGGGACATGCACAGGGCTCTTAGGAGACCTAGGGCAGTCTATTGTCTAGGCACGTCGCTACATGTACAACACCCTGTGCAGAAAACTTGATTCTGGGAAGAGCCAAGTAGCTAGCTAGGTCTCTTTTGTCCTCTTAGAAACCACAGATACTTACGCTGCGTGTCAATCTGGAAACAGGACCTGATGGGACTAGCCTTGTTTCCCATCATGAAAGCTCCTTTTATGCGCCTTGAAGCTAAGTGAAAAACACTGTTGGTGTCGGGCTTATACACACGACAGGCATGGCTGTGAGAGGGAAAAAGAGGTGTCACGAAGAAACATGGTATTCCAGTTTCTGAGTCAGAGCTGATCCTGTCCTGTTCTATAGCTAAAGGGAAACTCAAAGTGAGGCCTAACTTCGAAGGAGGGCCCTGATATGCCTTACAGCGGGTTAGGCGTGCAACAGCTTCCATGAGGCCTTAGTCGCTCTCCTGCTTTAGTTGAACGCTAGTAAGCTTTTCAGGCCGCCTAGATCCCTCGCGGCAGCACTCGTTTCCGTACAAGGATACTGAGTACCCCCAGGCTCCCCTGGGCTTGCTGGGCCGCACTCAGACCCGTAGGCCCATCAGGGTGCCCCTGGGTAGGCCGAGTGAAGGGTAACCCGCTGCACTCTTCCTTGGGCGAGCTAGATATCCCCAGCTCACCAACGGCTTCATCAACACGGTTCTAGCAAGGCCAGCATACCATGGAAGTCGTCCTCGTTGCCCTAGTCTGAGCGGTACTGAGAAAAACTCTCTGCTTACAAGTCCTTCTAGGACCTCATCCCTGAAGTCACTGTATCTCTAGGAGAAAGGCAGCTTGCACAGCAACTTCCACTACAGCACAGTTTTGTGTGGAACACTTCAGGTTTTTGGGAGAGGCACAGGACCCTAGGAGACCTAGGGCAGTCTTTCATCTAAGCAGTTCGCTACACGCAGAGCGCCCTATGCAGAAAAGTTGAATCAGGGAAGAGCCAGGGAGGTAGCTAGGTCTCTTTTGACCTGCCAGTACCCACGGACACTTATGCTGCGTGTCAACCTGGTGATGGTGCCTCATGCGACTGGCTTTGTTTTCCCACCTTGAAAGCTCTTCTTCTGCGCCTTGAAGCTCCCTTAAAAACACTGTGGTTGTCAGGCTTATACTCACGGCAGGCATGGCTGTGAGAGGGAAAAAGAGGTTACACGAAGAGACAGGGTATTTCAGTTTCTGAGTCAGAGCTCATCCTGCCTTGTTATGTAGCTAAATGGAAACTCAAAGTGAGCCCTAGCTTCGAAGGAGGGCCCTGATATGCCATGCAGCGGGATAGGCGTACAACAGCTTCTATGAAGCCTTAGTCACTCTTCTGCTTTAGCTGAAGGCTAGTAAGCTTTTCTGGACTCCTAGACCCCTCGCGGCAGCACTCGCTTCCCTACAAAGGCACTGAGCACCCCCAGGCTCTCCTGAGTCGAAGATCAACATTCAGACACGTAGACCCTTCGGAGTACCCGTGTCTGTGCCGAGTGAAGGAGAGCATGATGCACACTTCGTCGCGGGACCTAGATTTTCTCAGCTCACCAATAGCCTCAGGAACATGATTCTAGGAGGTGCAGCATGCCATGCAAGTCTGCCTGCTTACAGTAGTCCGAGCTGTACTGAGAAAAACTCTTTGCTTACAATTCCTTCTACCACCTCATAGCTGAAGTCAACCTACCTCTAGGAGAAAGTCGGCTTGTGGTCCAAGTGCAACTAGAGCACACTTTCTGGTATAATGCTACAGGCTTTTGGAAGATGCCCAGGAGCCAGGACACCTAGGGAATTCTTTCATTTAGGCAGTTCGCTACACGCAGAACACCCGGCATAGGAAAGTGGATTCTCCAAGACCCAGGGAGTAGCTAGGTCTCTTTTGACTTGTTAGAAAGCACAGATGCTTCTTCTGCGTGTCAACCTGGAAATGGCGGCCTTAGGAGTCAAGCCTTGTTTTCCCGTCTTGAAAGCTCCATTCAAGCGGCCTTAAAGCTACCTGAGAAACACTGTGGTTGTGGGACTTGTATTCACTCCAGGCATGGCTCTGGAAGAACATGAGTTATCTCGAAAGAAAGCGGGTGCTTCCAGGCTCTGGTTAGGAGCATATCCTGCCCTGCACTAGAGCTAAGGGGAATCTTGACGTGCACTCTACCCTGGCCTACAGCTCTGATTTGCCCTCCAGAAGGGTAGTTGTGCAGCCTTTTCCTTGAGTCCTTAGTCACAGTTCTGCATTAGTTTAAAGGTACTAATCTTCTCAGGACTCCAGTCCCACTCGTGCCAGTACCCGTTTCCGTACAAGAACTCTGAGTACCCCAGGGCTCCCCTGGGCTTGCCGGGCCACACTCACACCCGTAGGCCCTTCACTGTGCCCCTCTGTAGGCCGAGTGAAGCATAACAAACTGCACTCTTTCTTGGGAAAGCTAGATTTCCTCAGCTCACCAGCAGCCTCTGGAACACGGTTCTAGCAAGTCCAGCATACCATGGAAGTCTGCCTCATCGCCCTATTCTGAGCTGTACTGAGCAAAACTCTCTGCTTTGAAGTCCTTCGAGGACCTCATACCTGAAGTCACCGTATCTCAAGGAGAAAGACGGCTTGCATTCCCACTTCCACTAAAGCACAGTTTTCTGTGTAACACTTCAGGCTTTGGGGACATGCACAGGGCTCTTAGGAGACCTAGGGCAGTCTATTGTCTAGGCACGTCGCTACATGTACAACACCCTGTGCAGAAAACTTGATTCTGGGAAGAGCCAAGTAGCTAGCTAGGTCTCTTTTGTCCTCTTAGAAACCACAGATACTTACGCTGCGTGTCAATCTGGAAACAGGACCTGATGGGACTAGCCTTGTTTCCCATCATGAAAGCTCCTTTTATGCGCCTTGAAGCTAAGTGAAAAACACTGTTGGTGTCGGGCTTATACACACGACAGGCATGGCTGTGAGAGGGAAAAAGAGGTGTCACGAAGAAACATGGTATTCCAGTTTCTGAGTCAGAGCTGATCCTGTCCTGTTCTATAGCTAAAGGGAAACTCAAAGTGAGGCCTAACTTCGAAGGAGGGCCCTGATATGCCTTACAGCGGGTTAGGCGTGCAACAGCTTCCATGAGGCCTTAGTCGCTCTCCTGCTTTAGTTGAACGCTAGTAAGCTTTTCAGGCCGCCTAGATCCCTCGCGGCAGCACTCGTTTCCATACAAGGATACTGAGTACCCCCAGGCTCCCCTGGGTTTGCAGGGCCGCACTCAGACCCGTAGGCCCATCAGGGTGCCCCTGGGTAGGCCGAGTGAAGGGTAACCCGCTGCACTCTTCCTTGGGCGAGCTAGATATCCCCAGCTCACCAACGGCTTCATCAACACGGTTCTAGCAAGGCCAGCATACCATGGAAGTCGTCCTCGTTGCCCTAGTCTGAGCGGTACTGAGAAAAACTCTCTGCTTACAAGTCCTTCTAGGACCTCATCCCTGAAGTCACCGTATCTCTAGGAGAAAGGCAGCTTGCACAGCAACTTCCACTACAGCACAGTTTTGTGTGGAACACTTCAGGTTTTTGGGAGAGGCACAGGACCCTAGGAGACCTAGGGCAGTCTTTCATCTAAGCAGTTCGCTACACGCAGAGCGCCCTGTGCAGAAAAGTTGAATCAGGGAAGAGCCAGGGAGGTAGCTAGGTCTCTTTTGACCTGCCAGTACCCACGGACACTTATGCTGCGTGTCAACCTGGTGATGGTGCCTCATGCGACTGGCTTTGTTTTCCCACCTTGAAAGCTCTTCTTCTGCGCCTTGAAGCTCCCTTAAAAACACTGTGGTTGTCAGGCTTATACTCACGGCAGGCATGGCTGTGAGAGGGAAAAAGAGGTTACACGAAGAGACAGGGTATTTCAGTTTCTGAGTCAGAGCTCATCCTGCCTTGTTATGTAGCTAAATGGAAACTCAAAGTGAGCCCTAGCTTCGAAGGAGGGCCCTGATATGCCATGCAGCGGGATAGGCGTACAACAGCTTCTATGAAGCCTTAGTCACTCTTCTGCTTTAGCTGAAGGCTAGTAAGCTTTTCTGGACTCCTAGACCCCTCGCGGCAGCACTCGCTTCCCTACAAAGGCACTGAGCACCCCCAGGCTCTCCTGAGTCGAAGATCAACATTCAGACACGTAGACCCTTCGGAGTACCCGTGTCTGTGCCGAGTGAAGGAGAGCATGATGCACACTTCGTCGCGGGACCTAGATTTTCTCAGCTCACCAATAGCCTCAGGAACATGATTCTAGGAGGTGCAGCATGCCATGCAAGTCTGCCTGCTTACAGTAGTCCGAGCTGTACTGAGAAAAACTCTTTGCTTACAATTCCTTCTACCACCTCATAGCTGAAGTCAACCTACCTCTAGGAGAAAGTCGGCTTGTGGTCCAAGTGCAACTAGAGCACACTTTCTGGTATAATGCTCCAGGCTTTTGGAAGATGCCCAGGAGCCAGGACACCTAGGGAATTCTTTCATTTAGGCAGTTCGCTACACGCAGAACACCCGGCATAGGAAAGTGGATTCTCCAAGACCCAGGGAGTAGCTAGGTCTCTTTTGACTTGTTAGAAAGCACAGATGCTTCTTCTGCGTGTCAACCTGGAAACGGCGGCCTTAGGAGTCAAGCCTTGTTTTCCCGTCTTGAAAGCTCCATTCAAGCGGCCTTAAAGCTACCTGAGAAACACTGTGGTTGTGGGACTTGTATTCACTCCAGGCATGGCTCTGGAAGAACATGAGTTATCTCGAAAGAAAGCGGGTGCTTCCAGGCTCTGGTTAGGAGCATATCCTGCCCTGCACTAGAGCTAAGGGGAATCTTGACGTGCACTCTACCCTGGCCTACAGCTCTGATTTGCCCTCCAGAAGGGTAGTTGTGCAGCCTTTTCCTTGAGTCCTTAGTCACAGTTCTGCATTAGTTTAAAGGTACTAATCTTCTCAGGACTCCAGTCCCACTCGTGCCAGTACCCGTTTCCGTACAAGAACTCTGAGTACCCCAGGGCTCCCCTGGGCTTGCCGGGCCACACTCACACCCGTAGGCCCTTCACTGTGCCCCTCTGTAGGCCGAGTGAAGCATAACAAACTGCACTCTTTCTTGGGAAAGCTAGATTTCCTCAGCTCACCAGCAGCCTCTGGAACACGGTTCTGGCAAGTCCAGCATACCATGGAAGTCTGCCTCATCGCCCTATTCTGAGCTGTACTGAGCAAAACTCTCTGCTTTGAAGTCCTTCGAGGACCTCATACCTGAAGTCACCGTATCTCAAGGAGAAAGACGGCTTGCATTCCCACTTCCACTAAAGCACAGTTTTCTGTGTAACACTTCAGGCTTTGGGGACATGCACAGGGCTCTTAGGAGACCTAGGGCAGTCTATTGTCTAGGCACGTCGCTACATGTACAACACCCTGTGCAGAAAACTTGATTCTGGGAAGAGCCAAGTAGCTAGCTAGGTCTCTTTTGTCCTCTTAGAAACCACAGATACTTACGCTGCGTGTCAATCTGGAAACAGGACCTGATGGGACTAGCCTTGTTTCCCATCATGAAAGCTCCTTTTATGCGCCTTGAAGCTAAGTGAAAAACACTGTTGGTGTCGGGCTTATACACACGACAGGCATGGCTGTGAGAGGGAAAAAGAGGTGTCACGAAGAAACATGGTATTCCAGTTTCTGAGTCAGAGCTGATCCTGTCCTGTTCTATAGCTAAAGGGAAACTCAAAGTGAGGCCTAACTTCGAAGGAGGGCCCTGATATGCCTTACAGCGGGTTAGGCGTGCAACAGCTTCCATGAGGCCTTAGTCGCTCTCCTGCTTTAGTTGAACGCTAGTAAGCTTTTCAGGCCGCCTAGATCCCTCGCGGCAGCACTCGTTTCCGTACAAGGATACTGAGTACCCCCAGGCTCCCCTGGGCTTGCTGGGCCGCACTCAGACCCGTAGGCCCATCAGGGTGCCCCTGGGTAGGCCGAGTGAAGGGTAACCCGCTGCACTCTTCCTTGGGCGAGCTAGATATCCCCAGCTCACCAACGGCTTCATGAACACGGTTCTAGCAAGGCCAGCATACCATGGAAGTCGTCCTCGTTGCCCTAGTCTGAGCGGTACTGAGAAAAACTCTCTGCTTACAAGTCCTTCTAGGACCTCATCCCTGAAGTCACTGTATCTCTAGGAGAAAGGCAGCTTGCACAGCAACTTCCACTACAGCACAGTTTTGTGTGGAACACTTCAGGTTTTTGGGAGAGGCACAGGACCCTAGGAGACCTAGGGCAGTCTTTCATCTAAGCAGTTCGCTACACGCAGAGCGCCCTATGCAGAAAAGTTGAATCAGGGAAGAGCCAGGGAGGTAGCTAGGTCTCTTTTGACCTGCCAGTACCCACGGACACTTATGCTGCGTGTCAACCTGGTGATGGTGCCTCATGCGACTGGCTTTGTTTTCCCACCTTGAAAGCTCTTCTTCTGCGCCTTGAAGCTCCCTTAAAAACACTGTGGTTGTCAGGCTTATACTCACGGCAGGCATGGCTGTGAGAGGGAAAAAGAGGTTACACGAAGAGACAGGGTATTTCAGTTTCTGAGTCAGAGCTCATCCTGCCTTGTTATGTAGCTAAATGGAAACTCAAAGTGAGCCCTAGCTTCGAAGGAGGGCCCTGATATGCCATGCAGCGGGATAGGCGTACAACAGCTTCTATGAAGCCTTAGTCACTCTTCTGCTTTAGCTGAAGGCTAGTAAGCTTTTCTGGACTCCTAGACCCCTCGCGGCAGCACTCGCTTCCCTACAAAGGCACTGAGCACCCCCAGGCTCTCCTGAGTCGAAGATCAACATTCAGACACGTAGACCCTTCGGAGTACCCGTGTCTGTGCCGAGTGAAGGAGAGCATGATGCACACTTCGTCGCGGGACCTAGATTTTCTCAGCTCACCAATAGCCTCAGGAACATGATTCTAGGAGGTGCAGCATGCCATGCAAGTCTGCCTGCTTACAGTAGTCCGAGCTGTACTGAGAAAAACTCTTTGCTTACAATTCCTTCTACCACCTCATAGCTGAAGTCAACCTACCTCTAGGAGAAAGTCGGCTTGTGGTCCAAGTGCAACTAGAGCACACTTTCTGGTATAATGCTACAGGCTTTTGGAAGATGCCCAGGAGCCAGGACACCTAGGGAATTCTTTCATTTAGGCAGTTCGCTACACGCAGAACACCCGGCATAGGAAAGTGGATTCTCCAAGACCCAGGGAGTAGCTAGGTCTCTTTTGACTTGTTAGAAAGCACAGATGCTTCTTCTGCGTGTCAACCTGGAAATGGCGGCCTTAGGAGTCAAGCCTTGTTTTCCCGTCTTGAAAGCTCCATTCAAGCGGCCTTAAAGCTACCTGAGAAACACTGTGGTTGTGGGACTTGTATTCACTCCAGGCATGGCTCTGGAAGAACATGAGTTATCTCGAAAGAAAGCGGGTGCTTCCAGGCTCTGGTTAGGAGCATATCCTGCCCTGCACTAGAGCTAAGGGGAATCTTGACGTGCACTCTACCCTGGCCTACAGCTCTGATTTGCCCTCCAGAAGGGTAGTTGTGCAGCCTTTTCCTTGAGTCCTTAGTCACAGTTCTGCATTAGTTTAAAGGTACTAATCTTCTCAGGACTCCAGTCCCACTCGTGCCAGTACCCGTTTCCGTACAAGAACTCTGAGTACCCCAGGGCTCCCCTGGGCTTGCCGGGCCACACTCACACCCGTAGGCCCTTCACTGTGCCCCTCTGTAGGCCGAGTGAAGCATAACAAACTGCACTCTTTCTTGGGAAAGCTAGATTTCCTCAGCTCACCAGCAGCCTCTGGAACACGGTTCTAGCAAGTCCAGCATACCATGGAAGTCTGCCTCATCGCCCTATTCTGAGCTGTACTGAGCAAAACTCTCTGCTTTGAAGTCCTTCGAGGACCTCATACCTGAAGTCACCGTATCTCAAGGAGAAAGACGGCTTGCATTCCCACTTCCACTAAAGCACAGTTTTCTGTGTAACACTTCAGGCTTTGGGGACATGCACAGGGCTCTTAGGAGACCTAGGGCAGTCTATTGTCTAGGCACGTCGCTACATGTACAACACCCTGTGCAGAAAACTTGATTCTGGGAAGAGCCAAGTAGCTAGCTAGGTCTCTTTTGTCCTCTTAGAAACCACAGATACTTACGCTGCGTGTCAATCTGGAAACAGGACCTGATGGGACTAGCCTTGTTTCCCATCATGAAAGCTCCTTTTATGCGCCTTGAAGCTAAGTGAAAAACACTGTTGGTGTCGGGCTTATACACACGACAGGCATGGCTGTGAGAGGGAAAAAGAGGTGTCACGAAGAAACATGGTATTCCAGTTTCTGAGTCAGAGCTGATCCTGTCCTGTTCTATAGCTAAAGGGAAACTCAAAGTGAGGCCTAACTTCGAAGGAGGGCCCTGATATGCCTTACAGCGGGTTAGGCGTGCAACAGCTTCCATGAGGCCTTAGTCGCTCTCCTGCTTTAGTTGAACGCTAGTAAGCTTTTCAGGCCGCCTAGATCCCTCGCGGCAGCACTCGTTTCCATACAAGGATACTGAGTACCCCCAGGCTCCCCTGGGTTTGCAGGGCCGCACTCAGACCCGTAGGCCCATCAGGGTGCCCCTGGGTAGGCCGAGTGAAGGGTAACCCGCTGCACTCTTCCTTGGGCGAGCTAGATATCCCCAGCTCACCAACGGCTTCATGAACACGGTTCTAGCAAGGCCAGCATACCATGGAAGTCGTCCTCGTTGCCCTAGTCTGAGCGGTACTGAGAAAAACTCTCTGCTTACAAGTCCTTCTAGGACCTCATCCCTGAAGTCACCGTATCTCTAGGAGAAAGGCAGCTTGCACAGCAACTTCCACTACAGCACAGTTTTGTGTGGAACACTTCAGGTTTTTGGGAGAGGCACAGGACCCTAGGAGACCTAGGGCAGTCTTTCATCTAAGCAGTTCGCTACACGCAGAGCGCCCTATGCAGAAAAGTTGAATCAGGGAAGAGCCAGGGAGGTAGCTAGGTCTCTTTTGACCTGCCAGTACCCACGGACACTTATGCTGCGTGTCAACCTGGTGATGGTGCCTCATGCGACTGGCTTTGTTTTCCCACCTTGAAAGCTCTTCTTCTGCGCCTTGAAGCTCCCTTAAAAACACTGTGGTTGTCAGGCTTATACTCACGGCAGGCATGGCTGTGAGAGGGAAAAAGAGGTTACACGAAGAGACAGGGTATTTCAGTTTCTGAGTCAGAGCTCATCCTGCCTTGTTATGTAGCTAAATGGAAACTCAAAGTGAGCCCTAGCTTCGAAGGAGGGCCCTGATATGCCATGCAGCGGGATAGGCGTACAACAGCTTCTATGAAGCCTTAGTCACTCTTCTGCTTTAGCTGAAGGCTAGTAAGCTTTTCTGGACTCCTAGACCCCTCGCGGCAGCACTCGCTTCCCTACAAAGGCACTGAGCACCCCCAGGCTCTCCTGAGTCGAAGATCAACATTCAGACACGTAGACCCTTCGGAGTACCCGTGTCTGTGCCGAGTGAAGGAGAGCATGATGCACACTTCGTCGCGTGACCTAGATTTTCTCAGCTCACCAATAGCCTCAGGAACATGATTCTAGGAGGTGCAGCATGCCATGCAAGTCTGCCTGCTTACAGTAGTCCGAGCTGTACTGAGAAAAACTCTTTGCTTACAATTCCTTCTACCACCTCATAGCTGAAGTCAACCTACCTCTAGGAGAAAGTCGGCTTGTGGTCCAAGTGCAACTAGAGCACACTTTCTGGTATAATGCTACAGGCTTTTGGAAGATGCCCAGGAGCCAGGACACCTAGGGAATTCTTTCATTTAGGCAGTTCGCTACACGCAGAACACCCGGCATAGGAAAGTGGATTCTCCAAGACCCAGGGAGTAGCTAGGTCTCTTTTGACTTGTTAGAAAGCACAGATGCTTCTTCTGCATGTCAACCTGGAAACGGCGGCCTTAGGAGTCAAGCCTTGTTTTCCCGTCTTGAAAGCTCCATTCAAGCGGCCTTAAAGCTACCTGAGAAACACTGTGGTTGTGGGACTTGTATTCACTCCAGGCATGGCTCTGGAAGAACATGAGTTATCTCGAAAGAAAGCGGGTGCTTCCAGGCTCTGGTTAGGAGCATATCCTGCCCTGCACTAGAGCTAAGGGGAATCTTGACGTGCACTCTACCCTGGCCTACAGCTCTGATTTGCCCTCCAGAAGGGTAGTTGTGCAGCCTTTTCCTTGAGTCCTTAGTCACAGTTCTGCATTAGTTTAAAGGTACTAATCTTCTCAGGACTCCAGTCCCACTCGTGCCAGTACCCGTTTCCGTACAAGAACTCTGAGTACCCCAGGGCTCCCCTGGGCTTGCCGGGCCACACTCACACCCGTAGGCCCTTCACTGTGCCCCTCTGTAGGCCGAGTGAAGCATAACAAACTGCACTCTTTCTTGGGAAAGCTAGATTTCCTCAGCTCACCAGCAGCCTCTGGAACACGGTTCTAGCAAGTCCAGCATACCATGGAAGTCTGCCTCATCGCCCTATTCTGAGCTGTACTGAGCAAAACTCTCTGCTTTGAAGCCCTTCGAGGACCTCATACCTGAAGTCACCGTATCTCAAGGAGAAAGACGGCTTGCATTCCCACTTCCACTAAAGCACAGTTTTCTGTGTAACACTTCAGGCTTTGGGGACATGCACAGGGCTCTTAGGAGACCTAGGGCAGTCTATTGTCTAGGCACGTCGCTACATGTACAACACCCTGTGCAGAAAACTTGATTCTGGGACGAGCCAAGTAGCTAGCTAGGTCTCTTTTGTCCTCTTAGAAACCACAGATACTTACGCTGCGTGTCAATCTGGAAACAGGACCTGATGGGACTAGCCTTGTTTCCCATCATGAAAGCTCCTTTTATGCGCCTTGAAGCTAAGTGAAAAACACTGTTGGTGTCGGGCTTATACACACGACAGGCATGGCTGTGAGAGGGAAAAAGAGGTGTCACGAAGAAACATGGTATTCCAGTTTCTGAGTCAGAGCTGATCCTGTCCTGTTCTATAGCTAAAGGGAAACTCAAAGTGAGGCCTAACTTCGAAGGAGGGCCCTGATATGCCTTACAGCGGGTTAGGCGTGCAACAGCTTCCATGAGGCCTTAGTCGCTCTCCTGCTTTAGTTGAACGCTAGTAAGCTTTTCAGGCCGCCTAGATCCCTCGCGGCAGCACTCGTTTCCGTACAAGGATACTGAGTACCCCCAGGCTCCCCTGGGCTTGCTGGGCCGCACTCAGACCCGTAGGCCCATCAGGGTGCCCCTGGGTAGGCCGAGTGAAGGGTAACCCGCTGCACTCTTCCTTGGGCGAGCTAGATATCCCCAGCTCACCAACGGCTTCATGAACACGGTTCTAGCAAGGCCAGCATACCATGGAAGTCGTCCTCGTTGCCCTAGTCTGAGCGGTACTGAGAAAAACTCTCTGCTTACAAGTCCTTCTAGGACCTCATCCCTGAAGTCACCGTATCTCTAGGAGAAAGGCAGCTTGCACAGCAACTTCCACTACAGCACAGTTTTGTGTGGAACACTTCAGGTTTTTGGGAGAGGCACAGGACCCTAGGAGACCTAGGGCAGTCTGTCATCGAAGCAGTTCGCTACACGCAGAGGGCCCTATGCAGAAAAGTTGAATCAGGGAAGAGCCAGGGAGGTAGCTAGGTCTCTTTTGACCTGCCAGTACCCACAGACACTTATGCTGCATGTCAATCTGGTGATGGTGCCTGATGCGACTGGCCTTGTTTTCCCACCTTGAAAGCTCTTCTTCTGCGCCTTGAAGCTCCCTTAAAAACACTGTGGTTGTCAGGCTTATACTCACGGCAGGCATGGCTGTGAGAGGGCAAAAGAGGTTTCACGACGAGACAGGGTATTTCAGTTTCTAAATCAGAGCTGATCCTGTCCTGTTTTATAGCTAAGGGGAAACTCAAAGTGAGCCCTCGCTTCGAAGGCGGCCCCTGATATGCCTTACAGCGGGGTAGGCGTGCAACAGCTTCCATGAGGCCTGAGTCGCTCTTCTGCTTTAGTTGAACGCCAGTAAGCTTTTCAGGCCTCCTAGATCCCTCGCGGCAGCACTCGTTTCCGTACAAGGATACTGAGTACCCCCAGGCTCCCCTGGGCTTGCTGGGCCGCACTCAGACCCGTAGGCCCATCAGGGTGCCCCTGGGTAGGCCGAGTGAAGGGTAACCCGCTGCACTCTTCCTTGGGCGAGCTAGATATCCCCAGCTCACCAACGGCTTCATGAACACGGTTCTAGCAAGGCCAGCATACCATGGAAGTCGTCCTCGTTGCCCTAGTCTGAGCGGTACTGAGAAAAACTCTCTGCTTACAAGTCCTTCTAGGACCTCATCCCTGAAGTCACCGTATCTCTAGGAGAAAGGCAGCTTGCACAGCAACTTCCACTACAGCACAGTTTTGTGTGGAACACTTCAGGTTTTTGGGAGAGGCACAGGACCCTAGGAGACCTAGGGCAGTCTTTCATCGAAGCAGTTCGCTACACGCAGAGCGCCCTATGCAGAAAAGTTGAATCAGGGAAGAGCCAGGGAGGTAGCTAGGTCTCTTTTGACCTGCCAGTACCCACGGACACTTATGCTGCGTGTCAACCTGGTGATGGTGCCTCATGCGACTGGCTTTGTTTTCCCACCTTGAAAGCTCTTCTTCTGCGCCTTGAAGCTCCCTTAAAAACACTGTGGTTGTCAGGCTTATACTCACGGCAGGCATGGCTGTGAGAGGGAAAAAGAGGTTACACGAAGAGACAGGGTATTTCAGTTTCTGAGTCAGAGCTCATCCTGCCTTGTTATGTAGCTAAATGGAAACTCAAAGTGAGCCCTAGCTTCGAAGGAGGGCCCTGATATGCCATGCAGCGGGATAGGCGTACAACAGCTTCTATGAAGCCTTAGTCACTCTTCTGCTTTAGCTGAAGGCTAGTAAGCTTTTCTGGACTCCTAGACCCCTCGCGGCAGCACTCGCTTCCCTACAAAGGCACTGAGCACCCCCAGGCTCTCCTGAGTCGAAGATCAACATTCAGACACGTAGACCCTTCGGAGTACCCGTGTCTGTGCCGAGTGAAGGAGAGCATGATGCACACTTCGTCGCGGGACCTAGATTTTCTCAGCTCACCAATAGCCTCAGGAACATGATTCTAGGAGGTGCAGCATGCCATGCAAGTCTGCCTGCTTACAGTAGTCCGAGCTGTACTGAGAAAAACTCTTTGCTTACAATTCCTTCTACCACCTCATAGCTGAAGTCAACCTACCTCTAGGAGAAAGTCGGCTTGTGGTCCAAGTGCAACTAGAGCACACTTTCTGGTATAATGCTACAGGCTTTTGGAAGATGCCCAGGAGCCAGGACACCTAGGGAATTCTTTCATTTAGGCAGTTCGCTACACGCAGAACACCCGGCATAGGAAAGTGGATTCTCCAAGACCCAGGGAGTAGCTAGGTCTCTTTTGACTTGTTAGAAAGCACAGATGCTTCTTCTGCGTGTCAACCTGGAAATGGCGGCCTTAGGAGTCAAGCCTTGTTTTCCCGTCTTGAAAGCTCCATTCAAGCGGCCTTAAAGCTACCTGAGAAACACTGTGGTTGTGGGACTTGTATTCACTCCAGGCATGGCTCTGGAAGAACATGAGTTATCTCGAAAGAAAGCGGGTGCTTCCAGGCTCTGGTTAGGAGCATATCCTGCCCTGCACTAGAGCTAAGGGGAATCTTGACGTGCACTCTACCCTGGCCTACAGCTCTGATTTGCCCTCCAGAAGGGTAGTTGTGCAGCCTTTTCCTTGAGTCCTTAGTCACAGTTCTGCATTAGTTTAAAGGTACTAATCTTCTCAGGACTCCAGTCCCACTCGTGCCAGTACCCGTTTCCGTACAAGAACTCTGAGTACCCCAGGGCTCCCCTGGGCTTGCCGGGCCACACTCACACCCGTAGGCCCTTCACTGTGCCCCTCTGTAGGCCGAGTGAAGCATAACAAACTGCACTCTTTCTTGGGAAAGCTAGATTTCCTCAGCTCACCAGCAGCCTCTGGAACACGGTTCTAGCAAGTCCAGCATACCATGGAAGTCTGCCTCATCGCCCTATTCTGAGCTGTACTGAGCAAAACTCTCTGCTTTGAAGTCCTTCGAGGACCTCATACCTGAAGTCACCGTATCTCAAGGAGAAAGACGGCTTGCATTCCAACTTCCACTAAAGCACAGTTTTCTGTGTAACACTTCAGGCTTTGGGGACATGCACAGGGCTCTTAGGAGACCTAGGGCAGTCTATTGTCTAGGCACGTCGCTACATGTACAACACCCTGTGCAGAAAACTTGATTCTGGGAAGAGCCAAGTAGCTAGCTAGGTCTCTTTTGTCCTCTTAGAAACCACAGATACTTACGCTGCGTGTCAATCTGGAAACAGGACCTGATGGGACTAGCCTTGTTTCCCATCATGAAAGCTCCTTTTATGCGCCTTGAAGCTAAGTGAAAAACACTGTTGGTGTCGGGCTTATACACACGACAGGCATGGCTGTGAGAGGGAAAAAGAGGTGTCACGAAGAAACATGGTATTCCAGTTTCTGAGTCAGAGCTGATCCTGTCCTGTTCTATAGCTAAAGGGAAACTCAAAGTGAGGCCTAACTTCGAAGGAGGGCCCTGATATGCCTTACAGCGGGTTAGGCGTGCAACAGCTTCCATGAGGCCTTAGTCGCTCTCCTGCTTTAGTTGAACGCTAGTAAGCTTTTCAGGCCGCCTAGATCCCTCGCGGCAGCACTCGTTTCCGTACAAGGATACTGAGTACCCCCAGGCTCCCCTGGGCTTGCTGGGCCGCACTCAGACCCGTAGGCCCATCAGGGTGCCCCTGGGTAGGCCGAGTGAAGGGTAACCCGCTGCACTCTTCCTTGGGCGAGCTAGATATCCCCAGCTCACCAACGGCTTCATGAACACGGTTCTAGCAAGGCCAGCATACCATGGAAGTCGTCCTCGTTGCCCTAGTCTGAGCGGTACTGAGAAAAACTCTCTGCTTACAAGTCCTTCTAGGACCTCATCCCTGAAGTCACCGTATCTCTAGGAGAAAGGCAGCTTGCACAGCAACTTCCACTACAGCACAGTTTTGTGTGGAACACTTCAGGTTTTTGGGAGAGGCACAGGACCCTAGGAGACCTAGGGCAGTCTGTCATCGAAGCAGTTCGCTACACGCAGAGGGCCCTATGCAGAAAAGTTGAATCAGGGAAGAGCCAGGGAGGTAGCTAGGTCTCTTTTGACCTGCCAGTACCCACAGACACTTATGCTGCATGTCAATCTGGTGATGGTGCCTGATGCGACTGGCCTTGTTTTCCCACCTTGAAAGCTCTTCTTCTGCGCCTTGAAGCTCCCTTAAAAACACTGTGGTTGTCAGGCTTATACTCACGGCAGGCATGGCTGTGAGAGGGCAAAAGAGGTTTCACGACGAGACAGGGTATTTCAGTTTCTAAATCAGAGCTGATCCTGTCCTGTTTTATAGCTAAGGGGAAACTCAAAGTGAGCCCTCGCTTCGAAGGCGGCCCCTGATATGCCTTACAGCGGGGTAGGCGTGCAACAGCTTCCATGAGGCCTGAGTCGCTCTTCTGCTTTAGTTGAACGCCAGTAAGCTTTTCAGGCCTCCTAGATCCCTCGCGGCAGCACTCGTTTCCGTACAAGGATACTGAGTACCCCCAGGCTCCCCTGGGCTTGCTGGGCCGCACTCAGACCCGTAGGCCCATCAGGGTGCCCCTGGGTAGGCCGAGTGAAGGGTAACCCGCTGCACTCTTCCTTGGGCGAGCTAGATATCCCCCGCTCACCAACGGCTTCATGAACACGGTTCTAGCAAGGCCAGCATACCATGGAAGTCGTCCTCGTTGCCCTAGTCTGAGCGGTACTGAGAAAAACTCTCTGCTTACAAGTCCTTCTAGGACCTCATCCCTGAAGTCACCGTATCTCTAGGAGAAAGGCAGCTTGCACAGCAACTTCCACTACAGCACAGTTTTGTGTGGAACACTTCAGGTTTTTGGGAGAGGCACAGGACCCTAGGAGACCTAGGGCAGTCTTTCATCGAAGCAGTTCGCTACACGCAGAGCGCCCTATGCAGAAAAGTTGAATCAGGGAAGAGCCAGGGAGGTAGCTAGGTCTCTTTTGACCTGCCAGTACCCACGGACACTTATGCTGCGTGTCAACCTGGTGATGGTGCCTCATGCGACTGGCTTTGTTTTCCCACCTTGAAAGCTCTTCTTCTGCGCCTTGAAGCTCCCTTAAAAACACTGTGGTTGTCAGGCTTATACTCACGGCAGGCATGGCTGTGAGAGGGAAAAAGAGGTTACACGAAGAGACAGGGTATTTCAGTTTCTGAGTCAGAGCTCATCCTGCCTTGTTATGTAGCTAAATGGAAACTCAAAGTGAGCCCTAGCTTCGAAGGAGGGCCCTGATATGCCATGCAGCGGGATAGGCGTACAACAGCTTCTATGAAGCCTTAGTCACTCTTCTGCTTTAGCTGAAGGCTAGTAAGCTTTTCTGGACTCCTAGACCCCTCGCGGCAGCACTCGCTTCCCTACAAAGGCACTGAGCACCCCCAGGCTCTCCTGAGTCGAAGATCAACATTCAGACACGTAGACCCTTCGGAGTACCCGTGTCTGTGCCGAGTGAAGGAGAGCATGATGCACACTTCGTCGCGGGACCTAGATTTTCTCAGCTCACCAATAGCCTCAGGAACATGATTCTAGGAGGTGCAGCATGCCATGCAAGTCTGCCTGCTTACAGTAGTCCGAGCTGTACTGAGAAAAACTCTTTGCTTACAATTCCTTCTACCACCTCATAGCTGAAGTCAACCTACCTCTAGGAGAAAGTCGGCTTGTGGTCCAAGTGCAACTAGAGCACACTTTCTGGTATAATGCTACAGGCTTTTGGAAGATGCCCAGGAGCCAGGACACCTAGGGAATTCTTTCATTTAGGCAGTTCGCTACACGCAGAACACCCGGCATAGGAAAGTGGATTCTCCAAGACCCAGGGAGTAGCTAGGTCTCTTTTGACTTGTTAGAAAGCACAGATGCTTCTTCTGCGTGTCAACCTGGAAATGGCGGCCTTAGGAGTCAAGCCTTGTTTTCCCGTCTTGAAAGCTCCATTCAAGCGGCCTTAAAGCTACCTGAGAAACACTGTGGTTGTGGGACTTGTATTCACTCCAGGCATGGCTCTGGAAGAACATGAGTTATCTCGAAAGAAAGCGGGTGCTTCCAGGCTCTGGTTAGGAGCATATCCTGCCCTGCACTAGAGCTAAGGGGAATCTTGACGTGCACTCTACCCTGGCCTACAGCTCTGATTTGCCCTCCAGAAGGGTAGTTGTGCAGCCTTTTCCTTGAGTCCTTAGTCACAGTTCTGCATTAGTTTAAAGGTACTAATCTTCTCAGGACTCCAGTCCCACTCGTGCCAGTACCCGTTTCCGTACAAGAACTCTGAGTACCCCAGGGCTCCCCTGGGCTTGCCGGGCCACACTCACACCCGTAGGCCCTTCACTGTGCCCCTCTGTAGGCCGAGTGAAGCATAACAAACTGCACTCTTTCTTGGGAAAGCTAGATTTCCTCAGCTCACCAGCAGCCTCTGGAACACGGTTCTAGCAAGTCCAGCATACCATGGAAGTCTGCCTCATCGCCCTATTCTGAGCTGTACTGAGCAAAACTCTCTGCTTTGAAGTCCTTCGAGGACCTCATACCTGAAGTCACCGTATCTCAAGGAGAAAGACGGCTTGCATTCCAACTTCCACTAAAGCACAGTTTTCTGTGTAACACTTCAGGCTTTGGGGACATGCACAGGGCTCTTAGGAGACCTAGGGCAGTCTATTGTCTAGGCACGTCGCTACATGTACAACACCCTGTGCAGAAAACTTGATTCTGGGAAGAGCCAAGTAGCTAGCTAGGTCTCTTTTGTCCTCTTAGAAACCACAGATACTTACGCTGCGTGTCAATCTGGAAACAGGACCTGATGGGACTAGCCTTGTTTCCCATCATGAAAGCTCCTTTTATGCGCCTTGAAGCTAAGTGAAAAACACTGTTGGTGTCGGGCTTATACACACGACAGGCATGGCTGTGAGAGGGAAAAAGAGGTGTCACGAAGAAACATGGTATTCCAGTTTCTGAGTCAGAGCTGATCCTGTCCTGTTCTATAGCTAAAGGGAAACTCAAAGTGAGGCCTAACTTCGAAGGAGGGCCCTGATATGCCTTACAGCGGGTTAGGCGTGCAACAGCTTCCATGAGGCCTTAGTCGCTCTCCTGCTTTAGTTGAACGCTAGTAAGCTTTTCAGGCCGCCTAGATCCCTCGCGGCAGCACTCGTTTCCGTACAAGGATACTGAGTACCCCCAGGCTCCCCTGGGCTTGCTGGGCCGCACTCAGACCCGTAGGCCCATCAGGGTGCCCCTGGGTAGGCCGAGTGAAGGGTAACCCGCTGCACTCTTCCTTGGGCGAGCTAGATATCCCCAGCTCACCAACGGCTTCATGAACACGGTTCTAGCAAGGCCAGCATACCATGGAAGTCGTCCTCGTTGCCCTAGTCTGAGCGGTACTGAGAAAAACTCTCTGCTTACAAGTCCTTCTAGGACCTCATCCCTGAAGTCACCGTATCTCTAGGAGAAAGGCAGCTTGCACAGCAACTTCCACTACAGCACAGTTTTGTGTGGAACACTTCAGGTTTTTGGGAGAGGCACAGGACCCTAGGAGACCTAGGGCAGTCTGTCATCGAAGCAGTTCGCTACACGCAGAGGGCCCTATGCAGAAAAGTTGAATCAGGGAAGAGCCAGGGAGGTAGCTAGGTCTCTTTTGACCTGCCAGTACCCACAGACACTTATGCTGCATGTCAATCTGGTGATGGTGCCTGATGCGACTGGCCTTGTTTTCCCACCTTGAAAGCTCTTCTTCTGCGCCTTGAAGCTCCCTTAAAAACACTGTGGTTGTCAGGCTTATACTCACGGCAGGCATGGCTGTGAGAGGGCAAAAGAGGTTTCACGACGAGACAGGGTATTTCAGTTTCTAAATCAGAGCTGATCCTGTCCTGTTTTATAGCTAAGGGGAAACTCAAAGTGAGCCCTCGCTTCGAAGGCGGCCCCTGATATGCCTTACAGCGGGGTAGGCGTGCAACAGCTTCCATGAGGCCTGAGTCGCTCTTCTGCTTTAGTTGAACGCCAGTAAGCTTTTCAGGCCTCCTAGATCCCTCGCGGCAGCACTCGTTTCCGTACAAGGATACTGAGTACCCCCAGGCTCCCCTGGGCTTGCTGGGCCGCACTCAGACCCGTAGGCCCATCAGGGTGCCCCTGGGTAGGCCGAGTGAAGGGTAACCCGCTGCACTCTTCCTTGGGCGAGCTAGATATCCCCCGCTCACCAACGGCTTCATGAACACGGTTCTAGCAAGGCCAGCATACCATGGAAGTCGTCCTCGTTGCCCTAGTCTGAGCGGTACTGAGAAAAACTCTCTGCTTACAAGTCCTTCTAGGACCTCATCCCTGAAGTCACCGTATCTCTAGGAGAAAGGCAGCTTGCACAGCAACTTCCACTACAGCACAGTTTTGTGTGGAACACTTCAGGTTTTTGGGAGAGGCACAGGACCCTAGGAGACCTAGGGCAGTCTTTCATCGAAGCAGTTCGCTACACGCAGAGCGCCCTATGCAGAAAAGTTGAATCAGGGAAGAGCCAGGGAGGTAGCTAGGTCTCTTTTGACCTGCCAGTACCCACGGACACTTATGCTGCGTGTCAACCTGGTGATGGTGCCTCATGCGACTGGCTTTGTTTTCCCACCTTGAAAGCTCTTCTTCTGCGCCTTGAAGCTCCCTTAAAAACACTGTGGTTGTCAGGCTTATACTCACGGCAGGCATGGCTGTGAGAGGGAAAAAGAGGTTACACGAAGAGACAGGGTATTTCAGTTTCTGAGTCAGAGCTCATCCTGCCTTGTTATGTAGCTAAATGGAAACTCAAAGTGAGCCCTAGCTTCGAAGGAGGGCCCTGATATGCCATGCAGCGGGATAGGCGTACAACAGCTTCTATGAAGCCTTAGTCACTCTTCTGCTTTAGCTGAAGGCTAGTAAGCTTTTCTGGACTCCTAGACCCCTCGCGGCAGCACTCGCTTCCCTACAAAGGCACTGAGCACCCCCAGGCTCTCCTGAGTCGAAGATCAACATTCAGACACGTAGACCCTTCGGAGTACCCGTGTCTGTGCCGAGTGAAGGAGAGCATGATGCACACTTCGTCGCGGGACCTAGATTTTCTCAGCTCACCAATAGCCTCAGGAACATGATTCTAGGAGGTGCAGCATGCCATGCAAGTCTGCCTGCTTACAGTAGTCCGAGCTGTACTGAGAAAAACTCTTTGCTTACAATTCCTTCTACCACCTCATAGCTGAAGTCAACCTACCTCTAGGAGAAAGTCGGCTTGTGGTCCAAGTGCAACTAGAGCACACTTTCTGGTATAATGCTACAGGCTTTTGGAAGATGCCCAGGAGCCAGGACACCTAGGGAATTCTTTCATTTAGGCAGTTCGCTACACGCAGAACACCCGGCATAGGAAAGTGGATTCTCCAAGACCCAGGGAGTAGCTAGGTCTCTTTTGACTTGTTAGAAAGCACAGATGCTTCTTCTGCGTGTCAACCTGGAAACGGCGGCCTTAGGAGTCAAGCCTTGTTTTCCCGTCTTGAAAGCTCCATTCAAGCGGCCTTAAAGCTACCTGAGAAACACTGTGGTTGTGGGACTTGTATTCACTCCAGGCATGGCTCTGGAAGAACATGAGTTATCTCGAAAGAAAGCGGGTGCTTCCAGGCTCTGGTTAGGAGCATATCCTGCCCTGCACTAGAGCTAAGGGGAATCTTGACGTGCACTCTACCCTGGCCTACAGCTCTGATTTGCCCTCCAGAAGGGTAGTTGTGCAGCCTTTTCCTTGAGTCCTTAGTCACAGTTCTGCATTAGTTTAAAGGTACTAATCTTCTCAGGACTCCAGTCCCACTCGTGCCAGTACCCGTTTCCGTACAAGAACTCTGAGTACCCCAGGGCTCCCCTGGGCTTGCCGGGCCACACTCACACCCGTAGGCCCTTCACTGTGCCCCTCTGTAGGCCGAGTGAAGCATAACAAACTGCACTCTTTCTTGGGAAAGCTAGATTTCCTCAGCTCACCAGCAGCCTCTGGAACACGGTTCTAGCAAGTCCAGCATACCATGGAAGTCTGCCTCATCGCCCTATTCTGAGCTGTACTGAGCAAAACTCTCTGCTTTGAAGTCCTTCGAGGACCTCATACCTGAAGTCACCGTATCTCAAGGAGAAAGACGGCTTGCATTCCAACTTCCACTAAAGCACAGTTTTCTGTGTAACACTTCAGGCTTTGGGGACATGCACAGGGCTCTTAGGAGACCTAGGGCAGTCTATTGTCTAGGCACGTCGCTACATGTACAACACCCTGTGCAGAAAACTTGATTCTGGGAAGAGCCAAGTAGCTAGCTAGGTCTCTTTTGTCCTCTTAGAAACCACAGATACTTACGCTGCGTGTCAATCTGGAAACAGGACCTGATGGGACTAGCCTTGTTTCCCATCATGAAAGCTCCTTTTATGCGCCTTGAAGCTAAGTGAAAAACACTGTTGGTGTCGGGCTTATACACACGACAGGCATGGCTGTGAGAGGGAAAAAGAGGTGTCACGAAGAAACATGGTATTCCAGTTTCTGAGTCAGAGCTGATCCTGTCCTGTTCTATAGCTAAAGGGAAACTCAAAGTGAGGCCTAACTTCGAAGGAGGGCCCTGATATGCCTTACAGCGGGTTAGGCGTGCAACAGCTTCCATGAGGCCTTAGTCGCTCTCCTGCTTTAGTTGAACGCTAGTAAGCTTTTCAGGCCGCCTAGATCCCTCGCGGCAGCACTCGTTTCCATACAAGGATACTGAGTACCCCCAGGCTCCCCTGGGCTTGCTGGGCCGCACTCAGACCCGTAGGCCCATCAGGGTGCCCCTGGGTAGGCCGAGTGAAGGGTAACCCGCTGCACTCTTCCTTGGGCGAGCTAGATATCCCCAGCTCACCAACGGCTTCATGAACACGGTTCTAGCAAGGCCAGCATACCATGGAAGTCGTCCTCGTTGCCCTAGTCTGAGCGGTACTGAGAAAAACTCTCTGCTTACAAGTCCTTCTAGGACCTCATCCCTGAAGTCACCGTATCTCTAGGAGAAAGGCAGCTTGCACAGCAACTTCCACTACAGCACAGTTTTGTGTGGAACACTTCAGGTTTTTGGGAGAGGCACAGGACCCTAGGAGACCTAGGGCAGTCTGTCATCGAAGCAGTTCGCTACACGCAGAGGGCCCTATGCAGAAAAGTTGAATCAGGGAAGAACCAGGGAGGTAGCTAGGTCTCTTTTGACCTGCCAGTACCCACAGACACTTATGCTGCATGTCAATCTGGTGATGGTGCCTGATGCGACTGGCCTTGTTTTCCCACCTTGAAAGCTCTTCTTCTGCGCCTTGAAGCTCCCTTAAAAACACTGTGGTTGTCAGGCTTATACTCACGGCAGGCATGGCTGTGAGAGGGCAAAAGAGGTTTCACGACGAGACAGGGTATTTCAGTTTCTAAATCAGAGCTGATCCTGTCCTGTTTTATAGCTAAGGGGAAACTCAAAGTGAGCCCTCGCTTCGAAGGCGGCCCCTGATATGCCTTACAGCGGGGTAGGCGTGCAACAGCTTCCATGAGGCCTGAGTCGCTCTTCTGCTTTAGTTGAACGCCAGTAAGCTTTTCAGGCCTCCTAGATCCCTCGCGGCAGCACTCGTTTCCGTACAAGGATACTGAGTACCCCCAGGCTCCCCTGGGCTTGCTGGGCCGCACTCAGACCCGTAGGCCCATCAGGGTGCCCCTGGGTAGGCCGAGTGAAGGGTAACCCGCTGCACTCTTCCTTGGGCGAGCTAGATATCCCCAGCTCACCAACGGCTTCATGAACACGGTTCTAGCAAGGCCAGCATACCATGGAAGTCGTCCTCGTTGCCCTAGTCTGAGCGGTACTGAGAAAAACTCTCTGCTTACAAGTCCTTCTAGGACCTCATCCCTGAAGTCACCGTATCTCTAGGAGAAAGGCAGCTTGCACAGCAACTTCCACTACAGCACAGTTTTGTGTGGAACACTTCAGGTTTTTGGGAGAGGCACAGGACCCTAGGAGACCTAGGGCAGTCTTTCATCGAAGCAGTTCGCTACACGCAGAGCGCCCTATGCAGAAAAGTTGAATCAGGGAAGAGCCAGGGAGGTAGCTAGGTCTCTTTTGACCTGCCAGTACCCACGGACACTTATGCTGCGTGTCAACCTGGTGATGGTGCCTCATGCGACTGGCTTTGTTTTCCCACCTTGAAAGCTCTTCTTCTGCGCCTTGAAGCTCCCTTAAAAACACTGTGGTTGTCAGGCTTATACTCACGGCAGGCATGGCTGTGAGAGGGAAAAAGAGGTTACACGAAGAGACAGGGTATTTCAGTTTCTGAGTCAGAGCTCATCCTGCCTTGTTATGTAGCTAAATGGAAACTCAAAGTGAGCCCTAGCTTCGAAGGAGGGCCCTGATATGCCATGCAGCGGGATAGGCGTACAACAGCTTCTATGAAGCCTTAGTCACTCTTCTGCTTTAGCTGAAGGCTAGTAAGCTTTTCTGGACTCCTAGACCCCTCGCGGCAGCACTCGCTTCCCTACAAAGGCACTGAGCAACCCCAGGCTCTCCTGAGTCGAAGATCAACATTCAGACACGTAGACCCTTCGGAGTACCCGTGTCTGTGCCGAGTGAAGGAGAGCATGATGCACACTTCGTCGCGGGACCTAGATTTTCTCAGCTCACCAATAGCCTCAGGAACATGATTCTAGGAGGTGCAGCATGCCATGCAAGTCTGCCTGCTTACAGTAGTCCGAGCTGTACTGAGAAAAACTCTTTGCTTACAATTCCTTTTACCACCTCATAGCTGAAGTCAACCTACCTCTAGGAGAAAGTCGGCTTGTGGTCCAAGTGCAACTAGAGCACACTTTCTGGTATAATGCTACAGGCTTTTGGAAGATGCCCAGGAGCCAGGACACCTAGGGAATTCTTTCATTTAGGCAGTTCGCTACACGCAGAACACCCGGCATAGGAAAGTGGATTCTCCAAGACCCAGGGAGTAGCTAGGTCTCTTTTGACTTGTTAGAAAGCACAGATGCTTCTTCTGCGTGTCAACCTGGAAATGGCGGCCTTAGGAGTCAAGCCTTGTTTTCCCGTCTTGAAAGCTCCATTCAAGCGGCCTTAAAGCTACCTGAGAAACACTGTGGTTGTGGGACTTGTATTCACTCCAGGCATGGCTCTGGAAGAACATGAGTTATCTCGAAAGAAAGCGGGTGCTTCCAGGCTCTGGTTAGGAGCATATCCTGCCCTGCACTAGAGCTAAGGGGAATCTTGACGTGCACTCTACCCTGGCCTACAGCTCTGATTTGCCCTCCAGAAGGGTAGTTGTGCAGCCTTTTCCTTGAGTCCTTAGTCACAGTTCTGCATTAGTTTAAAGGTACTAATCTTCTCAGGACTCCAGTCCCACTCGTGCCAGTACCCGTTTCCGTACAAGAACTCTGAGTACCCCAGGGCTCCCCTGGGCTTGCCGGGCCACACTCACACCCGTAGGCCCTTCACTGTGCCCCTCTGTAGGCCGAGTGAAGCATAACAAACTGCACTCTTTCTTGGGAAAGCTAGATTTCCTCAGCTCACCAGCAGCCTCTGGAACACGGTTCTAGCAAGTCCAGCATACCATGGAAGTCTGCCTCATCGCCCTATTCTGAGCTGTACTGAGCAAAACTCTCTGCTTTGAAGTCCTTCGAGGACCTCATACCTGAAGTCACCGTATCTCAAGGAGAAAGACGGCTTGCATTCCAACTTCCACTAAAGCACAGTTTTCTGTGTAACACTTCAGGCTTTGGGGACATGCACAGGGCTCTTAGGAGACCTAGGGCAGTCTATTGTCTAGGCACGTCGCTACATGTACAACACCCTGTGCAGAAAACTTGATTCTGGGAAGAGCCAAGTAGCTAGCTAGGTCTCTTTTGTCCTCTTAGAAACCACAGATACTTACGCTGCGTGTCAATCTGGAAACAGGACCTGATGGGACTAGCCTTGTTTCCCATCATGAAAGCTCCTTTTATGCGCCTTGAAGCTAAGTGAAAAACACTGTTGGTGTCGGGCTTATACACACGACAGGCATGGCTGTGAGAGGGAAAAAGAGGTGTCACGAAGAAACATGGTATTCCAGTTTCTGAGTCAGAGCTGATCCTGTCCTGTTCTATAGCTAAAGGGAAACTCAAAGTGAGGCCTAACTTCGAAGGAGGGCCCTGATATGCCTTACAGCGGGTTAGGCGTGCAACAGCTTCCATGAGGCCTTAGTCGCTCTCCTGCTTTAGTTGAACGCTAGTAAGCTTTTCAGGCCGCCTAGATCCCTCGCGGCAGCACTCGTTTCCATACAAGGATACTGAGTACCCCCAGGCTCCCCTGGGCTTGCTGGGCCGCACTCAGACCCGTAGGCCCATCAGGGTGCCCCTGGGTAGGCCGAGTGAAGGGTAACCCGCTGCACTCTTCCTTGGGCGAGCTAGATATCCCCAGCTCACCAACGGCTTCATGAACACGGTTCTAGCAAGGCCAGCATACCATGGAAGTCGTCCTCGTTGCCCTAGTCTGAGCGGTACTGAGAAAAACTCTCTGCTTACAAGTCCTTCTAGGACCTCATCCCTGAAGTCACCGTATCTCTAGGAGAAAGGCAGCTTGCACAGCAACTTCCACTACAGCACAGTTTTGTGTGGAACACTTCAGGTTTTTGGGAGAGGCACAGGACCCTAGGAGACCTAGGGCAGTCTGTCATCGAAGCAGTTCGCTACACGCAGAGGGCCCTATGCAGAAAAGTTGAATCAGGGAAGAACCAGGGAGGTAGCTAGGTCTCTTTTGACCTGCCAGTACCCACAGACACTTATGCTGCATGTCAATCTGGTGATGGTGCCTGATGCGACTGGCCTTGTTTTCCCACCTTGAAAGCTCTTCTTCTGCGCCTTGAAGCTCCCTTAAAAACACTGTGGTTGTCAGGCTTATACTCACGGCAGGCATGGCTGTGAGAGGGCAAAAGAGGTTTCACGACGAGACAGGGTATTTCAGTTTCTAAATCAGAGCTGATCCTGTCCTGTTTTATAGCTAAGGGGAAACTCAAAGTGAGCCCTCGCTTCGAAGGCGGCCCCTGATATGCCTTACAGCGGGGTAGGCGTGCAACAGCTTCCATGAGGCCTGAGTCGCTCTTCTGCTTTAGTTGAACGCCAGTAAGCTTTTCAGGCCTCCTAGATCCCTCGCGGCAGCACTCGTTTCCGTACAAGGATACTGAGTACCCCCAGGCTCCCCTGGGCTTGCTGGGCCGCACTCAGACCCGTAGGCCCATCAGGGTGCCCCTGGGTAGGCCGAGTGAAGGGTAACCCGCTGCACTCTTCCTTGGGCGAGCTAGATATCCCCAGCTCACCAACGGCTTCATGAACACGGTTCTAGCAAGGCCAGCATACCATGGAAGTCGTCCTCGTTGCCCTAGTCTGAGCAGTACTGAGAAAAACTCTCTGCTTACAAGTCCTTCTAGGACCTCATCCCTGAAGTCACCGTATCTCTAGGAGAAAGGCAGCTTGCACAGCAACTTCCACTACAGCACAGTTTTGTGTGGAACACTTCAGGTTTTTGGGAGAGGCACAGGACCCTAGGAGACCTAGGGCAGTCTTTCATCTAAGCAGTTCGCTACACGCAGAGCGCCCTATGCAGAAAAGTTGAATCAGGGAAGAGCCAGGGAGGTAGCTAGGTCTCTTTTGACCTGCCAGTACCCACGGACACTTATGCTGCGTGTCAACCTGGTGATGGTGCCTCATGCGACTGGCTTTGTTTTCCCACCTTGAAAGCTCTTCTTCTGCGCCTTGAAGCTCCCTTAAAAACACTGTGGTTGTCAGGCTTATACTCACGGCAGGCATGGCTGTGAGAGGGAAAAAGAGGTTACACGAAGAGACAGGGTATTTCAGTTTCTGAGTCAGAGCTCATCCTGCCTTGTTATGTAGCTAAATGGAAACTCAAAGTGAGCCCTAGCTTCGAAGGAGGGCCCTGATATGCCATGCAGCGGGATAGGCGTACAACAGCTTCTATGAAGCCTTAGTCACTCTTCTGCTTTAGCTGAAGGCTAGTAAGCTTTTCTGGACTCCTAGACCCCTCGCGGCAGCACTCGCTTCCCTACAAAGGCACTGAGCACCCCCAGGCTCTCCTGAGTCGAAGATCAACATTCAGACACGTAGACCCTTCGGAGTACCCGTGTCTGTGCCGAGTGAAGGAGAGCATGATGCACACTTCGTCGCGGGACCTAGATTTTCTCAGCTCACCAATAGCCTCAGGAACATGATTCTAGGAGGTGCAGCATGCCATGCAAGTCTGCCTGCTTACAGTAGTCCGAGCTGTACTGAGAAAAACTCTTTGCTTACAATTCCTTCTACCACCTCATAGCTGAAGTCAACCTACCTCTAGGAGAAAGTCGGCTTGTGGTCCAAGTGCAACTAGAGCACACTTTCTGGTATAATGCTACAGGCTTTTGGAAGATGCCCAGGAGCCAGGACACCTAGGGAATTCTTTCATTTAGGCAGTTCGCTACACGCAGAACACCCGGCATAGGAAAGTGGATTCTCCAAGACCCAGGGAGTAGCTAGGTCTCTTTTGACTTGTTAGAAAGCACAGATGCTTCTTCTGCGTGTCAACCTGGAAACGGCGGCCTTAGGAGTCAAGCCTTGTTTTCCCGTCTTGAAAGCTCCATTCAAGCGGCCTTAAAGCTACCTGAGAAACACTGTGGTTGTGGGACTTGTATTCACTCCAGGCATGGCTCTGGAAGAACATGAGTTATCTCGAAAGAAAGCGGGTGCTTCCAGGCTCTGGTTAGGAGCATATCCTGCCCTGCACTAGAGCTAAGGGGAATCTTGACGTGCACTCTACCCTGGCCTACAGCTCTGATTTGCCCTCCAGAAGGGTAGTTGTGCAGCCTTTTCCTTGAGTCCTTAGTCACAGTTCTGCATTAGTTTAAAGGTACTAATCTTCTCAGGACTCCAGTCCCACTCGTGCCAGTACCCGTTTCCGTACAAGAACTCTGAGTACCCCAGGGCTCCCCTGGGCTTGCCGGGCCACACTCACACCCGTAGGCCCTTCACTGTGCCCCTCTGTAGGCCGAGTGAAGCATAACAAACTGCACTCTTTCTTGGGAAAGCTAGATTTCCTCAGCTCACCAGCAGCCTCTGGAACACGGTTCTGGCAAGTCCAGCATACCATGGAAGTCTGCCTCATCGCCCTATTCTGAGCTGTACTGAGCAAAATTCTCTGCTTTGAAGCCCTTCGAGGACCTCATACCTGAAGTCACCGTATCTCAAGGAGAAAGACGGCTTGCATTCCCACTTCCACTAAAGCACAGTTTTCTGTGTAACACTTCAGGCTTTGGGGACATGCACAGGGCTCTTAGGAGACCTAGGGCAGTCTATTGTCTAGGCACGTCGCTACATGTACAACACCCTGTGCAGAAAACTTGATTCTGGGAAGAGCCAAGTAGCTAGCTAGGTCTCTTTTGTCCTCTTAGAAACCACAGATACTTACGCTGCGTGTCAATCTGGAAACAGGACCTGATGGGACTAGCCTTGTTTCCCATCATGAAAGCTCCTTTTATGCGCCTTGAAGCTAAGTGAAAAACACTGTTGGTGTCGGGCTTATACACACGACAGGCATGGCTGTGAGAGGGAAAAAGAGGTGTCACGAAGAAACATGGTATTCCAGTTTCTGAGTCAGAGCTGATCCTGTCCTGTTCTATAGCTAAAGGGAAACTCAAAGTGAGGCCTAACTTCGAAGGAGGGCCCTGATATGCCTTACAGCGGGTTAGGCGTGCAACAGCTTCCATGAGGCCTTAGTCGCTCTCCTGCTTTAGTTGAACGCTAGTAAGCTTTTCAGGCCGCCTAGATCCCTCGTGGCAGCACTCGTTTCCGTACAAGGATACTGAGTACCCCCAGGCTCCCCTGGGCTTGCTGGGCCGCACTCAGACCCGTAGGCCCATCAGGGTGCCCCTGGGTAGGCCGAGTGAAGGGTAACCCGCTGCACTCTTCCTTGGGCGAGCTAGATATCCCCAGCTCACCAACGGCTTCATGAACACGGTTCTAGCAAGGCCAGCATACCATGGAAGTCGTCCTCGTTGCCCTAGTCTGAGCGGTACTGAGAAAAACTCTCTGCTTACAAGTCCTTCTAGGACCTCATCCCTGAAGTCACCGTATCTCTAGGAGAAAGGCAGCTTGCACAGCAACTTCCACTACAGCACAGTTTTGTGTGGAACACTTCAGGTTTTTGGGAGAGGCACAGGACCCTAGGAGACCTAGGGCAGTCTGTCATCGAAGCAGTTCGCTACACGCAGAGGGCCCTATGCAGAAAAGTTGAATCAGGGAAGAGCCAGGGAGGTAGCTAGGTCTCTTTTGACCTGCCAGTACCCACAGACACTTATGCTGCATGTCAATCTGGTGATGGTGCCTGATGCGACTGGCCTTGTTTTCCCACCTTGAAAGCTCTTCTTCTGCGCCTTGAAGCTCCCTTAAAAACACTGTGGTTGTCAGGCTTATACTCACGGCAGGCATGGCTGTGAGAGGGCAAAAGAGGTTTCACGACGAGACAGGGTATTTCAGTTTCTAAATCAGAGCTGATCCTGTCCTGTTTTATAGCTAAGGGGAAACTCAAAGTGAGCCCTCGCTTCGAAGGCGGCCCCTGATATGCCTTACAGCGGGGTAGGCGTGCAACAGCTTCCATGAGGCCTGAGTCGCTCTTCTGCTTTAGTTGAACGCCAGTAAGCTTTTCAGGCCTCCTAGATCCCTCGCGGCAGCACTCGTTTCCGTACAAGGATACTGAGTACCCCCAGGCTCCCCTGGGCTTGCTGGGCCACACTCAGACCCGTAGGCCCATCAGGGTGCCCCTGGGTAGGCCGAGTGAAGGGTAACCCGCTGCACTCTTCCTTGGGCGAGCTAGATATCCCCCGCTCACCAACGGCTTCATGAACACGGTTCTAGCAAGGCCAGCATACCATGGAAGTCGTCCTCGTTGCCCTAGTCTGAGCGGTACTGAGAAAAACTCTCTGCTTACAAGTCCTTCTAGGACCTCATCCCTGAAGTCACCGTATCTCTAGGAGAAAGGCAGCTTGCACTGCAACTTCCACTACAGCACAGTTTTGTGTGGAACACTTCAGGTTTTGGGGAGAGGCACAGTACCCTAGGAGACCTAGGGCAGTCTGTCATCGAAGCAGTTCGCTACACGCAGAGCGCCCTATGCAGAAAAGTTGAATCAGGGAAGAGCCAGGGAGGTAGCTAGGTCTCTTTTGACCTGCCAGTACCCACGGACACTTATGCTGCGTGTCAACCTGGTGATGGTGCCTCATGCGACTGGCTTTGTTTTCCCACCTTGAAAGCTCTTCTTCTGCGCCTTGAAGCTCCCTTAAAAACACTGTGGTTGTCAGGCTTATACTCACGGCAGGCATGGCTGTGAGAGGGAAAAAGAGGTTACACGAAGAGACAGGGTATTTCAGTTTCTGAGTCAGAGCTCATCCTGCCTTGTTATGTAGCTAAATGGAAACTCAAAGTGAGCCCTAGCTTCGAAGGAGGGCCCTGATATGCCATGCAGCGGGATAGGCGTACAACAGCTTCTATGAAGCCTTAGTCACTCTTCTGCTTTAGCTGAAGGCTAGTAAGCTTTTCTGGACTCCTAGACCCCTCGCGGCAGCACTCGCTTCCCTACAAAGGCACTGAGCACCCCCAGGCTCTCCTGAGTCGAAGATCAACATTCAGACACGTAGACCCTTCGGAGTACCCGTGTCTGTGCCGAGTGAAGGAGAGCATGATGCACACTTCGTCGCGGGACCTAGATTTTCTCAGCTCACCAATAGCCTCAGGAACATGATTCTAGGAGGTGCAGCATGCCATGCAAGTCTGCCTGCTTACAGTAGTCCGAGCTGTACTGAGAAAAACTCTTTGCTTACAATTCCTTCTACCACCTCATAGCTGAAGTCAACCTACCTCTAGGAGAAAGTCGGCTTGTGGTCCAAGTGCAACTAGAGCACACTTTCTGGTATAATGCTACAGGCTTTTGGAAGATGCCCAGGAGCCAGGACACCTAGGGAATTCTTTCATTTAGGCAGTTCGCTACACGCAGAACACCCGGCATAGGAAAGTGGATTCTCCAAGACCCAGGGAGTAGCTAGGTCTCTTTTGACTTGTTAGAAAGCACAGATGCTTCTTCTGCGTGTCAACCTGGAAATGGCGGCCTTAGGAGTCAAGCCTTGTTTTCCCGTCTTGAAAGCTCCATTCAAGCGGCCTTAAAGCTACCTGAGAAACACTGTGGTTGTGGGACTTGTATTCACTCCAGGCATGGCTCTGGAAGAACATGAGTTATCTCGAAAGAAAGCGGGTGCTTCCAGGCTCTGGTTAGGAGCATATCCTGCCCTGCACTAGAGCTAAGGGGAATCTTGACGTGCACTCTACCCTGGCCTACAGCTCTGATTTGCCCTCCAGAAGGGTAGTTGTGCAGCCTTTTCCTTGAGTCCTTAGTCACAGTTCTGCATTAGTTTAAAGGTACTAATCTTCTCAGGACTCCAGTCCCACTCGTGCCAGTACCCGTTTCCGTACAAGAACTCTGAGTACCCCAGGGCTCCCCTGGGCTTGCCGGGCCACACTCACACCCGTAGGCCCTTCACTGTGCCCCTCTGTAGGCCGAGTGAAGCATAACAAACTGCACTCTTTCTTGGGAAAGCTAGATTTCCTCAGCTCACCAGCAGCCTCTGGAACACGGTTCTAGCAAGTCCAGCATACCATGGAAGTCTGCCTCATCGCCCTATTCTGAGCTGTACTGAGCAAAACTCTCTGCTTTGAAGTCCTTCGAGGACCTCATACCTGAAGTCACCGTATCTCAAGGAGAAAGACGGCTTGCATTCCAACTTCCACTAAAGCACAGTTTTCTGTGTAACACTTCAGGCTTTGGGGACATGCACAGGGCTCTTAGGAGACCTAGGGCAGTCTATTGTCTAGGCACGTCGCTACATGTACAACACCCTGTGCAGAAAACTTGATTCTGGGAAGAGCCAAGTAGCTAGCTAGGTCTCTTTTGTCCTCTTAGAAACCACAGATACTTACGCTGCGTGTCAATCTGGAAACAGGACCTGATGGGACTAGCCTTGTTTCCCATCATGAAAGCTCCTTTTATGCGCCTTGAAGCTAAGTGAAAAACACTGTTGGTGTCGGGCTTATACACACGACAGGCATGGCTGTGAGAGGGAAAAAGAGGTGTCACGAAGAAACATGGTATTCCAGTTTCTGAGTCAGAGCTGATCCTGTCCTGTTCTATAGCTAAAGGGAAACTCAAAGTGAGCCCTCGCTTCGAAGGCGGCCCCTGATATGCCTTACAGCGGGTTAGGCGTGCAACAGCTTCCATGAGGCCTTAGTCGCTCTCCTGCTTTAGTTGAACGCTAGTAAGCTTTTCAGGCCGCCTAGATCCCTCGCGGCAGCACTCGTTTCCGTACAAGGATACTGAGTACCCCCAGGCTCCCCTGGGCTTGCTGGGCCGCACTCAGACCCGTAGGCCCATCAGGGTGCCCCTGGGTAGGCCGAGTGAAGGGTAACCCGCTGCACTCTTCCTTGGGCGAGCTAGATATCCCCAGCTCACCAACGGCTTCATGAACACGGTTCTAGCAAGGCCAGCATACCATGGAAGTCGTCCTCGTTGCCCTAGTCTGAGCGGTACTGAGAAAAACTCTCTGCTTACAAGTCCTTCTAGGACCTCATCCCTGAAGTCACCGTATCTCTAGGAGAAAGGCAGCTTGCACAGCAACTTCCACTACAGCACAGTTTTGTGTGGAACACTTCAGGTTTTTGGGAGAGGCACAGGACCCTAGGAGACCTAGGGCAGTCTGTCATCGAAGCAGTTCGCTACACGCAGAGCGCCCTATGCAGAAAAGTTGAATCAGGGAAGAGCCAGGGAGGTAGCTAGGTCTCTTTTGACCTGCCAGTACCCACGGACACTTATGCTGCGTGTCAACCTGGTGATGGTGCCTCATGCGACTGGCTTTGTTTTCCCACCTTGAAAGCTCTTCTTCTGCGCCTTGAAGCTCCCTTAAAAACACTGTGGTTGTCAGGCTTATACTCACGGCAGGCATGGCTGTGAGAGGGAAAAAGAGGTTACACGAAGAGACAGCGTATTTCAGTTTCTGAGTCAGAGCTCATCCTGCCTTGTTATGTAGCTAAATGGAAACTCAAAGTGAGCCCTAGCTTCGAAGGAGGGCCCTGATATGCCATGCAGCGGGATAGGCGTACAACAGCTTCTATGAAGCCTTAGTCACTCTTCTGCTTTAGCTGAAGGCTAGTAAGCTTTTCTGGACTCCTAGACCCCTCGCGGCAGCACTCGCTTCCCTACAAAGGCACTGAGCACCCCCAGGCTCTCCTGAGTCGAAGATCAACATTCAGACACGTAGACCCTTCGGAGTACCCGTGTCTGTGCCGAGTGAAGGAGAGCATGATGCACACTTCGTCGCGGGACCTAGATTTTCTCAGCTCACCAATAGCCTCAGGAACATGATTCTAGGAGGTGCAGCATGCCATGCAAGTCTGCCTGCTTACAGTAGTCCGAGCTGTACTGAGAAAAACTCTTTGCTTACAATTCCTTCTACCACCTCATAGCTGAAGTCAACCTACCTCTAGGAGAAAGTCGGCTTGTGGTCCAAGTGCAACTAGAGCACACTTTCTGGTATAATGCTACAGGCTTTTGGAAGATGCCCAGGAGCCAGGACACCTAGGGAATTCTTTCATTTAGGCAGTTCGCTACACGCAGAACACCCAGCATAGGAAAGTGGATTCTCCAAGACCCAGGGAGTAGCTAGGTCTCTTTTGACTTGTTAGAAAGCACAGATGCTTCTTCTGCGTGTCAACCTGGAAATGGCGGCCTTAGGAGTCAAGCCTTGTTTTCCCGTCTTGAAAGCTCCATTCAAGCGGCCTTAAAGCTACCTGAGAAACACTGTGGTTGTGGGACTTGTATTCACTCCAGGCATGGCTCTGGAAGAACATGAGTTATCTCGAAAGAAAGCGGGTGCTTCCAGGCTCTGGTTAGGAGCATATCCTGCCCTGCACTAGAGCTAAGGGGAATCTTGACGTGCACTCTACCCTGGCCTACAGCTCTGATTTGCCCTCCAGAAGGGTAGTTGTGCAGCCTTTTCCTTGAGTCCTTAGTCACAGTTCTGCATTAGTTTAAAGGTACTAATCTTCTCAGGACTCCAGTCCCACTCGTGCCAGTACCCGTTTCCGTACAAGAACTCTGAGTACCCCAGGGCTCCCCTGGGCTTGCCGGGCCACACTCACACCCGTAGGCCCTTCACTGTGCCCCTCTGTAGGCCGAGTGAAGCATAACAAACTGCACTCTTTCTTGGGAAAGCTAGATTTCCTCAGCTCACCAGCAGCCTCTGGAACACGGTTCTAGCAAGTCCAGCATACCATGGAAGTCTGCCTCATCGCCCTATTCTGAGCTGTACTGAGCAAAACTCTCTGCTTTGAAGTCCTTCGAGGACCTCATACCTGAAGTCACCGTATCTCAAGGAGAAAGACGGCTTGCATTCCAACTTCCACTAAAGCACAGTTTTCTGTGTAACACTTCAGGCTTTGGGGACATGCACAGGGCTCTTAGGAGACCTAGGGCAGTCTATTGTCTAGGCACGTCGCTACATGTACAACACCCTGTGCAGAAAACTTGATTCTGGGAAGAGCCAAGTAGCTAGCTAGGTCTCTTTTGTCCTCTTAGAAACCACAGATACTTACGCTGCGTGTCAATCTGGAAACAGGACCTGATGGGACTAGCCTTGTTTCCCATCATGAAAGCTCCTTTTATGCGCCTTGAAGCTAAGTGAAAAACACTGTTGGTGTCGGGCTTATACACACGACAGGCATGGCTGTGAGAGGGAAAAAGAGGTGTCACGAAGAAACATGGTATTCCAGTTTCTGAGTCAGAGCTGATCCTGTCCTGTTCTATAGCTAAAGGGAAACTCAAAGTGAGGCCTAACTTCGAAGGAGGGCCCTGATATGCCTTACAGCGGGTTAGGCGTGCAACAGCTTCCATGAGGCCTTAGTCGCTCTCCTGCTTTAGTTGAACGCTAGTAAGCTTTTCAGGCCGCCTAGATCCCTCGCGGCAGCACTCGTTTCCGTACAAGGATACTGAGTACCCCCAGGCTCCCCTGGGCTTGCTGGGCCGCACTCAGACCCGTAGGCCCATCAGGGTGCCCCTGGGTAGGCCGAGTGAAGGGTAACCCGCTGCACTCTTCCTTGGGCGAGCTAGATATCCCCAGCTCACCAACGGCTTCATGAACACGGTTCTAGCAAGGCCAGCATACCATGGAAGTCGTCCTCGTTGCCCTAGTCTGAGCGGTACTGAGAAAAACTCTCTGCTTACAAGTCCTTCTAGGACCTCATCCCTGAAGTCACCGTATCTCTAGGAGAAAGGCAGCTTGCACAGCAACTTCCACTACAGCACAGTTTTGTGTGGAACACTTCAGGTTTTTGGGAGAGGCACAGGACCCTAGGAGACCTAGGGCAGTCTGTCATCGAAGCAGTTCGCTACACGCAGAGGGCCCTATGCAGAAAAGTTGAATTAGGGAAGAGCCAGGGAGGTAGCTAGGTCTCTTTTGACCTGCCAGTACCCACAGACACTTATGCTGCATGTCAATCTGGTGATGGTGCCTGATGCGACTGGCCTTGTTTTCCCACCTTGAAAGCTCTTCTTCTGCGCCTTGAAGCTCCCTTAAAAACACTGTGGTTGTCAGGCTTATACTCACGGCAGGCATGGCTGTGAGAGGGCAAAAGAGGTTTCACGACGAGACAGGGTATTTCAGTTTCTAAATCAGAGCTGATCCTGTCCTGTTTTATAGCTAAGGGGAAACTCAAAGTGAGCCCTCGCTTCGAAGGCGGCCCCTGATATGCCTTACAGCGGGGTAGGCGTGCAACAGCTTCCATGAGGCCTGAGTCGCTCTTCTGCTTTAGTTGAACGCCAGTAAGCTTTTCAGGCCTCCTAGATCCCTCGCGGCAGCACTCGTTTCCGTACAAGGATACTGAGTACCCCCAGGCTCCCCTGGGCTTGCTGGGCCGCACTCAGACCCGTAGGCCCATCAGGGTGCCCCTGGGTAGGCCGAGTGAAGGGTAACCCGCTGCACTCTTCCTTGGGCGAGCTAGATATCCCCAGCTCACCAACGGCTTCATGAACACGGTTCTAGCAAGGCCAGCATACCATGGAAGTCGTCCTCGTTGCCCTAGTCTGAGCGGTACTGAGAAAAACTCTCTGCTTACAAGTCCTTCTAGGACCTCATCCCTGAAGTCACCGTATCTCTAGGAGAAAGGCAGCTTGCACAGCAACTTCCACTACAGCACAGTTTTGTGTGGAACACTTCAGGTTTTTGGGAGAGGCACAGGACCCTAGGAGACCTAGGGCAGTCTTTCATCTAAGCAGTTCGCTACACGCAGAGCGCCCTATGCAGAAAAGTTGAATCAGGGAAGAGCCAGGGAGGTAGCTAGGTCTCTTTTGACCTGCCAGTACCCACGGACACTTATGCTGCGTGTCAACCTGGTGATGGTGCCTCATGCGACTGGCTTTGTTTTCCCACCTTGAAAGCTCTTCTTCTGCGCCTTGAAGCTCCCTTAAAACCACTGTGGTTGTCAGGCTTATACTCACGGCAGGCATGGCTGTGAGAGGGAAAAAGAGGTTACACGAAGAGACAGGGTATTTCAGTTTCTGAGTCAGAGCTCATCCTGCCTTGTTATGTAGCTAAATGGAAACTCAAAGTGAGCCCTAGCTTCGAAGGAGGGCCCTGATATGCCATGCAGCGGGATAGGCGTACAACAGCTTCTATGAAGCCTTAGTCACTCTTCTGCTTTAGCTGAAGGCTAGTAAGCTTTTCTGGACTCCTAGACCCCTCGCGGCAGCACTCGCTTCCCTACAAAGGCACTGAGCACCCCCAGGCTCTCCTGAGTCGAAGATCAACATTCAGACACGTAGACCCTTCGGAGTACCCGTGTCTGTGCCGAGTGAAGGAGAGCATGATGCACACTTCGTCGCGGGACCTAGATTTTCTCAGCTCACCAATAGCCTCAGGAACATGATTCTAGGAGGTGCAGCATGCCATGCAAGTCTGCCTGCTTACAGTAGTCCGAGCTGTACTGAGAAAAACTCTTTGCTTACAATTCCTTCTACCACCTCATAGCTGAAGTCAACCTACCTCTAGGAGAAAGTCGGCTTGTGGTCCAAGTGCAACTAGAGCACACTTTCTGGTATAATGCTACAGGCTTTTGGAAGATGCCCAGGAGCCAGGACACCTAGGGAATTCTTTCATTTAGGCAGTTCGCTACACGCAGAACACCCGGCATAGGAAAGTGGATTCTCCAAGACCCAGGGAGTAGCTAGGTCTCTTTTGACTTGTTAGAAAGCACAGATGCTTCTTCTGCGTGTCAACCTGGAAATGGCGGCCTTAGGAGTCAAGCCTTGTTTTCCCGTCTTGAAAGCTCCATTCAAGCGGCCTTAAAGCTACCTGAGAAACACTGTGGTTGTGGGACTTGTATTCACTCCAGGCATGGCTCTGGAAGAACATGAGTTATCTCGAAAGAAAGCGGGTGCTTCCAGGCTCTGGTTAGGAGCATATCCTGCCCTGCACTAGAGCTAAGGGGAATCTTGACGTGCACTCTACCCTGGCCTACAGCTCTGATTTGCCCTCCAGAAGGGTAGTTGTGCAGCCTTTTCCTTGAGTCCTTAGTCACAGTTCTGCATTAGTTTAAAGGTACTAATCTTCTCAGGACTCCAGTCCCACTCGTGCCAGTACCCGTTTCCGTACAAGAACTCTGAGTACCCCAGGGCTCCCCTGGGCTTGCCGGGCCACACTCACACCCGTAGGCCCTTCACTGTGCCCCTCTGTAGGCCGAGTGAAGCATAACAAACTGCACTCTTTCTTGGGAAAGCTAGATTTCCTCAGCTCACCAGCAGCCTCTGGAACACGGTTCTAGCAAGTCCAGCATACCATGGAAGTCTGCCTCATCGCCCTATTCTGAGCTGTACTGAGCAAAACTCTCTGCTTTGAAGTCCTTCGAGGACCTCATACCTGAAGTCACCGTATCTCAAGGAGAAAGACGGCTTGCATTCCAACTTCCACTAAAGCACAGTTTTCTGTGTAACACTTCAGGCTTTGGGGACATGCACAGGGCTCTTAGGAGACCTAGGGCAGTCTATTGTCTAGGCACGTCGCTACATGTACAACACCCTGTGCAGAAAACTTGATTCTGGGAAGAGCCAAGTAGCTAGCTAGGTCTCTTTTGTCCTCTTAGAAACCACAGATACTTACGCTGCGTGTCAATCTGGAAACAGGACCTGATGGGACTAGCCTTGTTTCCCATCATGAAAGCTCCTTTTATGCGCCTTGAAGCTAAGTGAAAAACACTGTTGGTGTCGGGCTTATACACACGACAGGCATGGCTGTGAGAGGGAAAAAGAGGTGTCACGAAGAAACATGGTATTCCAGTTTCTGAGTCAGAGCTGATCCTGTCCTGTTCTATAGCTAAAGGGAAACTCAAAGTGAGCCCTCGCTTCGAAGGCGGCCCCTGATATGCCTTACAGCGGGTTAGGCGTGCAACAGCTTCCATGAGGCCTTAGTCGCTCTCCTGCTTTAGTTGAACGCTAGTAAGCTTTTCAGGCCGCCTAGATCCCTCGCGGCAGCACTCGTTTCCGTACAAGGATACTGAGTACCCCCAGGCTCCCCTGGGCTTGCTGGGCCGCACTCAGACCCGTAGGCCCATCAGGGTGCCCCTGGGTAGGCCGAGTGAAGGGTAACCCGCTGCACTCTTCCTTGGGCGAGCTAGATATCCCCAGCTCACCAACGGCTTCATGAACACGGTTCTAGCAAGGCCAGCATACCATGGAAGTCGTCCTCGTTGCCCTAGTCTGAGCGGTACTGAGAAAAACTCTCTGCTTACAAGTCCTTCTAGGACCTCATCCCTGAAGTCACCGTATCTCTAGGAGAAAGGCAGCTTGCACAGCAACTTCCACTACAGCACAGTTTTGTGTGGAACACTTCAGGTTTTTGGGAGAGGCACAGGACCCTAGGAGACCTAGGGCAGTCTGTCATCGAAGCAGTTCGCTACACGCAGAGCGCCCTATGCAGAAAAGTTGAATCAGGGAAGAGCCAGGGAGGTAGCTAGGTCTCTTTTGACCTGCCAGTACCCACGGACACTTATGCTGCGTGTCAACCTGGTGATGGTGCCTCATGCGACTGGCTTTGTTTTCCCACCTTGAAAGCTCTTCTTCTGCGCCTTGAAGCTCCCTTAAAAACACTGTGGTTGTCAGGCTTATACTCACGGCAGGCATGGCTGTGAGAGGGAAAAAGAGGTTACACGAAGAGACAGGGTATTTCAGTTTCTGAGTCAGAGCTCATCCTGCCTTGTTATGTAGCTAAATGGAAACTCAAAGTGAGCCCTAGCTTCGAAGGAGGGCCCTGATATGCCATGCAGCGGGATAGGCGTACAACAGCTTCTATGAAGCCTTAGTCACTCTTCTGCTTTAGCTGAAGGCTAGTAAGCTTTTCTGGACTCCTAGACCCCTCGCGGCAGCACTCGCTTCCCTACAAAGGCACTGAGCACCCCCAGGCTCTCCTGAGTCGAAGATCAACATTCAGACACGTAGACCCTTCGGAGTACCCGTGTCTGTGCCGAGTGAAGGAGAGCATGATGCACACTTCGTCGCGGGACCTAGATTTTCTCAGCTCACCAATAGCCTCAGGAACATGATTCTAGGAGGTGCAGCATGCCATGCAAGTCTGCCTGCTTACAGTAGTCCGAGCTGTACTGAGAAAAACTCTTTGCTTACAATTCCTTCTACCACCTCATAGCTGAAGTCAACCTACCTCTAGGAGAAAGTCGGCTTGTGGTCCAAGTGCAACTAGAGCACACTTTCTGGTATAATGCTACAGGCTTTTGGAAGATGCCCAGGAGCCAGGACACCTAGGGAATTCTTTCATTTAGGCAGTTCGCTACACGCAGAACACCCAGCATAGGAAAGTGGATTCTCCAAGACCCAGGGAGTAGCTAGGTCTCTTTTGACTTGTTAGAAAGCACAGATGCTTCTTCTGCGTGTCAACCTGGAAATGGCGGCCTTAGGAGTCAAGCCTTGTTTTCCCGTCTTGAAAGCTCCATTCAAGCGGCCTTAAAGCTACCTGAGAAACACTGTGGTTGTGGGACTTGTATTCACTCCAGGCATGGCTCTGGAAGAACATGAGTTATCTCGAAAGAAAGCGGGTGCTTCCAGGCTCTGGTTAGGAGCATATCCTGCCCTGCACTAGAGCTAAGGGGAATCTTGACGTGCACTCTACCCTGGCCTACAGCTCTGATTTGCCCTCCAGAAGGGTAGTTGTGCAGCCTTTTCCTTGAGTCCTTAGTCACAGTTCTGCATTAGTTTAAAGGTACTAATCTTCTCAGGACTCCAGTCCCACTCGTGCCAGTACCCGTTTCCGTACAAGAACTCTGAGTACCCCAGGGCTCCCCTGGGCTTGCCGGGCCACACTCACACCCGTAGGCCCTTCACTGTGCCCCTCTGTAGGCCGAGTGAAGCATAACAAACTGCACTCTTTCTTGGGAAAGCTAGATTTCCTCAGCTCACCAGCAGCCTCTGGAACACGGTTCTAGCAAGTCCAGCATACCATGGAAGTCTGCCTCATCGCCCTATTCTGAGCTGTACTGAGCAAAACTCTCTGCTTTGAAGTCCTTCGAGGACCTCATACCTGAAGTCACCGTATCTCAAGGAGAAAGACGGCTTGCATTCCAACTTCCACTAAAGCACAGTTTTCTGTGTAACACTTCAGGCTTTGGGGACATGCACAGGGCTCTTAGGAGACCTAGGGCAGTCTATTGTCTAGGCACGTCGCTACATGTACAACACCCTGTGCAGAAAACTTGATTCTGGGAAGAGCCAAGTAGCTAGCTAGGTCTCTTTTGTCCTCTTAGAAACCACAGATACTTACGCTGCGTGTCAATCTGGAAACAGGACCTGATGGGACTAGCCTTGTTTCCCATCATGAAAGCTCCTTTTATGCGCCTTGAAGCTAAGTGAAAAACACTGTTGGTGTCGGGCTTATACACACGACAGGCATGGCTGTGAGAGGGAAAAAGAGGTGTCACGAAGAAACATGGTATTCCAGTTTCTGAGTCAGAGCTGATCCTGTCCTGTTCTATAGCTAAAGGGAAACTCAAAGTGAGGCCTAACTTCGAAGGAGGGCCCTGATATGCCTTACAGCGGGTTAGGCGTGCAACAGCTTCCATGAGGCCTTAGTCGCTCTCCTGCTTTAGTTGAACGCTAGTAAGCTTTTCAGGCCGCCTAGATCCCTCGCGGCAGCACTCGTTTCCGTACAAGGATACTGAGTACCCCCAGGCTCCCCTGGGCTTGCTGGGCCGCACTCAGACCCGTAGGCCCATCAGGGTGCCCCTGGGTAGGCCGAGTGAAGGGTAACCCGCTGCACTCTTCCTTGGGCGAGCTAGATATCCCCAGCTCACCAACGGCTTCATGAACACGGTTCTAGCAAGGCCAGCATACCATGGAAGTCGTCCTCGTTGCCCTAGTCTGAGCGGTACTGAGAAAAACTCTCTGCTTACAAGTCCTTCTAGGACCTCATCCCTGAAGTCACCGTATCTCTAGGAGAAAGGCAGCTTGCACAGCAACTTCCACTACAGCACAGTTTTGTGTGGAACACTTCAGGTTTTTGGGAGAGGCACAGGACCCTAGGAGACCTAGGGCAGTCTGTCATCGAAGCAGTTCGCTACACGCAGAGGGCCCTATGCAGAAAAGTTGAATTAGGGAAGAGCCAGGGAGGTAGCTAGGTCTCTTTTGACCTGCCAGTACCCACAGACACTTATGCTGCATGTCAATCTGGTGATGGTGCCTGATGCGACTGGCCTTGTTTTCCCACCTTGAAAGCTCTTCTTCTGCGCCTTGAAGCTCCCTTAAAAACACTGTGGTTGTCAGGCTTATACTCACGGCAGGCATGGCTGTGAGAGGGCAAAAGAGGTTTCACGACGAGACAGGGTATTTCAGTTTCTAAATCAGAGCTGATCCTGTCCTGTTTTATAGCTAAGGGGAAACTCAAAGTGAGCCCTCGCTTCGAAGGCGGCCCCTGATATGCCTTACAGCGGGGTAGGCGTGCAACAGCTTCCATGAGGCCTGAGTCGCTCTTCTGCTTTAGTTGAACGCCAGTAAGCTTTTCAGGCCTCCTAGATCCCTCGCGGCAGCACTCGTTTCCGTACAAGGATACTGAGTACCCCCAGGCTCCCCTGGGCTTGCTGGGCCGCACTCAGACCCGTAGGCCCATCAGGGTGCCCCTGGGTAGGCCGAGTGAAGGGTAACCCGCTGCACTCTTCCTTGGGCGAGCTAGATATCCCCAGCTCACCAACGGCTTCATGAACACGGTTCTAGCAAGGCCAGCATACCATGGAAGTCGTCCTCGTTGCCCTAGTCTGAGCGGTACTGAGAAAAACTCTCTGCTTACAAGTCCTTCTAGGACCTCATCCCTGAAGTCACCGTATCTCTAGGAGAAAGGCAGCTTGCACAGCAACTTCCACTACAGCACAGTTTTGTGTGGAACACTTCAGGTTTTTGGGAGAGGCACAGGACCCTAGGAGACCTAGGGCAGTCTTTCATCTAAGCAGTTCGCTACACGCAGAGCGCCCTATGCAGAAAAGTTGAATCAGGGAAGAGCCAGGGAGGTAGCTAGGTCTCTTTTGACCTGCCAGTACCCACGGACACTTATGCTGCGTGTCAACCTGGTGATGGTGCCTCATGCGACTGGCTTTGTTTTCCCACCTTGAAAGCTCTTCTTCTGCGCCTTGAAGCTCCCTTAAAACCACTGTGGTTGTCAGGCTTATACTCACGGCAGGCATGGCTGTGAGAGGGAAAAAGAGGTTACACGAAGAGACAGGGTATTTCAGTTTCTGAGTCAGAGCTCATCCTGCCTTGTTATGTAGCTAAATGGAAACTCAAAGTGAGCCCTAGCTTCGAAGGAGGGCCCTGATATGCCATGCAGCGGGATAGGCGTACAACAGCTTCTATGAAGCCTTAGTCACTCTTCTGCTTTAGCTGAAGGCTAGTAAGCTTTTCTGGACTCCTAGACCCCTCGCGGCAGCACTCGCTTCCCTACAAAGGCACTGAGCACCCCCAGGCTCTCCTGAGTCGAAGATCAACATTCAGACACGTAGACCCTTCGGAGTACCCGTGTCTGTGCCGAGTGAAGGAGAGCATGATGCACACTTCGTCGCGGGACCTAGATTTTCTCAGCTCACCAATAGCCTCAGGAACATGATTCTAGGAGGTGCAGCATGCCATGCAAGTCTGCCTGCTTACAGTAGTCCGAGCTGTACTGAGAAAAACTCTTTGCTTACAATTCCTTCTACCACCTCATAGCTGAAGTCAACCTACCTCTAGGAGAAAGTCGGCTTGTGGTCCAAGTGCAACTAGAGCACACTTTCTGGTATAATGCTACAGGCTTTTGGAAGATGCCCAGGAGCCAGGACACCTAGGGAATTCTTTCATTTAGGCAGTTCGCTACACGCAGAACACCCGGCATAGGAAAGTGGATTCTCCAAGACCCAGGGAGTAGCTAGGTCTCTTTTGACTTGTTAGAAAGCACAGATGCTTCTTCTGCGTGTCAACCTGGAAATGGCGGCCTTAGGAGTCAAGCCTTGTTTTCCCGTCTTGAAAGCTCCATTCAAGCGGCCTTAAAGCTACCTGAGAAACACTGTGGTTGTGGGACTTGTATTCACTCCAGGCATGGCTCTGGAAGAACATGAGTTATCTCGAAAGAAAGCGGGTGCTTCCAGGCTCTGGTTAGGAGCATATCCTGCCCTGCACTAGAGCTAAGGGGAATCTTGACGTGCACTCTACCCTGGCCTACAGCTCTGATTTGCCCTCCAGAAGGGTAGTTGTGCAGCCTTTTCCTTGAGTCCTTAGTCACAGTTCTGCATTAGTTTAAAGGTACTAATCTTCTCAGGACTCCAGTCCCACTCGTGCCAGTACCCGTTTCCGTACAAGAACTCTGAGTACCCCAGGGCTCCCCTGGGCTTGCCGGGCCACACTCACACCCGTAGGCCCTTCACTGTGCCCCTCTGTAGGCCGAGTGAAGCATAACAAACTGCACTCTTTCTTGGGAAAGCTAGATTTCCTCAGCTCACCAGCAGCCTCTGGAACACGGTTCTAGCAAGTCCAGCATACCATGGAAGTCTGCCTCATCGCCCTATTCTGAGCTGTACTGAGCAAAACTCTCTGCTTTGAAGTCCTTCGAGGACCTCATACCTGAAGTCACCGTATCTCAAGGAGAAAGACGGCTTGCATTCCAACTTCCACTAAAGCACAGTTTTCTGTGTAACACTTCAGGCTTTGGGGACATGCACAGGGCTCTTAGGAGACCTAGGGCAGTCTATTGTCTAGGCACGTCGCTACATGTACAACACCCTGTGCAGAAAACTTGATTCTGGGAAGAGCCAAGTAGCTAGCTAGGTCTCTTTTGTCCTCTTAGAAACCACAGATACTTACGCTGCGTGTCAATCTGGAAACAGGACCTGATGGGACTAGCCTTGTTTCCCATCATGAAAGCTCCTTTTATGCGCCTTGAAGCTAAGTGAAAAACACTGTTGGTGTCGGGCTTATACACACGACAGGCATGGCTGTGAGAGGGAAAAAGAGGTGTCACGAAGAAACATGGTATTCCAGTTTCTGAGTCAGAGCTGATCCTGTCCTGTTCTATAGCTAAAGGGAAACTCAAAGTGAGGCCTAACTTCGAAGGAGGGCCCTGATATGCCTTACAGCGGGTTAGGCGTGCAACAGCTTCCATGAGGCCTTAGTCGCTCTCCTGCTTTAGTTGAACGCTAGTAAGCTTTTCAGGCCGCCTAGATCCCTCGCGGCAGCACTCGTTTCCGTACAAGGATACTGAGTACCCCCAGGCTCCCCTGGGCTTGCTGGGCCGCACTCAGACCCGTAGGCCCATCAGGGTGCCCCTGGGTAGGCCGAGTGAAGGGTAACCCGCTGCACTCTTCCTTGGGCGAGCTAGATATCCCCAGCTCACCAACGGCTTCATGAACACGGTTCTAGCAAGGCCAGCATACCATGGAAGTCGTCCTCGTTGCCCTAGTCTGAGCGGTACTGAGAAAAACTCTCTGCTTACAAGTCCTTCTAGGACCTCATCCCTGAAGTCACCGTATCTCTAGGAGAAAGGCAGCTTGCACAGCAACTTCCACTACAGCACAGTTTTGTGTGGAACACTTCAGGTTTTTGGGAGAGGCACAGGACCCTAGGAGACCTAGGGCAGTCTGTCATCGAAGCAGTTCGCTACACGCAGAGCGCCCTATGCAGAAAAGTTGAATCAGGGAAGAGCCAGGGAGGTAGCTAGGTCTCTTTTGACCTGCCAGTACCCACGGACACTTATGCTGCGTGTCAACCTGGTGATGGTGCCTCATGCGACTGGCTTTGTTTTCCCACCTTGAAAGCTCTTCTTCTGCGCCTTGAAGCTCCCTTAAAAACACTGTGGTTGTCAGGCTTATACTCACGGCAGGCATGGCTGTGAGAGGGAAAAAGAGGTTACACGAAGAGACAGGGTATTTCAGTTTCTGAGTCAGAGCTCATCCTGCCTTGTTATGTAGCTAAATGGAAACTCAAAGTGAGCCCTAGCTTCGAAGGAGGGCCCTGATATGCCATGCAGCGGGATAGGCGTACAACAGCTTCTATGAAGCCTTAGTCACTCTTCTGCTTTAGCTGAAGGCTAGTAAGCTTTTCTGGACTCCTAGACCCCTCGCGGCAGCACTCGCTTCCCTACAAAGGCACTGAGCACCCCCAGGCTCTCCTGAGTCGAAGATCAACATTCAGACACGTAGACCCTTCGGAGTACCCGTGTCTGTGCCGAGTGAAGGAGAGCATGATGCACACTTCGTCGCGGGACCTAGATTTTCTCAGCTCACCAATAGCCTCAGGAACATGATTCTAGGAGGTGCAGCATGCCATGCAAGTCTGCCTGCTTACAGTAGTCCGAGCTGTACTGAGAAAAACTCTTTGCTTACAATTCCTTCTACCACCTCATAGCTGAAGTCAACCTACCTCTAGGAGAAAGTCGGCTTGTGGTCCAAGTGCAACTAGAGCACACTTTCTGGTATAATGCTACAGGCTTTTGGAAGATGCCCAGGAGCCAGGACACCTAGGGAATTCTTTCATTTAGGCAGTTCGCTACACGCAGAACACCCGGCATAGGAAAGTGGATTCTCCAAGACCCAGGGAGTAGCTAGGTCTCTTTTGACTTGTTAGAAAGCACAGATGCTTCTTCTGCGTGTCAACCTGGAAATGGCGGCCTTAGGAGTCAAGCCTTGTTTTCCCGTCTTGAAAGCTCCATTCAAGCGGCCTTAAAGCTACCTGAGAAACACTGTGGTTGTGGGACTTGTATTCACTCCAGGCATGGCTCTGGAAGAACATGAGTTATCTCGAAAGAAAGCGGGTGCTTCCAGGCTCTGGTTAGGAGCATATCCTGCCCTGCACTAGAGCTAAGGGGAATCTTGACGTGCACTCTACCCTGGCCTACAGCTCTGATTTGCCCTCCAGAAGGGTAGTTGTGCAGCCTTTTCCTTGAGTCCTTAGTCACAGTTCTGCATTAGTTTAAAGGTACTAATCTTCTCAGGACTCCAGTCCCACTCGTGCCAGTACCCGTTTCCGTACAAGAACTCTGAGTACCCCAGGGCTCCCCTGGGCTTGCCGGGCCACACTCACACCCGTAGGCCCTTCACTGTGCCCCTCTGTAGGCCGAGTGAAGCATAACAAACTGCACTCTTTCTTGGGAAAGCTAGATTTCCTCAGCTCACCAGCAGCCTCTGGAACACGGTTCTAGCAAGTCCAGCATACCATGGAAGTCTGCCTCATCGCCCTATTCTGAGCTGTACTGAGCAAAACTCTCTGCTTTGAAGTCCTTCGAGGACCTCATACCTGAAGTCACCGTATCTCAAGGAGAAAGACGGCTTGCATTCCCACTTCCACTAAAGCACAGTTTTCTGTGTAACACTTCAGGCTTTGGGGACATGCACAGGGCTCTTAGGAGACCTAGGGCAGTCTATTGTCTAGGCACGTCGCTACATGTACAACACCCTGTGCAGAAAACTTGATTCTGGGAAGAGCCAAGTAGCTAGCTAGGTCTCTTTTGTCCTCTTAGAAACCACAGATACTTACGCTGCGTGTCAATCTGGAAACAGGACCTGATGGGACTAGCCTTGTTTCCCATCATGAAAGCTCCTTTTATGCGCCTTGAAGCTAAGTGAAAAACACTGTTGGTGTCGGGCTTATACACACGACAGGCATGGCTGTGAGAGGGAAAAAGAGGTGTCACGAAGAAACATGGTATTCCAGTTTCTGAGTCAGAGCTGATCCTGTCCTGTTCTATAGCTAAAGGGAAACTCAAAGTGAGGCCTAACTTCGAAGGAGGGCCCTGATATGCCTTACAGCGGGGTAGGCGTGCAACAGCTTCCATGAGGCCTTAGTCGCTCTCCTGCTTTAGTTGAACGCTAGTAAGCTTTTCAGGCCGCCTAGATCCCTCGCGGCAGCACTCGTTTCCGTACAAGGATACTGAGTACCCCCAGGCTCCCCTGGGCTTGCTGGGCCGCACTCAGACCCGTAGGCCCATCAGGGTGCCCCTGGGTAGGCCGAGTGAAGGGTAACCCGCTGCACTCTTCCTTGGGCGAGCTAGATATCCCCAGCTCACCAACGGCTTCATGAACACGGTTCTAGCAAGGCCAGCATACCATGGAAGTCGTCCTCGTTGCCCTAGTCTGAGCGGTACTGAGAAAAACTCTCTGCTTACAAGTCCTTCTAGGACCTCATCCCTGAAGTCACCGTATCTCTAGGAGAAAGGCAGCTTGCACAGCAACTTCCACTACAGCACAGTTTTGTGTGGAACACTTCAGGTTTTTGGGAGAGGCACAGGACCCTAGGAGACCTAGGGCAGTCTGTCATCGAAGCAGTTCGCTACACGCAGAGGGCCCTATGCAGAAAAGTTGAATTAGGGAAGAGCCAGGGAGGTAGCTAGGTCTCTTTTGACCTGCCAGTACCCACAGACACTTATGCTGCATGTCAATCTGGTGATGGTGCCTGATGCGACTGGCCTTGTTTTCCCACCTTGAAAGCTCTTCTTATGCGCCTTGAAGCTCCCTTAAAAACACTGTGGTTGTCAGGCTTATACTCACGGCAGGCATGGCTGTGAGAGGGCAAAAGAGGTTTCACGACGAGACAGGGTATTTCAGTTTCTAAATCAGAGCTGATCCTGTCCTGTTTTATAGCTAAGGGGAAACTCAAAGTGAGCCCTCGCTTCGAAGGCGGCCCCTGATATGCCTTACAGCGGGGTAGGCGTGCAACAGCTTCCATGAGGCCTGAGTCGCTCTTCTGCTTTAGTTGAACGCCAGTAAGCTTTTCAGGCCTCCTAGATCCCTCGCGGCAGCACTCGTTTCCGTACAAGGATACTGAGTACCCCCAGGCTCCCCTGGGCTTGCTGGGCCGCACTCAGACCCGTAGGCCCATCAGGGTGCCCCTGGGTAGGCCGAGTGAAGGGTAACCCGCTGCACTCTTCCTTGGGCGAGCTAGATATCCCCAGCTCACCAACGGCTTCATGAACACGGTTCTAGCAAGGCCAGCATACCATGGAAGTCGTCCTCGTTGCCCTAGTCTGAGCGGTACTGAGAAAAACTCTCTGCTTACAAGTCCTTCTAGGACCTCATCCCTGAAGTCACCGTATCTCTAGGAGAAAGGCAGCTTGCACAGCAACTTCCACTACAGCACAGTTTTGTGTGGAACACTTCAGGTTTTTGGGAGAGGCACAGGACCCTAGGAGACCTAGGGCAGTCTTTCATCGAAGCAGTTCGCTACACGCAGAGCGCCCTATGCAGAAAAGTTGAATCAGGGAAGAGCCAGGGAGGTAGCTAGGTCTCTTTTGACCTGCCAGTACCCACGGACACTTATGCTGCGTGTCAACCTGGTGATGGTGCCTCATGCGACTGGCTTTGTTTTCCCACCTTGAAAGCTCTTCTTCTGCGCCTTGAAGCTCCCTTAAAACCACTGTGGTTGTCAGGCTTATACTCACGGCAGGCATGGCTGTGAGAGGGAAAAAGAGGTTACACGAAGAGACAGGGTATTTCAGTTTCTGAGTCAGAGCTCATCCTGCCTTGTTATGTAGCTAAATGGAAACTCAAAGTGAGCCCTAGCTTCGAAGGAGGGCCCTGATATGCCATGCAGCGGGATAGGCGTACAACAGCTTCTATGAAGCCTTAGTCACTCTTCTGCTTTAGCTGAAGGCTAGTAAGCTTTTCTGGACTCCTAGACCCCTCGCGGCAGCACTCGCTTCCCTACAAAGGCACTGAGCACCCCCAGGCTCTCCTGAGTCGAAGATCAACATTCAGACACGTAGACCCTTCGGAGTACCCGTGTCTGTGCCGAGTGAAGGAGAGCATGATGCACACTTCGTCGCGGGACCTAGATTTTCTCAGCTCACCAATAGCCTCAGGAACATGATTCTAGGAGGTGCAGCATGCCATGCAAGTCTGCCTGCTTACAGTAGTCCGAGCTGTACTGAGAAAAACTCTTTGCTTACAATTCCTTCTACCACCTCATAGCTGAAGTCAACCTACCTCTAGGAGAAAGTCGGCTTGTGGTCCAAGTGCAACTAGAGCACACTTTCTGGTATAATGCTACAGGCTTTTGGAAGATGCCCAGGAGCCAGGACACCTAGGGAATTCTTTCATTTAGGCAGTTCGCTACACGCAGAACACCCGGCATAGGAAAGTGGATTCTCCAAGACCCAGGGAGTAGCTAGGTCTCTTTTGACTTGTTAGAAAGCACAGATGCTTCTTCTGCGTGTCAACCTGGAAATGGCGGCCTTAGGAGTCAAGCCTTGTTTTCCCGTCTTGAAAGCTCCATTCAAGCGGCCTTAAAGCTACCTGAGAAACACTGTGGTTGTGGGACTTGTATTCACTCCAGGCATGGCTCTGGAAGAACATGAGTTATCTCGAAAGAAAGCGGGTGCTTCCAGGCTCTGGTTAGGAGCATATCCTGCCCTGCACTAGAGCTAAGGGGAATCTTGACGTGCACTCTACCCTGGCCTACAGCTCTGATTTGCCCTCCAGAAGGGTAGTTGTGCAGCCTTTTCCTTGAGTCCTTAGTCACAGTTCTGCATTAGTTTAAAGGTACTAATCTTCTCAGGACTCCAGTCCCACTCGTGCCAGTACCCGTTTCCGTACAAGAACTCTGAGTACCCCAGGGCTCCCCTGGGCTTGCCGGGCCACACTCACACCCGTAGGCCCTTCACTGTGCCCCTCTGTAGGCCGAGTGAAGCATAACAAACTGCACTCTTTCTTGGGAAAGCTAGATTTCCTCAGCTCACCAGCAGCCTCTGGAACACGGTTCTAGCAAGTCCAGCATACCATGGAAGTCTGCCTCATCGCCCTATTCTGAGCTGTACTGAGCAAAACTCTCTGCTTTGAAGTCCTTCGAGGACCTCATACCTGAAGTCACCGTATCTCAAGGAGAAAGACGGCTTGCATTCCAACTTCCACTAAAGCACAGTTTTCTGTGTAACACTTCAGGCTTTGGGGACATGCACAGGGCTCTTAGGAGACCTAGGGCAGTCTATTGTCTAGGCACGTCGCTACATGTACAACACCCTGTGCAGAAAACTTGATTCTGGGAAGAGCCAAGTAGCTAGCTAGGTCTCTTTTGTCCTCTTAGAAACCACAGATACTTACGCTGCGTGTCAATCTGGAAACAGGACCTGATGGGACTAGCCTTGTTTCCCATCATGAAAGCTCCTTTTATGCGCCTTGAAGCTAAGTGAAAAACACTGTTGGTGTCGGGCTTATACACACGACAGGCATGGCTGTGAGAGGGAAAAAGAGGTGTCACGAAGAAACATGGTATTCCAGTTTCTGAGTCAGAGCTGATCCTGTCCTGTTCTATAGCTAAAGGGAAACTCAAAGTGAGGCCTAACTTCGAAGGAGGGCCCTGATATGCCTTACAGCGGGTTAGGCGTGCAACAGCTTCCATGAGGCCTTAGTCGCTCTCCTGCTTTAGTTGAACGCTAGTAAGCTTTTCAGGCCGCCTAGATCCCTCGCGGCAGCACTCGTTTCCGTACAAGGATACTGAGTACCCCCAGGCTCCCCTGGGCTTGCTGGGCCGCACTCAGACCCGTAGGCCCATCAGGGTGCCCCTGGGTAGGCCGAGTGAAGGGTAACCCGCTGCACTCTTCCTTGGGCGAGCTAGATATCCCCAGCTCACCAACGGCTTCATGAACACGGTTCTAGCAAGGCCAGCATACCATGGAAGTCGTCCTCGTTGCCCTAGTCTGAGCGGTACTGAGAAAAACTCTCTGCTTACAAGTCCTTCTAGGACCTCATCCCTGAAGTCACCGTATCTCTAGGAGAAAGGCAGCTTGCACAGCAACTTCCACTACAGCACAGTTTTGTGTGGAACACTTCAGGTTTTTGGGAGAGGCACAGGACCCTAGGAGACCTAGGGCAGTCTGTCATCGAAGCAGTTCGCTACACGCAGAGCGCCCTATGCAGAAAAGTTGAATCAGGGAAGAGCCAGGGAGGTAGCTAGGTCTCTTTTGACCTGCCAGTACCCACGGACACTTATGCTGCGTGTCAACCTGGTGATGGTGCCTCATGCGACTGGCTTTGTTTTCCCACCTTGAAAGCTCTTCTTCTGCGCCTTGAAGCTCCCTTAAAAACACTGTGGTTGTCAGGCTTATACTCACGGCAGGCATGGCTGTGAGAGGGAAAAAGAGGTTACACGAAGAGACAGGGTATTTCAGTTTCTGAGTCAGAGCTCATCCTGCCTTGTTATGTAGCTAAATGGAAACTCAAAGTGAGCCCTAGCTTCGAAGGAGGGCCCTGATATGCCATGCAGCGGGATAGGCGTACAACAGCTTCTATGAAGCCTTAGTCACTCTTCTGCTTTAGCTGAAGGCTAGTAAGCTTTTCTGGACTCCTAGACCCCTCGCGGCAGCACTCGCTTCCCTACAAAGGCACTGAGCACCCCCAGGCTCTCCTGAGTCGAAGATCAACATTCAGACACGTAGACCCTTCGGAGTACCCGTGTCTGTGCCGAGTGAAGGAGAGCATGATGCACACTTCGTCGCGGGACCTAGATTTTCTCAGCTCACCAATAGCCTCAGGAACATGATTCTAGGAGGTGCAGCATGCCATGCAAGTCTGCCTGCTTACAGTAGTCCGAGCTGTACTGAGAAAAACTCTTTGCTTACAATTCCTTCTACCACCTCATAGCTGAAGTCAACCTACCTCTAGGAGAAAGTCGGCTTGTGGTCCAAGTGCAACTAGAGCACACTTTCTGGTATAATGCTACAGGCTTTTGGAAGATGCCCAGGAGCCAGGACACCTAGGGAATTCTTTCATTTAGGCAGTTCGCTACACGCAGAACACCCGGCATAGGAAAGTGGATTCTCCAAGACCCAGGGAGTAGCTAGGTCTCTTTTGACTTGTTAGAAAGCACAGATGCTTCTTCTGCGTGTCAACCTGGAAATGGCGGCCTTAGGAGTCAAGCCTTGTTTTCCCGTCTTGAAAGCTCCATTCAAGCGGCCTTAAAGCTACCTGA